>NC_056738.1:374074205-374386705 GCF_019279795.1 Protopterus annectens | reverse complement strand
TCTGGTGTCATGCAAAGGGAGTGCAATACCTGTCAGCATGGGAGGATATGACCAACAGACCAATATGTTTTGTCAAGGATAGTCTGTATTTGTCCCCACTAGGCTTTCACAAATTGGCTAAAAAAATTGTCATGCACCATAGTGCCTTTTTCAGACAATACCAAACTGACAAACCTTCCATCTTAGGAAAA
Organism: Protopterus annectens; assembly: GCF_019279795.1. NCBI lineage: Eukaryota > Metazoa > Chordata > Ceratodontiformes > Protopteridae > Protopterus > Protopterus annectens. Next base: position 374,386,514 of record NC_056738.1, on the reverse strand, counting down.
TCAACCCAAGGGAATCTAAAGACATTACTGTTCAATGCCAGCAGCCTAAACAAGAAATTCCACTCCCTCCAAGCTTTACTCATCTTGAAGAATGCAGATATCTATGCAGTCTGGTTTAATGTTGCAGAGAGCACCCTGGCAGTGCAGGGATACAATTCCTTACACACATTTGGACCAGTCAGAAACAAACTTACCTCAGGATTACATGCTTCAGCTTCTCCACGTCCAAATTACCATAGGTAGAGTTACATATCATTTCCTCACTAGCTATAGATAACCCTTTATGACCCATGAAACCCATAGCTCAAAGTTAGGCCTACTGGAGACTCTTACCATCCAACCCAATACCATATTCATGGGGAGCTTTATCTACCCCTCTATAACCTGGAAATCCTACATGACCTCAAACTTGCAAGCCCAGAGATTCCTGGACTTTGTAAACTCACTAGTGGTGCAAACATATGGGATATGGAACTCATAAATATGGGAGAACATTGTAGCTCTGTCCTGGGCATGCTCATTTTTGGCATTTACTTCTCAGAAGTCAAAGTTAATGTCAAAAGCCTCCTGACCAAGTTTGCAGATCACTGCAAACTAGGAACAGTCATAGAAATCCTTCCAAGACACTAAATTACTACAGGAAAAACTAACATAGACAAATGACTGGTGCTAAAGCCACAGCTTGAAACTCAATGCCAAGAAATGCATAATAATACCCTTTGGGAAGCTGGCCACCTTAGGAAACTACCTTAATGATAAAACATCCTTAAAAGTGGACCCAGTAGTTAAGGATTTGTGGATGCATGTGGATAGTAACCTAGCTTTTCCCCAAAATGTGTCTAAAGTGATAAGGAAATCATTCTCTGTTGTTCAGCTTTTAAGCAAGGGAATGGCATCTAGGTCCAAGGAGGTCATCATTTCTCTGTATTCAGCCCTCATCTGACCCATCATTGAGTACAACACCTTGTTCAGTATTACCTGAACAGGCACATGCAGCAAGGCAGTTTATGCCTGGCATACAAGGCATCCTTGGATTCTGCTCTGATGGACCTTTAGCATATCCACAAAACCAATAGCATCAGAACTACTCGACCTATGGACATGAATTTTGCTTGTAACATAAATAGGACATGTTGAAGGGGCAGGTATGAGTCTCAGAGAACTTCCCTCCTCTGGAACAGGATTCCCATCCATGTGAAGCAAAGTTCTTCCTTAATCCTATTCTAGTGTAACCCATTCCAGTGGATGGGTAATCGGAAATTCACCCCAGGTCTGACACCTATGTCTCTAATGGACAGAGCCAGTCTATAAGGCAGACCCTGGCCTACATACACCCCTTAAAATAATCTTTAAGGCTCAAAGAATTTGTGGGATGCATGGCTAGACTTATAAAGGCCTAGTATACACCTAAGAACCTAAAATGAAACAACAGCTACAGCAACAATAATAAACTTGCAGAAATTAATTGTGTGATTTGGGTGTTGTTTCATTTTTGTTTATACATATATGTATATATATATATATATATATATATATATATATATATATATATATGTGTGTGTGTGTGTGTGTGTGTGTGTGTGTGTGTGTGTGTGTGTGTGTGTATATGTATATATATATATGTATATATATATATATATATATATATATGTATATATATATATATATATATATATATATATATATATATATATTATATAGCAACTCAACCTCAACTCCATGGTTACACAAACAAAAAAAAAAAGGGAGAAATCTCCAAAAATATAGGAATCACATTTTCTGTAGAGAGTAGAGATCATGGAGTTGAACCTGGACTAGATGGAATCTCATTCAGTTTAAGTTCAGTGAGGCATTACAACAGTTCATTATTTTCTGAAGAAACATTGATGATCTTGGTGATAAGCATAACAAAAATTACAAAGTTAAATTGTGCATTCAAAGACTTTATAGTTAATAAAAAGAATGTTGCATAATATAACAAAACATCTAGATGCTTTGTTTGGGAATTAACACTCAAAGTATTATGAAGTTCTAGCAACAATGACACACTCTGCATATACATAAAGCTATATATATTATAACAATGTGACACATCTGGTTGGGTTGTCTAGAGGAGGAATTGTGTGGCAAAACCATAATGCCATTCAAAATCAGTGTCCTGTAAGGCCATTATGTCACCTTCCACACATACTTTTCCAACCCATGTAGTAACAACATGCTTAGTGGTCTTGAATGTGAGTGAATGCAAAAGGCAGAATTTTTAGCAGTAGGAACTAGGTTTCAGTGATATTTAGTAAAAAGCTTACAGAGATATTTATTATCATTACTATTATCAACATCAACATCATCGGCAGCAGACAGCGATTATAGGTTATTAAATGCTACTGGGTAAAAAACCAAGCAAACAGACAAACAAACAAACAAAAAAGTAGTCAATTTCCTAAAGGATAACTTTGAACCTATGAACCTTTGAGCTTCACTTTATGGAATAAAGATACAGAACTCGTAAATAATCATCTAGAAATCTACTTGGTCAAACATGTAATAATTTAATAGTAGCAATTTAATTTAGCATTTACATAAGTTCATACCAACATAAAATTTATTTTATTTATTAGACTGGCTCAATGAAGACTGAAAATAATGATAAATAAAGAAAACATAAAAACAGATAATTAATTAACTATAGGTAATACAGCATGTAATATATGCTATTAAGTTGCCTGACATTCTGCAACCATTTTCAGGGTTTAGGCATCTTACACAGTAGTTTTAGATAATTAGTTGTTAAATGTACACACAATTTCTTTATTTGAAATAACACTATACTCCTGTTGCAGATAATTGTATTTCCTTTATAATGTTTATATTTGCTTTCCATTTATATTGTTGTTTATATAATGATGATTTTTAATCCTCGTCATTATGTCTGCCAAAAGCGACAGCCATTTAGACTATAAAGTAGTTTTCAAAAAGCTGACAGTCTTATTCCATTCTTGTCAGTTTGCTGAAACTTTTGCTACACTGTAGCCTTGTTGTAGCAATATTCAAGGCACATGCCAATGATGTGGCATGCTTGTCATGTGATCTTATCATGATGTAACTGGAGCATGGAGTACCACAACAGAAATAACTTGCAATATTTGTTTTATGCTTACTAAACCTAGTAATATGTTTAAGGCAGTATTTTATGCAACTAGAGCTGGAATAAAACTGTTAAAAATTAAACACACCCTTTTTGCAAGTGGCAACAAGCACAATGTTTATTATTTGCTTTCAGCCTTAAAGGAACATACCTCTATTATACACTGAAATTTAGGAATATGCTTATTAAAATCTTTATAATATGCATTAATTTAACTATTTTAAAGCAGGCATTTTCAAGGGGTATGAGTAGAAAGGTAACAAGAATAAAAAATCACTATTTTATATATATATATATATATATATATATATATATATATATATATATATGCAATACACTTATTTACTGAGAGATGCATAGTGAAATTTTAATATTTTGAATGGTTTGTGGTAAATTACTACTGGAATGATTTATAAGCTAAGCTCATCTATAAGTGAACTGTGCTAAGCTGATTTATTGTATGTTGCTCATGCATTCAAAATATTAGTGACACTAAAATATTGTTTATTTACAAATACTCTTGTAATTTGTTGTTTAAGTGTTAGGGTATAAGTAAAAGTGTAATTTGATAATCATCAAAAAGAAATGTAATAAATAAAGTTAATCATTTTTATGTGCAATGTTTCATTGAAGTGACAATAAAATATAATTACTTTTTCATGTTACTGTAGTCATTGCTTATTTTACAGTTTCATTCCTCTAATTTGTGGATTGAAAATGTATATTTTGCATGGATAGTAATAAAAGAAGAACATATTCTTCACATCTTAGGACAGGTATGTTTACAGAAAGGTATGTGAGCCAAGTTTATTCACATACTGTACAAATAGTAGTAATTTAATTTAGAGATAACTGATTTAATTATAGGTATGCTAGGAAAGTTTACTAGATTCATAAGCTTAATAAAGATATTCACTTCATTTTTTAGGAATAATATTTTTATTAGAGCTTTACTGGGTTAAGAACTGTACGTGAACTGTTATTTCTTATCTACATTTTTTATGAAATTTAATATATATACAGTATTTACAAACAAGGGAAGATAATTAAGTTGCAAACTGTATTCAGTAATATTAACATATTATTTTCATAGGATCATAGGAAGTTATTCAGCTAATGGCCCTAGGGCCCTTAAAAGCCTAGCCAAGTTCTATCCTTATTTCCACAATCAGCACCTATTGGCCCTGCCTAAAAGGGACACAGGTGGAACCCCTGGGGTGAATTTATGGTTACCCATCCAATCTTCCAGACTGCATGTGAAGAGGGCCAATGAGGTGCTCTGTTTCACATGACGTGGGGGTCTGTTCCAAAGGTGTGGTAAACTCTGGGAGACAAATCTATGCCTCCAGCAGGTTCTATTAATGTCACATACCAGGTTAAGGTCTTTAGAGTGAGTAACCCACGTACCATTTGACTTGCAGATATGCAACATTTCCAATAAAGCAGGGTAAGAGACTGCCTTATATGCAAGGCAGAGATCACCTCTGAGTAGTCTGTATGAAACAGAATAAAGTGACAGAGATTTCAGACAATCCACATAGGACAGATGCTGAAGACCTTGAGTTTTCCTTGTGAGGAAACTTTGTGGTCTCTAAAATTGCTGCAGGTGCTTGGAAAGGAACATACCGAAAGCGGCACTGTACTCAAGTATTGGCCTGATGAGGAAAGAGTACAGGGAGGGTATAACTTTTTTTTTCTGGAGGCAATTCCCTTACTTATGAGATGAGCAATATAGAATGCCCTTGTAACCACTGTAGAGACATGGTGATCAAAGGTAGGGTTGCTGTCAACCTGTGTGCCCAGGTCTCTCACCACTGAGTGCATACATAGGTTGTTGTTGTTGATGTAGTAGTTAGCAGGAACACTGCTGTTATTGAAAGGGATGATAATACATTTTGTGCATTGAGTTTTAAGGTACCAATCATTTGTTTGTGTAAGACCCTCTTGTAGGATGTTGACATCATCTGGAGATTCTACGACCGCTCCCAATTTACAGTCATCAGTTAACTTTGTCAGTCACAGACCTTAATTTTTGCTTGTACTTTGGAGAAATAGATTCCAAACATTAGAGGTCCCAGGACTGATCCCTGTGGAATACCACTGGTTACAGGTCTGCTGCTGGAAGTGGATTTCCCTATTTTGACTATATGTGTTCCATCAGTGAGCCAGTTAGCAACCCATCTAATGATATAAGGGTTGATACCTACCTGGGTGAGTTTGTCAATGATGCCTGAGTGGGGGATGGTGTCAAACGCCTTGGCAAATCTAGGTAGGCTAAACGTACAGATTTCTCCTTATCCAGGGCCTTGGTGACTGCTCAATGAAGTCCACCAGGTTTAACAGGCATGGTCTCCCTTTGATAAATCCATACTGAGTAGGGTCAAGTGTTTGGAAATTACCTAAATCTTTGTTGATAAGGTCCATGATTATTCACTTCATGGCCTTGCAGATAAGGCTAGTCAGGCTAATAGATCTATAGTTTCCAAGGTCAGTGAAAGCACCACCTTTGTGCAAGCAAATAACTTTGGCCATTTTCCATTCAGCTGGGATGAAGCCAGTGCTTAGACTATGATTGAAAAGAGTACCTAATGGTGTTGCTCTTTTTTGTTGGAGCCCGTGTAGGATGCAGCCTGGGATGTTATCAGATCCCACGGATGCTTTGTTTTTGGCATTAGAGAGGGCATTTATGACCTGTGCTTTAAAGATACAAGGTAGGAGACAGGTGGTAGGGATGTCATGGGGTATGTTTGGTGTGGACAGGGGAGTGAAGTTTTCACAGAACTGTCAGCCAACAGGTTAGCTATATCCACAGGCATCATGGTATCATTAACTACCAGTTTGGCACAACTCTGGACCTTTTCTTTTAGGTTACAGATGTAACTGAAGAATGCCTTGTTTATTTTATTTATTTATTTTTTATTTTTATTTTATTTTACATTTGTTAACCGAGAAAGTCAGACTTGGAATGAGCCAATTTTCGGTGGAGGCCCAGGGAGAAACAATCCAGACGCATGGCTTTGTAACATGGGAGGAAATTGGAGCACCGAGAGAAAGCCCACATGAATGCAGGGAGGACATGCATACTCCATACAGATGGCAATCCAGCCAAGAATTGAACCAGAGAACCTCTTTCTGTGAGGTGACAATGCTAACACTGCACCACTGCACCACCATCCTTATGGTTGTCCTTAATTGAGGAACTAATCTGGATTATAGTTTGCTTTGGAGGACTTCACAAGAAGTTTTATTTGCTTGTTTAAGCTGAGGAGGGAGTGTTTCTAGTTTAGGGCTCACTCCCTTTTACTCTTAGACAGCAATTTCTTCCTCTTATTGTAAAGCCTGTTAATGACAGTTGTCCACCAGGCAGGTTTGCTCTTCCTTGAGGAGCTTGTTTTGGTCCTATCAGGTATGACCAAGTCAATGTAGTTATACAGGTGTCTGTATAAAGCACTGGTATAGAACTCACATAGTTGCCAATTCAATCTATGGGGGGGGTGCAGTGAAGCTATTTATAGCATCCTGTAAGAGGTTATAATCTGCCTTGTAGAAGCTTTTTAGTTTAGTTGCTGCTAGGAGGAGGTCAGGTGTGATAGTTACTTCAAATGAGACTGAGTTGTGGTCAGATCTCATCAGGGAAGACCTCACAGTGGGGATGCTATAGTAGTCTCCCATATTGGTAAGCATCAGATCCAGGATGTTGGCACCCCTTGTGCGGGTGTCAACCAGCTGGTCCAGGGCATTGGAGTTAATGGAGTCAAGGAACCTTTGGGCAAGTGAGTTTGAGCACAAATAATATACCCAGTCAATGGATGGGTAGTTAAAGTCACCCAAAACCATGGTGATCGGATGTATTTTGATAGACTTAAGTAGATTCAAATAGGCAGAGTGGGTGTCCTGATTCATGGAGGGGTCCTGTAGCTGGCACTGACTTGAGTAGGTGTTAATTGCACCTGAAGTATCTGCAGGGAATAAAACTATTGAAGCAATCTGAAAGTGTATTTATCTTTAATACATATTGATATACCACCTCCTTTAGTTTTCATGCCTTCCGTTTGTGGTCTGAATGTGTGGAAGGAGGTATAACCTGGTATGGCTGGGGTGCTCTCCACAACCCTGACCCAGGTGTCCTTGACTGCACAAATGTCTGCGTCTTCCAAGGTGAGGACTGCTTCCAGTTAGTGCAGTTTCACGTTAAGACTCCTAGTGTTTAGCAGCATAACCCTGAGGTTGTTTTTAGATGGAGTTCTTATGTCGGGAATTTTGTCCTTGAGAAGCTGCTATTTAAGTTACATTAAATAATCTCTTCAGCTTAGTTTTTCTCATATTTCAAAAGTTTGACTGTCATATGGTCAACACTATATGATCGAATTTTTGAAAGTTCAAATGTTTTAATGGAGATCTCCGTACAGAGCGGAATGGGAAGATTTCCCTTTTCTGCACTGTATTGCAATCTCAGAATTGGTATATTTAAAGGATGAGGGCGTGGTGGGGGTAGGGGGGCTTCCTCCCTGCTTAAAATGTTCAGGTAGGTTATTTGTGTAGTTTATTTTTTTTTATTCGAACTTTTAAAAGTTTGATCATATGGTGTCAACTATATGACAGTCGAACTTTTGAAAGTTCGATTATCTAATATGGACCCAAATTTTTTTAGCATATCTCAGTGTTGCTTGTATTTGTACTTTAGCAAATTTACTATTAACTTTTCATGTATAACATTTATCCAAAACAAAACTTCATACAAATTCAAAGAAGCAGCATAAACAATTGGGTTTATTAATCCTAAACCTCCATCTTCCTTGTCCATGTATGAGACTTATCTCTTCACTGGATTCAATCTTGAACTCCATATAAAAGAAAAAAACACTTGTAGTATTTCTTTTTCATACATTATTGGCAACCTATAGACACTAGGTAAGTATGCAGTCTTTCCCAATATAACTTAATTAATGAAATAAACCATTTTATTAACCATAGCTTTAAAGTTTTCCAAAAACAACAAAGCTGCTGTATTTCATCAAGTCACAAGATGGGTTGCAAACTGGCTTAAGGACAGAACCCACAGGGTTAGAGTTGCTGGCGCTGTGTCAGACTCCAAGCCGGTCACAAGTGGTGTCCCACAGGGCTCGGTCCTTGGCCCCCTATTGTTTGGCATCTACTTCTCAGAAGTACAGGCCAACATGGGAGGACTTTGGCTGACAAAGTTTGCAGACGACTGCAAACTGGGCGCCATAGTGGAAAGTGCATCGGACACGGATATCCTTCAGAAGGGACTCACGGAAACAGATAGCTGGTGCCAGAGCCATGGCCTGAAGTTAAACGCCAAAAAATGTATAGTCATACCCTTCGGGAAAAACAAGGTAACCCCAAGCTACCATATAGGTGGCAATCCACTAAGCACAGAAGAGGTTATCAGGGACCTGGGGACCCAGGTTGACAGTGGCCTTTCTTTTGACACTCACATTGCTAAAGTGGTTAGAAAGACCTTCTACATTGCCCACCTGATCATGAAGGGATTCACATCCAGATCTAGTGAGGTCATTGTTCCCCTGGAGTTGCTGATCCCTGGGCTTTGTTTTTAGTTCCTGTTACTGATCCATTGCCTTATTAGGAAGGAGGGAAGTTTCTTTGCTTACCAGTGGGAGTGGGAAGCACTGAGCGGCCTTTTTGTCCGATTTGGTGAAGTTTCAGCCAGAAACTAGTAGTCCATTGGTCGTTTTGGGCCAATTCCTAGCTCGCTTCAGCCCCCTGCTATAAAACACGCTAAACTGTACTGCTGATCTAACCAGCATATCCTATAACTGAAAAGTTCATCTCTACTTGATTCCCAAGTAGACTATTCTCTATCTGTAAAGCCTAGCACTTACTCCTACAGTACTTGCACCTTGATAAAGCACTCTTATTATAGATAGTACCCCACCAGCCCAAAACCCACTTCCCCGAGTCCTTTGAAAGTTCTTTATCTACTACTTCTAGTATGTCGAGGGATCAGTTGCTAGTGTCCTCTCCAGCTCAACTGGTGAACCTGGGAATATTGAGGCAATGTTACAATTGCCTCATGTACACAGACAATCCCTCCTTCTCCCACAAAACACAAATACATGCGAGAGATGCAACTATACGGCCAAACTGGAGGCTGAGCTCTCTCAACATAGGACTGGCAAGACCAGACAGGAGGAGAAGGCAACCACACACAATACATACCCAGTCACACATGGTACCATCACAACTTCAAATCATACACATACTCACACAAAGACATACTCGGAGGCTCTGGTCAAAAATTTACCAAAACAGCAGAGGCCACCAAAGCAGACACCCAAACAACTACCACCTCACGACCCAACACATGCAACACATAGACCACACAGTCAGAGTGTCAAACAGTCACAGCCCTTAAGGCCAAACAAAATGCCAGACACACTTGTCATTGGTGATTCCATAGTCAGACACACAGCTCACCAGACTGAGTAAGGAGAAGGTCACAGTAAGCTGCCTGTCGGGCGCTAGAATCCGCCACATAACGCAAGCACTCAGGTCTCTCAACAGCAGGTACAAGTACGACTCAGTCATTGTCCACGCTGGTGTCAACGACCTGAGACGTACCTCCTTGGACTACATGAAAAGGGACGGCGAGGAGCTCTCTGATTATGTAGCCCAGGCAGGTATGACCCTGACCTTGAGCAGTATCCTACCTTCACCTAGAATGATGCCACAATACAGTGATAAGATGATCAGCTTTAATAATTGGCTTAAATTCTGGTGTCATTCAAAGGGGATCCAATGTCTGTCTGCCTGGGATGACATGCTGGACAAGCCACGCTGCTCCGCAAGGGACGGCTTGCACCTGTCACCCTGGGCTTCCGGATATTGGCAAAGGCTCTTGCCACCCCATAGTGCCTTTTTTAGGCAAGGCACAAATTCTAAAACTACCACCCTAGAACTACAAAAAGGAAAAAAACTAAGGGTAATGCTGCTCAATGCCAGAAGTCTCAATCTCAAGATGCACGCACTCGAGGCCCTTCTCAATATGGAGAACATCGATGTCTGTGCTGTGACAGAAACCTGGTTCAAGGCTCCTGAGAGCACCCCAGCACTAACAGGTTTCACCTCATATCATACGTTCGCCCCAAAATCCGGACAACACCAAGAAAGGAGGGTGTCCATATTCATAAAGGACACCCACACCTCAAGGTTGGTGGCAACGCACGATGCATCGGAGACCATCCAGGTGCAATTAACCATAGGCAAGACTGCTCTGCAATTTGTAGCATGTTACAGGCCACCCTCTCAAACTCAGGAACCTCACATGGCCTTCCTGAAAACATTGGAGGGATAAATGTATCTCCAAACACCATCATACTAGGTGACTTCAACTACCCTAATATAGACTGGGAACACTACTCAAGCCCGAACACTCTAACCCAAAGATTCCTGGGTTCATAAACTCAAATGCCATGGAACAACTAGTCACCATCCCCACAAGAGGTGAAAACATACTTGATCTCATCATCACGAACATGGGATCAAAATGTTCAACACCGAAGTATACCCTCACTGGTGAGATCAGATCATAAACTAATCTCGCTGGAGGTCCTCATCCCGCCCACCTGAAACAAAAAGACCACAGTGAAAAACTTCTCAAAAGCCAATTTCACACTTCTAAAAACTAGTGTGGTCTCCTTTAAGGCCCCTGAGCCAGTGGTAAACATTACTCAAACCGCTGAATCACTTACAAATGCCTTCTACCAGCACCTACAGGACTGCATGGATCAGGCAATCCCAAACAAAACTAAGACTCTCTGTACCAAAGGCAAGCATCCAGTCTGGTGGACCCCAGCCATAAACAAGCTCTACAACAAAAGGAGGAAGCTACTACAAGATAGAGCAAAATCCTTGAAAGGTAAGACACCTTTGATCATTATAAGTAAAAAACTAAGAGCTCTCATAAAATCATCCAAGGCAAATTTTGAGAGAAAATCGCCAAGGACTCTAAAGACAATCATAAGGCCTTCTTTAGCTATGTTAGAAACCTAGGAGGAAACTCCCAGATATGCTCAGAATTAGTTCAAAATGATGTGAAAATTACTGAACCTACACACATTGCTAACATACTGGCTGACAGGTTCAGTGCAAACTCCCCCTCCCCAAAAGGAGATATCTATTCCAGTGGATTGTAGCCCCCAAACATCTCCAACGCCCAGGTGAGAACTGCCTCACTAAGGCAAAAACACAGCATCCATGGGACGGATGGTGTCCCCGGCTGTGTGCTTCATGAACTCAACGAGGAATTAAACCCACAGTTAGGACAGCTGTTTAATCTTAGCCTCACCTCAGGATACATACCCAAGGAGTGGCGCACGGCGACTGTGGTCCCACTTCATAAGGGCGGTGCCTCCACAGACCCTGGAAATTACCGCCCCATTAGCTTGACAAGCCTTATCTGCAAAGCCATGGAGAGGATCATAATGGAACTCATAAATAAAGACATAGGGAACTTGCAGACTTTGGATCCAACCCAGTTTGGCTTTGTCAAAGGCAGATCCTGCCTCTTAAACTTGGTTGACTTTTCGAGACAGTCACCAAGGCCATTGATGAGGAAAGGCAGTCCATACAGCCTACCTCGACCTGGCAAAGGCCTTGACACAATACCCCACTCAGGTATCATCGAAAAACTCATCAGCTTGAATGTAAACCCATACATCACAAGATGGGTTGCAAACTGGCTAAGCGACAGAACCCACAGGGTCAGAGTTGCTGGAGCCATGTCAGACTCAAAGCCTGTCACAAGTGGTGTCCCACAGGGCTCAGTCCTGGGTCCACTCTTGTTTGGCATCTACTTTTCTGAAGTACAAGCAAACACAGGAGGGTTATGGCTGACAAAGTTTGCAGATGACTGCAAACTAGAAGCCATAGTCGAAAACACATCTGACACAGATATCCTCCAGAAGGGCCTCACAGAAATGGATAACTGGTGCCAGAGCCATGGCCTGAAGTTAAGCCAAAAATGCATAGTCATACCCTTCGGGAAAAACAAGGTTACCCCTAGCTACCATATAGGTGACAATCCACTGAGCACAGAAAAAGTCATCAGGGATCTGGGGACCCAAGTTGACAGTAGTCTTCGTTTGACACTCATGTTGCTAAAGTAGTTAGGAAAACCTTCTATATGCCCACCTGATCATGAAGGGATTCACATCTAGATCAAGGGAGGTCATCGTCCCCTGTACTCATCACTCATTAGACCTATGATTGAGTACAATGCCCGTTCGAATGTATCTGACCAGACACCTGATGCAGCTTGAAAGGCCCCAAAAGTTCCTCACCAAAAGGATAAAGGGTCTCAAAAATATGTCTTATGCTGCCCGACTGAAAGAACTCCAGCTTTATTCAGTCTCATACCGCTTGCTCAGAGGTGACCTGTGCCTGACATATAAGGCCATGTCAAACCCAGATTTGATGAATATGCTTCACCTCAAAAATCTAGATCCCTCAGAACCACAAGGGCGGAGACTTAAACCTTGACACAGTTATAAATAGAACGTGCTGGAGGGACAGATTCATCACCCAGAGACTCCCTATGCTGTGGAACAAAATCCCGGTACATGTGAGGCAGAGCACCTTGCTGGCCTTGTTCAAGAGGAATCTTGACCAATGGATGGGAGATCGCAGATATACCCCAGGGATTACTTCAGTGTCACTGCTTGACAGAGGCACAGAAAAATGATAGGCATAGTTTTTATTCAAACTAAAGGGGTGGCGAAAGCCACATAACTATGGGCTAGGCTTATAAATGCCCTTGGGCAGATAGCCTAGTATGAACCTATGAACCTATGAACCTATGTACTCTTCACTTATCAGACCAATGATCGAGTACAATGCCCCATTCGGGATGTATCTCACCCGACATCTGCAGCAATTGGAGAGACCCCAAAAGTTCCTCACCAAAAGGATAAAGGGACTCCAAAATCTGTCATATGCTGCCAGATTGAAGAAACTCCAGCTCTATTCAGTCGCATACCGTCTGCTCAGAGGTGACATGTGCCTGACATACAAGGCCATGTCCAACCCGAATTAATGGACATGCTCCACCTCAAAAATCCAAATCCACCAAAACCACTAGAGCAAGCGACTTAAACCTTAGCACGGATATAAATAGGATGTGCTGGAGGGATAGATTTATCACTCAGAGACTCCCTATGCTGTGGAATAAAATCCCGGTCCATGTGAGGCAGAGCACCTCGCTGACTCTGTTCAAGAGAAATCTAGACCTGTGGATGGGAGATCGTAGGTTTACCCCAGGAATCATCTCTGTGTCACTGCTGGACAGAGGCACAACAAACTAATGGGCACAGTATTTTTTCATATAAGGGGTGGCGTAAGCCACAATAATTTGGGCTAGGCTTATAAATGCCTTAGGGCAGATAGCCTAGTATAAACCTATGAACCTATAAGTATCCTATTCCATTGTTTCTTACTTACATTTTTACCCCAAATCTTATTCCTAAAATAGAGATTATTTTCAAGAAGAAAGATACTCCTTCTATCTTTACTATATCACTCAGTCTTTTACTTTTTAGGGTCTATATCACATCATCGAACTTGTATAAGTTCGAATGATGTAATATCAAACCCAAAAGTCTGAAACCACACAATAACGAATACACAGAACAGCGATTTTTTTCCAAGGGGAAAAAAAATCACTGTTCCCTAACAAAAAAAAAAAAAAAACATAAACCTTTGTTAGAAAAATATGTATTAATGTGTGTATTAGTAATATGCTTAGTGCATTCAGAGCCTAAAAGAGTTAACACATTTATTCTATTTCATACTGCATAAATCTGTACAAACTGCAGTTGCTTTCTGACCTTATATTGTCAGCTAAATCTTGCTTGTGCCTTGGAAATTTACTGAGAAGCAGATGATTTCTGCTTGCGTTAGGAAAATAATGAATAGAACAATACTGCTTATATGAAACTCAGACAAAAAGTTCCCCTGTGCCATGAGAACATACACAGCTGTAGAAGTAACAGATAATTAGGACAAAGCCTGCTTGAAAATATGAACTGCAATCAGCATTTGCTTGTATCTGTATTAGAAGAGTACCTTGAAATGTAACACTGTACAATAGAGGCTTGTAAGCGAAGTACTGGTCATCAAGGCCAGGTTGTTTTTCTAAAACGTTTCTCACAAATCTAGTCATGTCAGCAGAAAATCCGAAGTAACACCTGCTGTAGTGCAATGCTCAAAGTTGTGTTTGATTACATCAGCTTAGAAGGCCATGTCTTGTAAAACAGTATAAGAATGAACATACTTCCTGTTAGTAGTTAGACAAATCCTTGTATATGCATGTTTTTGTCTCCTTGCTGCAAGTAAATTAATGTGCCTTAACTGAACCTTACGTGTATTGGTCTTTGAAGTTTTTTCCTTTGACAGATTGGTCCTTCGGACTGGAAACCTTCACTTCACCTCGGATCAGACAGGCCAGGTAGCTTGAAACCATATGGGGAAGAAACCACATTGGTTCTTCTTATTTGAAAAGTCCTCCGACTGAATTGTCGTACAAAAGAGGCCAGCCACTTTCTGATCTGTGACTGAAGGACGGGTTTACTCGAACCAGGTGATCAATCACAAAGGCTCAGGTAAGGTGAATCTACCTTCTTTTTCTGTTTTAGATCAGGGACTAGATTTGTATTTGTTCTGTTAGAGACTTTGTTTATAAGTCAGGGACAGAAAGTTTACTGTCCTGTCATAGATCAGGGAAACAGAGCAGGTAGGCAGTGATTCTGAAGAGACTATAAAAATATCCGTGGTACCATGTAAAAATAAGGTGTTATGTAACGATTAAAAGGGTAAAATAAAATGGGTAATAATTGTACAAAAAGGTCCCAAAATCCACTGTTAACCGAAGACGCGAAATACATGCAGTCACAGCGTGCTGATAATATTAAATATTACTCAAAATGGGTTAATAAATATGAATTTGATGGTAAACTAGAGAAATCCTTGCTTGTCAAACTTGTCAAACAGCTTAAAACCAATTCTAAAGGTCGGGTAAAGAAGCAACGTCAATTAGGAATTCCTCAGGCACACAGGTGGATTGAGGTAAACCGAAGGGAACAAAAGAATAATAATTCAAAAGCAATGTTTTTAGATAAGGAGGACAATAACTTAGTAATAGCATCAGCCCCTCCACCTCCCATACCAGAATATGAGGCAAGTGAACAAATTAGTCCACCCCCGCGATATCCTGCTATCATTGCAAGTGGAGACATTACAAAAGCAAAACCGTTTGTTAGAGATCCCGTCGAGACCAGGTCTTGAACACGGGCAGGAAACTCAAAAGGGGACATTGAGTTATACCAAATGGGTAGAAATTCACAATATATGAGTGAAGAAGAAATATGCCCACTTATAGAAGTGCCTAATCCTCAGGCAGGGCAAGAAGGTCAGGACCCAACTATTCTAGTGTATAGACCCTGGACTCCGGAAGACATCCAGAAAGCCACTGAGGGAATTCCTCATCCAAAAGTTAATTTTAGAAAGTTCTTAGAAGATTTGCAAGGAATGAGGCTGAGTTATAATTTAAACGGAGAAGAGGTAGAAAAAGTAGTCAGACAAATTGTGGGACCAGATTGGCACATGATTAGTGGCGACTGGAATCCCTGTGATATTGCACTCAGGTCCCTCCCACATAGTAGCGCAGAGTTAGACAACAGAGTGAAAGGTCTTACAGACCGAATCTCTGAGAAATGGAAACCCAGGGCAGACTGGACTTGCATTAATCAATGCATCCAACAAGAAGGTGAGACTGTTGACAGATATTATGCCAGACTGTTAGAATATTTTAATAACCACTGTGGAATGCAGGTTCCTGAAGACCAGGCACATGATTCTCCATATGAGCAGCAGTTAAAGAATGCATTTTTGAAAGGCAGCATTTTGCCCATAAGCAGTTTTATTACAAAACACATGGTAGATCATCGTACAAGCAGAATACAGTCATTGCTTGAATATGCTAGGCATGCTGAAAGGCATTTTAATAGCAAAAAGAAAAAGAAAGCCCAAGTATTTTCTGTAGAAGACGGAGCAGAAGTTTATGTAGTACAGTCCGGGAAAAAGGGCAAGAGAAATGCCCAGAGAAGCAAACAATCTGATCAACGATCAGAGGACTTTGAAGGGTGAAAGAAAAGGGGTGAATGTTTTAAACGTGGTAAGAAAGGACACTTGGCAAGGGATTGCAAGAAAAATAAGAAGGCAACCACGGAGGATAAGGAGGGTGAGGACTGACTATATGGTAGTCAGGAATCACTAGAAGGGGATAGCAGAGAAAGGAAAAATGAGTATGTGAAAGAGGGAGTAGAGAATGTGACAGAAGACATAGAGGAAGTGCAAGAAGTCACAGATAGTGAAGAAAATGAAATATTGGATTTGGCTTTATTGAGCTTAGAGCTCTATTTAGCAGACACAAAACCAGAAGTCACACTCCTGGTAGAAGGGAGGGAAGTCATATTTTTGTGTGACTCAGGGGCCTCATGGACCCTGATACATCCCTCCAAACTGCCAGAGAACTCAGAGTCACCTGATTACATATTAGTGAAAGCAGCTAATGGACAGCTGTATCGGGAGCCCCTCTCCCATAATATTGTGATAACTGATCCTGTTTCAGGATTGATCCAGAAAAGCAAAATTGTTGTATCTGCAAAATGCCCAGTAAACCTCTTAGGCAGAGACCTTATGCAGTTATTTGGTATAGCAGTAGTTCTGACTATGCAAGGTATGGAAGCCCAGTGACAAATTGATACCTTTGCAGTGCAATCGGAGGGTGGAATGTTTTATTGGTACAGCCAGGACTTGTTTACGACTGGTCCAGGGGCGGTGACCGAAGAGTTGATGAATGTAGCCATCAGCAAGTTCCCCTCCCTTGACATTGATAGACAACATTTGTTGCACTGTACTCTGTATTATTGTAACACACCAGGACCTGATAAGGAATATGAGCAAGAATTGTTTAGAAACCGTGCAAACAGATTGATATTGCGTAATCTGTACTGGGACACAAAAGGGAACAGTGTAGTCAGCTGTTCATTGCCCCAGGAGTTCTTTGCACTTTATAAATCTAATCGATTACCACATGTTAGCTTAACTAAGGACAAAAATGTGAAATTGGTAGACTTGGGAGAAAAAGTCACGAGATGGGAGAAACAGACAGAGCTAGAACTATCAGAACAGGGAATACAAATGCAGAAGCTGAATTGGATAACTCAGACCTGCCCAGCTGTACACTTGCAGTCTAGCAAGGACAGCTGATTAGCACTCCTATTAAAGGAGGATGTCTTACAGAATATACCAGAAACTCCCTGGTCAACAGGAAAATCAGATGTAGGACTTATTCGTACAGCGGGACCAGTTACTATTATGCCAAAGTCAGCATTTAGACCACAAAAAAGACAGTATCCCTTAAGAAAAGATGCAGAGGTAGGAATCAAACCTATTATAGCAGCTTTGCATAAGGAATGGGTGCTGGTGGAATCTCCTGATTCACCATGTAACACACCCTTATTTCCTGTTAAGAAAGCAAATGGGGAGTGGCGTATGGTCCAAGATTTACAAGCTGTAAATGATGCAGTAATACCAAGGGCACCTACGGTGCCAGATCCACACACCCTGTTGAATAATTTAAAACCTCAACAGAAATATTTTTCTGTGGTAGATATCAGCAATGCGTTCTTTTCGATACCGATATACCCTGGCAGCCAGCATTGGTTTGCGTTCACATTTCAGGGGAAAAGGTACACATATACACGACTACCACAGGGGTATTGTGAAAGTCCAACAATATTCTCACAAGAGATGGCAAGCAACTTGATGGGATTTACCCCACCACGAGGTAGTCAGATTTTGCTTTATGTTGATGATATCCTGCTGGCAGCCCCCACCCAGCAAGATTGTAAAGAAGATACCATAGCGCTATTACAATTTTTAGCCACTGAAGGACATAAAGTAAACAAAAATAAACTGCAGCACTGGAAAAAACAAGTCAAATACCTAGGATATGTAATATCCAAGGAAGGTAGGGCATTAGATGAGGACAGAAAAATAGCGATTTTGTAAGCACCAAAACCACTACCAAGAAGGAAATTATGTCCTTCCTGGGTACAACTAATTTTTGTCGGAGCTGGATTCCAAACTATGCCTTGGAATCTGCACTGCTGACTAACCTGATTTATAAAAAGCCTATGGCAGCACAGGATTTGTTACAATGGACACCAGAAGAGGAATCTGCTTTCTGTTTAACTGAAACAGTTAATAGCGTCCTCATTAGTTTTGGGATTACCAAACTATCATAAACGTTTTTTTTCCAAACTGTAGATAGTAAGCAAGGTTATATGACATCAGTGTTAACACAGCAGCATGGGGACAAGCAGCATCCTATTGCTTATTATTCTTCACAACTGGACCCAGTGGCATGATCTTTACCTCACTGTGTACAAGCAGTAGTTGCAGCTGCAATGACAGTACAGGCTTCGGCCTCAGTAGTGTTGTTCCACCCTCTCACATTGAGAGTGCCTCATGCAGTCACGATTATTTTACTGCAAGAGAAGGTAGCATATCTTTCCCCTGCTAGGCATCTTTCCTGTATGACTATATTGTTGAGCCAACCTCACATGACAATTGAAAGTTGTATGACTTTGAACCCTTATACCTTGCTCCCAACCCCTGCAGATGGCACACCACACAGCTGCCTGCAGGTGATTGAGCAAAAGACACTACCTAGAAAAGATCTTATGGATGTTCCCTTGGATGATGCCAAGGTGACATATTACGTGGATGGCTCATGCAAAAGGGATCCTGCAGGACAGAACCTAGTAGGATATGCAGTAGTTTCTGACACAGACATTATAGAAGCAAAATCTTTGCCACACAGTTTATCTGTACAGGCAGCAGAACTGATTGCCTTGACACGGGCATGTACCTTAGCAAAGGGTAAATGTGTAAACATTTTTACTGACAGCCAGTACGCTTTTTCTACTGAACATGTTTTTGCGCAACAGTGGAAAAATTGAGGAATGATAACACCTACTGGCAAACTGATTAATCATGCACAGTTTATTTTAGATCTTTTAGAATCTATTCAGTTACCTCAGAAAGTAGCCATTTGTAAATGCACACCTCATACCAAGCAACAGGACAGGATTTCAAAAGGTAATGCGAGAGCTGATACAGCTGCAAAGCAGGCAGCTTCAGAAGCATTTCTTTTGAATGAGGAATTACAACTCTCTGAGATTTTAGACTTAGAAATGTTAAAAACAATGCAGACACTTACTACGAAAGCCAAAAAACAAAGATGGGTAAAACGAGGAGCAATTCTTGAAAAGGGGCTGTACATCTCTAAAGACAGGAAACCGATATTGCCATCTAATTTGTTTAGATATGCAGCTTTGTTGAGCGCGTATTGGTCTTTGAAGTTTTTTCCTTTGACAACCTTACTTAGTGGAAGAAATAGCAAAGCCCTGAAAATGGCCCACCGATTTTTTTCTCTGGGAAAAAAACAATGTGCCGTGGCTTTGCTATTTTTGTGTTTCAGACTTTTAGGTTTGATATTACATTGTTCGAACTTATACAAGTTCTAAGATTTAATATAGACCCTTAATATTATATTCATATTAACTACTACATAATCCAACATTTTATGAAATAATTTTTCCATTTCTTTACTTGTAACAAAAAATCAATTGGCAAAAAGAATAAGAGACAGAAAAAGAAAGTTTAAAGGAATAAATATAAATGAGAAAAAAAAGGAAATGGAAAATGCAACTGAGATGAATACTTCAAATTTACACAATTTCTGGTAAGCTACAACATAGACCCAATGACACCTTTACAGTGCTTTCAGTAAATGTGAATAGTATGAAAATATAAGTAGAAGAATAGCATCCTAAATTGGTTTAGTAAAAGTGATGTTGACTTAATAATATTAGAGGAATTACAAACAAAGAAATATTGAGGAAGAAATACAATATGGAACCCAGGAAAGGAACTATGTTCAGGCATAGTTGTACTGTGTAGGACATCAGTGAAATATTGACTTCCTCTTTATCTTTTATTAGGGCTGTTCCTTTTCTTCGTATGATGTCCTCACTTTTGTTTTCAGTGATGGGAAGATTAACTATTATGGATTTCAGATGGCATAATAAGGTGTATAGAATTGTAGCATCTTATGCCTATGTTACATTATTTTTGTTTGAACACCTCTGTGAAATTGAAATTAGAAACTTGTCCAGTAGTTATGGGATGTTTTTAAACAAGAACATGACTGAAGATGAGTCAGACCTTTTGGGTATTTTAAAGGGTTTACCTGTCAGGATTTTAAAACCTGACAAAGGGGGTGGGTTAGTATTGATGGATACTTGTAACTATGAGAGCCGTCTCATTCACATGTTAATGAAAGACTCTTATGTAACATCTAGCATCAATGAATTGAACACAGCTTATAGGTGCATTCATGTTTTCTTGAATGATTTATTTTTAGAAAATATGATTGAACAGGATGTTTTGAACTATTTGACTGTTTTGTTTCCTAAGATTCCAACAGTTTTTGGTTTGCCTAAGATTCATAAAGATGTTTTCAATCCTCCTATGAGATTACTGGTTAACGCTAGGGGTTCTATCACTTATCCGTTAGCCAAGTTTGTTGATAACATCTTGAAGAAATATGTCAAAAAGGAGACACACATCTGTAGAGATTCTTGGGCTTTTCTGAAAGCTATAAATGCCATGGAATATAAGAGTGGGCATAGGTTTTTGACAATAGATGTAAAAGATCTGTATACATCTATCCTGCATGATATAGGTATAGACTGGGTCACTGACCGTTTATTGCACCACAATGCTAGTAGTGGTGAAATAAGGTTGGTACAGGAACTTTTATATCTTATTTTGAAGTATAATTTTGTAGCCTTTGGAGGTGAGAGATTTTCAAAAATACCCGGGCTCAAATTTTTACAATTTGGTGAATAAAAAATTGGGTTATTTTAATACCAGATTTGGATACATTTTAATTGATGAATTTATGATGTGGACCATTGTTTCCCATTCCTTTTAATTTTAATTTTTTTAAACCCCACAATTTTTTTTTTGAAAACATTTTAAATTTGGGCCCTTTCCCCTCCGGGACTTTTTCCTTTTCGCAAAGGGAATTTTTCACACACAAAAAACATGTTTTCAATTGTCCCCAATATTCTACAAAACATCCGTTACCATCTATATTTATCACATCTAGGATAAGAACAATTTTTTATTTCTCCATTTTCAGTACAATATGACAGTCCCACCTCCAGTCCATAATGCTCTGTTATCATAGACTTTGCTAATGCCCATAACTTCTTTTTCACAGCTTGCTTAAATGTCTCTTTAAAGTTTCTTTTTCAACTTCAGTTTGAAATAGAACATGCATTTTCTTTTTTGTTTCTCCATGAAATGCTTTAACCACAAAAGAATTCCATGGATTACAGCTCTTCATCTTCTCATACTTGTCCTAAAAATCTCCCAGAACAGAACCAGTCTAAAAATAATGTCAAATAATGTCTCTTTATGAATAAAAATAAAAACTCTTATCTCCTGAGCCTTCAATCCCAATGGGACCATTAAATTATCCCAAATGTCATATCTGTTCATTTCCTTTTTTTCTTTGCTCTGTATTCTCACCATAAATTTCTTTTGATTGTTATTTCCTTTCTTGTGCTCATCTTTCATCACTTTCCCTGCAGCTTCTTTAATAATTAAGTACATCATTTTGTCTGGCAATATTCTTTCAAAATAACATCCGATTCTTCTGATTAAAATTTGCCCATAATTACACCCCATTAGAGATCTCTCTATAACAGCAATTCATTCTAAACATCATCCCACAACCCTTCTGACTTGAGGGTTATAATAACACATCCATATTTTGAACATTTGCCTCTGATGGAAAAAAAAACAAATTTTGCTGAAACAGCTCTTCAAAAATTTGTAAATTTTCAAACACTGCATCAGTATTCACCTCTCTGCTATCCACCATCTTGAATCTCCTTGAGTGCAGTTCTCTCAGCTGCCTCTGCACTAGGAACAGAACAAGCACTCTCCTAATGAGTACGGGAAGTTCCCATGATGCCCTTGGCAAACTTGCCCTAGTAGTATAAATACTACCTCAGGTATACCCTCAAAAGAGGGTACTAGTCTATTGAGACTAACCTGGTCAACAAAGGATAAATAAATATTATGTCTTTTTCTTTTGTTTACATAAACTGTGGCTAACTATAAGAATTCCTAAAACAAAGATGCTGAATCAGATTTCCATTTTATAGTAATTACTTTCCTGGCAACAGCTAAAGGACTCAAAAATATTGTACACCATTCTCTTCTTACTTCCACCACAACAGGTAGAGTTATAACATTTTCATTTTTGTAAATATATATTTATATGTCCACAATACTTTGAAAATAATAGCTTCTCTGCAATAGGTGTTGAATTTATCACAGTTTACTAATATGTCTGCCCTGTTTTAAATGCTTTATTTCAATAGAGTGAAATGCCTGTTGTATTAAACATAGATATTTTATATGGGGTTAATAAGGACCGTGTACAAG
This sequence comes from Protopterus annectens, assembly GCF_019279795.1. NCBI lineage: Eukaryota > Metazoa > Chordata > Ceratodontiformes > Protopteridae > Protopterus > Protopterus annectens. Next base: position 374,363,740 of record NC_056738.1, on the reverse strand, counting down.
TATTTCCACTGGATAATTTCAATTACAAATTAAATAGGTTTAAGCCAGCAAATTTCAGTAACAGAACCTTATTCTTCTAATCCAAGTCATTTAGTCCACTAGTTTCAATGAAATTTCAATAACCATTGTTTAAATTATTATTCAGAACAGATTTATATAATTTGGATACATTGCTTTTGTACAGATTTCATCTTTAAAAACAGAAATAAAATATTTATATATTTTTGGAATGGGCTTCTGGTCAACATCACTCAAAACATCATGTAATTGTTTAATCTTTCTCAAATGGATTGTATTAATAATATGTAATGTGTGTCTAATTTATAATAATGCAAAATTGTTCCTTTTTTACTACTGTTCTTTGTCTCTACAGTCATACCACAGTAGAATTCCTGTTTTTTTTATATTCCCATATATTTAATGTTTTGGAATTTTATAGATATAATTTCTAAAAGTCTTCAGTTTTACCTTTATATAAGTAGAGTCTAATTTCTTTGTAAAGCTTATTTCAATATAACTTTTTATTAATAAATAAAAATATGAATTGAAACTAAAATAAACTATTAATAATAAATGTATTCTTTATGATTCTATATTTATTAGTTTCATTACTTTTATAAAACATTTTGACTATCTCTTCATGCAGGCTTTTCAAATGACTAGTATAATGTGGATACAACCAAAATATTATAATATTAAAAGCTGCTGCTAAAAAAGTATGATTCCAGATCTGGAAAATATATTCTACTTTATTATCAAAATCTAATCGATTTTTATATGAAGCTTATGGTCTCATCAATGGCGTAAGAAAGATTTTTTTTTTTTTTTTGCATTTTTATTAATACTTACTCTGGTGACTGTTGACTTTAATAAATGTAACATTTCTGATAATATATTAATCCTAATAAACATTATTTTTTTAAACATGAAAAAAATGATTCCTTTATTTTACTGTACTTCACAATTACTAAGACTTGTAAAGGTGCTATTAATAATGAAACTGATATATGGATTTTATCTTTATTCCCAAGTATTTAATTTCTTGTTTTCCTAATTACATTCGCATTGTCTTTTAGAGAATGACTTATTTGTTGGATCATTAGAATGGTTTCAGTTTTATTGTCATTAAACTGCAATGATGACACTTGGAATAATTTAATTTCCTTATTAAATTCATAAATAAAATTATTTCTATCCCTTACACTTAACAAAACATCATCTGAAAAATGTTAAATTTTTGACTGAAAATTTCTAGTTATTTTGAAGCCCTCAATCTTTTTAGATGTGAATCTCTTTGCTAGGAGATCAGTAACTAAAGCAAACACTAAAGGTGGAAATGGGCATCCCTGTTTTGTTCCTTTATTACGACTGAATGTTTAAAAAATGTATGATCCTTCTTTAATATAGGTTTTTATCAATATATAAATGTTTTATTGCATTAATACATTTTTCAGGGAATTCAAATATATTCAGTGTCTTAAATAAACAATGCCTTTCAAATTAATCAAACACTCAATCAATATCTAAACTAATTAACTTTAGTACTTTATTTCTAGCAATGTCTATGACAGTAATTACTCTTATATTGTCTTACACAAGTCCCTCAATCAATTTTTGTCTAGTTTATACTAATAATGTTGTCCATAATACCATTCAATCTTGCAGTTGCAATAGAAGTGAAGATCTTAAAGTCCACATTAGGGAGGGAAGCATGTCTATGTGATGAAACTAGATTAATTTGTTTTCCTTGTATAAGCTTTGGGGAAATCAGTGAGATGGAGGAATTATATTTGAAGTTTGAATCAATAAAAGTTCTTTACTGATCAGAGTTAGTATATTCGTAAGAAAAATTGTATATTTTGGCAATTAAGCCATATAAACCTAGAGCCGTACCCTTCTTACATTTTATGGTCTCTTTATTTTAATGAGATTGGCTTATTTATAAATGACATTTGCTGTTTACTCAGTTTAGTATTATTCTTTTGTAAATATTTCTCTATGGCCCTGTCCCCTATTAGATCATTCTCTTTTTTATTTAAATTCTCATGATAAAATGGTAAATAGAAGAGTTCAAATTAATAATATTCTTAATCATCATAAAAAGAAAGAAGTCTGAGATATTGAAGAAATGTTACTAATTTGAGCTGTTCAATTTACGTTTTAATTCTATTGGCCAATCTATGCAAATTTTGGTGAACATCATATAATGATTTATTTTAAGTTTTTCTAGTGCAATTTTAATGTTATGATTCATGTTAAAATTTTAATAATAGCAACTTTGTTTTCCCTTTTTGCTGGTCTGTCCTAGCTTTTGGTACCAATTCCTGCAGTTTTAAAATTTCGTTATACCATTGCTTAATTTTATTGCAATACCAGGTTCCCATTTCCCCACTAATATGAATTTTCAGATAGTCCCATAATATAACTTTACCATTTCATTACCTTGTAATGACAGATTTTCTTCAATTTATTCATTAAATTATTTTTTGAGTTATTTTTGCTTCACCATATATTGTGGTATTCTGCATACAAAGTGGTTATTTCTTGAATCCATTGTTAGCTCCATGCATACTGCATTTTGATTAGACAAATGATAGGGATATAGTATTAAAACAATTAACTTGTCTATGTAAACATGAGTTTTTATCAATATAGGTCCATGGTCCATTTACATAAGAGTAATGGGTTAAAAAGCAAGTTACTTTCTGTCCTTGCTACTAAATCTTTAAGATTATTATTTGTTGTCCATTTACTTCATGGAGTTATTCTGGTATTTTTCCTACACTTATATATGCTTTGTCTGTAATGCAATTAAAATCACCTGCTAAAACAAGATTACCCTTCTAAAAGTTTTGCAAGATTTCTAAGTGAACTCTTGTCATACCTTTACCTATTCATGATATCCAATAAAATTTTGTTAAAGTATAATGTTTGTTGTTAAAATGAATAATCATAATAGTATGAATCTCTTTAGAGCCACTAATGTTATAAATAATCTTGGGCATAATCTATGATCTTTTCCACAGTGTAAGTGTACCTCTTCTTCCTTTTTTTAAAGAAGATGAAACAATAGGCTCTTCAGCAGCATTATTCAGTAGGAAAATATTTTCACATACAGGTACATTTCCTGTAGAAATATGGTGCCCTCTCATTTATTTTAGATATCTCATTAATACTCTTTCTTTGTTGCCACTCTGTAGTCCATTAACATTAATTGATATAATTCTCAATACACTCATACTTAATATTTAGATTAAATACTTTTTGCTGAAGTATGCTGGAAATAATATTATCTAACCAGAGTTCTGTTGCTGAAATCCTATTTTACTTACTGTCATTTGTATACAGATAAAGAAAATTTCCATTTCTTGCTTTATACACACTAATGAAACTTACCCAAATGAGACTAAAATGAAACACACACCTAAACTTATATTGCAGTCTCAGTTTGCATGTATAACTAGACAAATTATTTAACCTATACAGTTTCCTAACAACCTCTGTGTGAATTATTAGAAGTAGCTACTGTAACATAAAATTAATTTCTATTCTTTTCTTAAGTTAACAATGAAATGCAAAACACAGGATCCCACAAGTCTAGCAAATTTTATCATAAAAGATTTAACATAGCTTCCTAATCATTATATTTATATTACTCTAACAAGAATATCAGAAACTCTTTTACTAATAATAGCTATGTACTTGAAACATCCTTATAAATTCAATATTAACAGCTATGTGACAAGGAAACACCATCTATTTAAATTTGTCTGCATGAAATAATGCAACATTTCAGATGTAATCTCAGTTAACAAGATCTTTAATTTTCTCTATAATAATTCAACATATCAATTATTATTTACAAGTTGGAACTATTATAAATTTAAAGTAGCATTTTTGTTGCGCCCATATTGTGACTTTTTATTACAACCTTGGAATTTAATGTCACATCTCTTTTATACATTTATCATGACAGTAAGTAGAATAATGCAGTTATTCTAAATGCAGCAAAGTTAGTAACTAGTTATACTTTTGGGACAACAATAGTATTAATGCAAATCAGTATACACATTATATATGTTAAGTTTTACTATAAAAATCTCGCACCTAAAACATGTGAATGTTCATATTTCTGACCCAAAATGTCAGAAATCAAATTTACAAACATAAACATGACTGAGCAATGTATTTCAGGAAAGTCAACATCTCACGAGTGTTGAATTTACCAAAAATACTACACTTCCGGTCATGAGCAATGAACGTTTTTGCAGGGGGGGGGGGCAAGCTCCCCTGCACTGCCCACATGCCCTGCTACTTATATATACAAACTCTGAGATCACACTACAGTGAGGAAAGGGTACATTTCTTGATCCCCACTATAGTCTGATCTGCATTCAAAATGTTGAATCCACAACAGCAAATGGTAGTGTGCATTTGCTGTTGTGAGTTCACCATTTTTTTTATTTTCAAATGTCAAACTAGGGCCTTCTGTGTTTCCAATTTGGATGTAGTCTGATCGCCCTTTTGATAGTAAACCTGTTCTGAATGGCAATTTTTTTTGTGTTATATAAACATTCTGACATTCACATTTGTTCAATGATTTAAAATTCTGAAAGCTAAATCCAAATATCTAAGACAGAATACCAAACAATTTTACAATGTAATAACTGCTGTGTCATGAATTCAATACAATACAATATCCATTAGTCTTGGATAATTTTACTGCTCTTCATTAAAAGCAATAACCAAAAATGACTCTAGATTGTGCCTATTGGGATAAATTAGTTATACATTTAATCTGCCTCATACATGGTATAAAATACAACATTTAAAAGTTAACCATTTTTCTTTAACCTCATTTATTTGAAAACATAATTGTCACTGTGGATAGTGGTTACGCAATACATAGAACATATCTAGACTTGGCCAAGGCCTTTGACAGAATTCCACGTGTAGGCATTATTGATAGACTTGTAACTCTTAGTTTAAATCCTTATATTGTATTGTGGATAGCTAGTTGGTTGTCTGATGGAACCCATGTGGTTAGAGTTGCAGGTACCACTTCTGAAAGTAAATGAGTTGTCAGTGTGGTATACCATAAGGCTCAGCTTTAGGCCCTCTCCTATTTGACATATATTTCTCAGACCTTCAGGCAGGCACTCCTAGCCTATGGTTAACTAAGTTTAAAGATCACTGTAAAATTGGTGTTTTTATTTGATCTTCAGCTGATTTACAATTGCTCCAACATGGATTAGATGATGTTAACAATTGGTGCAAAGACAGTAGTCTCAAATTAAATGTAAAAAATGAAGCACAGTTCATTTTGGTAAACAAAATGTTTCACTTACCATATAGGAGATAGATCCCACCAATCATATACTGTTGCAAGGGATCTAGGTACTATTGTTGATCATTCTTTACCATTTGACCATCATGTATCCACAGTAATTCAGAAAGCCTTTTATCTGTCTTATCTAATTTCCAGAGGGAAACCACTAGCTCCAAAGAAGTCTTAATTACCTTTTATTGATATAGTATCAGACCCTTTATTGAATCTAATGCAGCTTTTGGCAAGTATTGGTCTAAACTTATATAATTTAGATAAGCTCCTTCTGTACAAGATTTCACATTTAATAATAGAAACAACATATTTATATATTTTTTGTATGAAGTTCTGGTCAACATCACTCAAAAACATCATGTAATTGTTTAATTTTTCTCAAATGGATTGTATTAATAATCCATATGGTGTATTTTTTGTAGTCATACACACTTGTTTCTGTTGTTATTACAATTATTTTGTCTATACAGTCATACCACATTAGCATTATTTTTTATTTTCTCATATAATTAAAGTTTCAGAATTTTATATTTATCATTTCTAAAAGTCTTCAGTTTTTCCTTTATATTGTCAGAGTCTAATTCCTTTGTAAAGCTTCCTTCAGTATAATTTCTTAGTAATAAATAAATATTAATTGAAACTAAAATAAACTATTAATAATAAATGTATTATTTATGATTCTATTTTTAATAGTATCATTACTCTTGCAAGAGTTTTTGACTATCTCTTCATGGAGGCATGTCTAGCCTTGTACTCAGTCTCTTACAGACTTTTTGAGTCATGAAAAATTCAACCTTATGTGTCCTCTTAGTCTTTCACAGAAATAATAATACTTGAAATACTTTGTTAAAGGACCAAACCTTCATCAGCAGGTAATTAAGACATGTTGGCATGACAGATTATATTATTAGATATATTTCCCAATGTATCCACCTGTGCAACAAACTTCCACTAAATGACAAGCAGAGTAGCACTCTTACCACTTTCATGGTAAACCTAGACGACTGGATGGGTTGCCTCAAATTTTCCCCTGTTTTATCTCATCTTGCCCTTCTTGAGGCTATAGGGAACTTACGAATAGGGTTTTTTGGCTTGGCTTGAAATAGTCTGCAGACTGATTTCCTAGTACTTAACTATGAACCTATATGTATTTAATATTAACATAGATTTATATATTCTGCTTGTGAAAGTGTCAGAAGCACTGACTGTAGCTTGGCTGAGTCTTTCTTACAATTTTACTATATGGTTTGCCTATGCAACATTTTTACAGTTTGCCTGGATGTTGTTTGGGATAGTTTGCAATCGCCTTAATGTTTATGGGCATTGGTCTGGGTTTTAAGTCTTGTCTTTCTAAGGTATAGCCAGTTGTGCTTCACTAATGAGGTCACAAAAAGTCTGAATCATGCCATGTCTACAGCTAGTAGGTCTTAGCTTTATTGGCCTGAATGTACCCATAAAGATGTATAAATGAAAAAGTCATGGGCATCAAGGAACCATGTCGCTAAAATATTATTATGTCCTTAAGAGGTCATTTGCATAAATTCTAAGGGCCTCCACTACTGGAGGTGTAAGGTATTACACAGTGAGACTCTAGCCTGGCTGAAGTTTTATTGCATTTTTTATTGAATGGTTTGTCTGTATAACTTTTATACCCTTTGCTTGAATGTTGTTTGGGAAATTTTGCAGGCACCTAATGTCTATGGCATCAGTCTGGAGTTTAAGTTATGTGTTTTCAAAGTATAGCCAAACAATCCACTTGTTCTACACTGATGAGACCACATAAAGTCTGAAACATGGCATGTCTACATCTACTGGAATTTGGCTTCACTGACCTGAATGTAGCAATAAAGACTTAAAAAATAAAATGTCATGGGTATTTGGAAGATAAGTAGCTCAAACAATGGTATGTCCATAAAGGTTCATTTGCATATATTCTTTGGGCCTCCACTATAGGAGGTTTAAGAGTTTACGCAATGAAAACTTTAGCTTGGCTGAGTATTTTGCACTTTTTACTACATGATTTGTCTGTATACCTTTTTACTGTTTGCTTGGATGTTGTTTGGGATATTTTGCAGGAACCTTATTGTTTATGGACTTCAGTCTGGTTTTTAAGTCCTCTGTTTCTAAAGTATATCCAAATAATTCACTTGTATTTATTGGGCCAGAAGAACTTTGAAACATGACATGTCTACAGCTAGTGGGCTTGGCTTTACTGGCCTGAATAGACCAATAAAAATGTAAAAAACAAAAAGTCATGTAGCTGAAACACTGTTATGTCCTTAAGAGGTCATTTATATTTAAATCAAAACCAGACCACTGGAAAAAATGTCAAAACTTTTAATAACTTAGTGCTTTCATCTGAAACAATTCATGGACTTCTTCAGACCCATTATGACCCATTGCAACAAAAACAACAGCAAAGCAGCAAAGCAACGACAGAAAATACAACGAAGAACAAAGACCAGGAACCTAATGAATAAAATTTATTCCTCTCTGACGTCTAAAGTATTACTTTAAATATTTTTGTAAGTGTTTGATGGCATTACCCGATGACTTTATTGTTTAATCCAAGAAGGCAGTGTATGCTGAGACGTCAGAGAGGAATACATTTTATTCATTGGGTTCCTGGTCTTTCTTCTTCATTGTATTTACCATTATGACCCATTGTTCATAATGGCTAATGCTTATTTATTTATTTTATTTGCCATTTATTAACCAGGTTGGTCTAGCTGGGCAGGTGCCCTTTTTCAGCAGAGACCCGAGGAGAAAAGCTCCAATTACAGTAAAGCATTTTTACAATCAATAGGGTATTTACACATACAATCAAATACAGCATTTAAAATATACAACCAAGAGGAGGTAGCATACTGCATAGATAGATAACAGCAGAGATCCAAGGAGAAAAAAAGCTCCAATTACAGTAAAGCATTTTTACAATCAATAAGGTATTTACACATACAGTCAAATACAGCATTTACAATATACAACGAAGAGGAGGTAGCATACTGCATAGATAGATAACATTTTTTAGAATGTATGGCGAGTAAAAAACAAACAAAAAAGTTAAACATAGAAATAAACAATTGTGTGCCTTACAAGCACAGGAAGCTCACTGAGAAATCAATAGTTTGGAATGAGAAAATATTGACTTATTCCCTAGTATACTGGGGCATACAGGTGTCAGAGAGAGTGATCCATGCACAGAGTGGAGTGAAAGAGAAGGGGTATAGAATGAAAGTGGAGGGAGAGACTGGAGGTAGATGTATAGAGTGAAGATTGGGGTATAGAGGGAGAGCAGGGTCACAGACCAAGAGAGTCTAGATGTACAGATAGAAATAGGTATACAGTGAGAAGAAGTGGCAGCAGGTGGGGAGAGAAGAGGCAAAGTAGTCAGGGGAAATTGAGGAAAGGGGGGAGGCAGTGTAGGTAGGTTTCAAGTAGGGTCTTTACAGGGGCAGTTCCAGGAGTTGAGCAGATATTCCTTTATAGTCAGTTTGAAATTAGATGGGTTTTGGATAGTTCTGATTTGGAGAGGGAGCTGGTTCCAAGAGGAGATAACTGAGTGACTATAAAGCATTTTTCCTACAGCTTTATTAGGTTTGAAGTTTTGAAGGAGGTGCTGGTCAGAGCTACAAAGTTCCCGATTAGGGATATAGGGGGAGATGATGGTTGCTAGAGATGGACAGGCTGTTGGCTGACGGATGATAGCATGCGTCAGAAGGAGTTGAGGTAACAGGAGTTAATTGTGGAGTTCTAACAAGTGGAGTTTTTGTAAGGAGAGTCAGTGATGTGAGCGATAGGGAAGGTTAGTGGAAAATCTAGAAATTTTGTTCTAGGTAAGCTTGAGTTTGGTTGACAATTTTTTGAAGGTTCGTGAAGATTGGGGCGGCATATAGTAGGTAGGCTTGAGCTAGAGACAATTTAGATTTTTGTGTTAAGAAGTTTTTATTTCTGTATAGTGATCCTAGTTTTTGATGTGTCTTGTTGATGCAGTTATAAAAGTGGATGTCAAATTTAAGTTTGTCATATATGTATACATAGACTCCAAGAAGTTTAGTGTGAGATTCAATGTTAATAGTAGTGTGTTTAGAGAACAGACTGAGAAGGTGGTTTTGAGGTGTTGTAGGGACTTAGGGAGGAAGAGAAGTAGTTTTGTTTTGTTGGGATTTAGTAGCAGTTGGTTAGAGGTGAGGCATCTTTTAACAGAGTGGAGGGTGCCTTGAGTGAGGGTGAGTAGGTGGGGTAGATTGTCAGAGTTTGTGATGATGGTCGAATCGTCGGCACATTGTATGAGTGTGGAGGTGGGGCATGACTAGTAGAGATTATTAGTAAAGATGTTAAATAATAGTGGGCCAAGGATGGAGCCCTGAGGCACACCAGTTTGAACAGGGAGGAAAGGTGAGGTTGCAGAAAGCCATTTGACTGATTTAGCTCTATTTTATAGGTATGAGAAGAACCAGGAAAGAGTAGAAGAGGAGAGATTAAAGTGGGAGAATTTGGAGAGAAGGACTTTGTGGGACACAGTGTCAAATGCTTTAGAGAGGTAGAGGAAGAGGCATGATGCTAATTTGTTATTATTAAGAGATGTAGTAATAGAGCTGATGAAGGACAGAAGTGCTGTAGTTGTGCTATGATGTGGTCGGAAACTGTGTTGTGTTGAAGTGAAGCAATTTTCCTGGATGAGATATGAGATGAGATGCTTGTGTATGCACGTTTCTAGAATCCTAGACAGAGGGGATAATATTGCAATAGGCCTAAACCTGTAGGGATCAGTGGAGTTACCCCCTTTATGTAATGGTATAATATAGGACTTTTTCCAGATATTAGGGACAGAATTTTCTTGAACTGACCTATTGCTAAGGATGGAGACAGGATAGGCAATAGAAGAGGCAGCAAGTTTGAGGTAGAGTGGAGGAAGGTTGTCAGCAGAAGGGCAGTTAGGTTTTAGTTTAGAGAATAGTGATCTAATGATGGTGGTGGTGGGGACAGGCTTGATAGAAAAAGGAGTTGTGAGGGGAGGAGGGTCAAGGTAGGTATCTTTGTTTGGTTTAATTAGGTTTTGTATGGAATTAATGAAGAAGGAGTTAAGAAAAATGGCAGTTTCGAGTGGAGAGCTATTAGGGGATGGGTTGGGGGGATGGGTTCCCTGGGTTTAATAGTTTGTTGATGGTACTTCAGAATTTTTTTGGGTTAGAGTGGAGGCTTCTTTGTAGGTCTAGTTAAAAGGATTTTTTGTCACGGGTGACATCTTTTTTTCCGGTGTTTTATAGTTCCCTATATTTCTGGAGACTAGAGGGTGTTTTGAGTTTGTTCCAGAGTTTCCAAGCATTGTCTCTCTTTTGCATGAGGGAGAGAGCTTCTTTGCTTAACCAGGGAGCAAAATTGTTTGACTCTAGTTTTTTTGATTGGGGCGAGGCAGCTGACGGTGTTAAGGAAGATGCTGTTGAATTGAAGGACAGCTTCTTCGAAGGGGAGGTTGAATAGGAAAGACCAATTTATAGAGGAGAGTGTTTGGTTAAATTTATCAGGGTTAAAGTCAGATAGATTATGACAATCCTTATGCACTTTAGGAGGTTGAGCAAATTAATGTTGAATGGAGGTTGGGTGATGGTCACTAAGAATTTCAGGGAGTGTGGAGGCATTATGAAAGTGGTTGGGGTGAGAGTTAAGTATCCAGTCGAGAGTGGAGCTAGTATTTGAATGTTGATTAGATCAAGTTGGGGAGGTTATGAATTGGGATGGCTTGAGGTAAGAGTATTCCAGTTGATGTTAACATCCCCCAGAATGATTGTTTCATAGGAGGGGGTTTGAGAGATCCAGACTAGGAAGTGTTCTAGTATAGGGATGTTATTGCCTGGGGGTATATATATATATATATATATATATATATATATATATATATATATATATATATATATATATATATATATATATATATATATATATTGCAGGAATTTATATCTTTTTACGTTTAAGTTGCAGTTGACTATGAGAATCTGAGCTGGATGAAAGCTAGGGGGGACTATTGTAAGGGATGGACCGAGAAATTATAAGAATAAAGTATAGCTACCCCACCACCCTTTTTAGTTGGTCTGTCTTGGCGGAAAATATTGTATCCTGGAGGGAGGATTTCTTTGTTGAGTATGTGGGGTTTTAGCCATGTTTCAGAGATACAAAGGATATCAGGGGTGTGTAGAGTTATCCAGGAGTGTAATTCAGGGACTTTGTTTAGGGTACTGTGAATATTGAGTGCAAATATGTTGAGATGTCTGGTGGATGGGGTGGTATGTGTTAATGAGGAGAAATGGGAAGAGGTAGAAGTTGGGGGAGTGATAGGAGGAGAAGAGTTATTGATGGCGCCATGATTAGGATGAATATCACCAGCAAGAAGAAGGGTCAGTATTGAGCTAGAGGCAGTACACCTGAGAGGGTTTGGTTCAGAGGAGTTTATTTTAAGCTTTGGGAAGTTGCTGTGAGGAGGTAGGAGTCTTTGTCTGAAGAGGTGTGTAACGTGATGAGAGAAGAGGGAGGGTGTTACAGGGAAGGATAAGGGTTTAGGTGTATGGTGTGTGTGAGTGGAAGGGTGGGACTGGGGTATGAGTAGGGTGTGGGATTATGGTAGGATGTGGCTAGAGAGAGGGTAAAGAGCAGTGGTATAGCTAAGAGTAGATAAAGCATTATGTTTGGAGTCTAAGTAGGGGAAATGGAATGTATGTGGTGTAGTACTAACTGAGGGATTGAAAGGGGTATACAGGTTGAGGAGCAATGTTGTCTGAGGAAGTGGTAGATGAGTGCGCAATGTGACTATAACAGGTTTGAAGGGGGAGGGGTGGATAAGGTAACAGTAGGGGAGGGGTTGTGTGATATGAGTCAGAGAACGTGATAGGTTGGAAAAACTGTAGGTAGGGAGGGGAAGTGGGTGTGTGCAGAGGTGGTTTGGTATAAATGTAATTGATGTGGGGGTGGGTGTGTATGGGGGTAGGGTAGGAGAGTGGAGGAAGCCCGAACATAAGCGAGGGCAAACAGGTGGGGCTACACCCTGAGAAACAGGAGAAGCACCAGGAAAAACAATCAGAGAAAAACAGTAAGTATGGCAGAAGGTGGGCAGAGAGAGGCAGAAGGAGAAGGGAGAAAGGCTATAGAGAAAGAACTGTGAATTCCTTAGGAGAAGGGAGATAATAGCAGTAGAGAAGGGAGAGAGGTGTTGGGCAAAATATGGTGTTTAAGAAAAAGGGATACAGAGATATATAAGGGAGAGCAGCAGTGGAGGGGGTAGAGTAGGGAAAGGAAGGTTAGTCTATAACAGAGTAAATAAAGTTAAGTGAAGGGAGATCTACAGGGCAGGCACTGTAGAGAGAGGAACTGGCTGGAAGAGGGGAAAATGTGACTTTAATGACTGAATTGTTTGTTATGCTATTTCTTATGTATTTTTGATGGTGGCTGAACAAATATTACAGTGAAGTTGTTAAAGCCATCAGTCTTTTCACAGTTCTTTTGCATTTTTAATTAATGGTTGATTTTGATTGAGGGGTTCAACTATATTAACAGCATGGAAGAAGTTACTGTTTATCTCCAAGAAGTCCCTTAATTATTTGGGATGAAAATGTTAAGTTATTAAAAGTTTTGACATTGTTTCCAGTTGTTTGGTGTTAATTTGAGTTGTTTTACTTTACTTTATTTATTTATGTATTTATTTAGCTTTGTTTAACAGGGTCTGATCTCCCTGATCTAAATGGACCATATAGAGGCATAGCCTGAGTGAATATGATCTCATAAGAAATGAGCAAAACATATTTACAGATACAATGAGTTTGTTTATTCTTGTCATTTGTATTTAACCCATTGGCATCCACTGCAGGAGGTTTAAGGTTTGATATAGTGAAGACTCTCTCTATATATTTATATATCTATCTCTGTCTATCTAATTATACACACACACACACACACACACACACACACACACACACACACACACACACACACACACACACACACACACACTTGACTTACACTGTTATTTGCTTAACAAAAATCCTATAATTTCTTCAGTTGTGTGTAACACAGACAGAGGTAGATACAGACAGGGGTGTTCTTTCTTGTAATTTTTTCGATTTTATGCAGATTTTTCTCTTAGTCTTTTAAGTGATATAGCATTCTAATTCAAGACTTTTTCAAGCTGAATATGTATTGAATGAAATCTTGTTGTGTCTTGCAATGAGTCAAATATTTTAGTTCCATCAGGTAAACTTTACTTCTTACTAGAAATATCAGGTTGACAATGTCATTCTTTTTGAGTTCTTTTGCTGTTGGTAAGCATGCCTTCCTTTTCCTTACTACTTTTGCAGAATAGTCATTGTCAGATCTGACAGCATTTTCTCCTATTTTTATAGGAGGGTTATACCAAGTTGTTTTTTAATACTAGATCTTTGTCCATGCTAGACACAATCTTCACAATTATGGAATTAAAAGGTGCATTTTCCTTTATCAGAAGTGGGGCCATAAATCTATGCATCTTCAGGCAAGTTTAAATTCTTATGCAGCTAGGTTAATAAAAATAATTATGTTATTCCCTTCATACTTTTTTGGAATTCCATAAATTCATATATTGTGCCACCTGTTTTCATATCAACAATTTTAGCAATAAGCCAGTTGTTTTTATTAACACACATAGTCTTTAGGATTTAGGAATCACCTTCAGATATTCTGCCCTCATAATCACATAAAGCATTTTTCATACTGTTGATTTGTGCACTTTTCTGTTTTATTAATTTTCCCAATACATCTATATATTTTTTACAAGTTATCCATTTTTGAGTCTAGTCAGTCTGTCTTAACTGAGACATCCTGCATGTTTGATGCCAATGACTTATTTCTTTCTTCATAGCAAAGTTCTGTGTGTTACTTTTTGAATAACTCATTTTGCAGCTTCTACTCTGCTGATAGTTGAAATAATACATTCTGAAATTTGTAGTTTTTGTAGAAATTCACCATATATTCCTTGATTTAATTCCTTATTGTTTGTATCTAAACAGATAAGTCTTCAAAATGTATTTTAGCTGCTATTTTTTGCCAGAATAATAGTTGAAGTTACAGAACTATCAACAGTTGGTATTCTCTTTCTGCCATCTTCACCATGCCCCAACTTATATTTCTGACTTCAAGACACCATCTATTAATAGAAGGTTGTTCAACCAAGACAGGCTGAAAACTAAAGTAAGTGGATTTTTCTAATGATCAAAGTACAATAGATCACAGAAAGCGGGGGAGGGTGTCAATCTGATAATGCTTAACCTGCTCAGAAGAACTCTATAGAAGGCAATACTGAAAGGTTAGTAGTTGTTGTTAATGCTTCACAGTCTGATAAACTTCATTCTGATATTGCATTAAATTCACATGACAGGCAAGATCCTATCTTTGTTTTAGATAATGATATACACACGATAATTGGTATGTATACGTATGATTATTCATGTTGCTGCTTTAGCCGATGTGCAAGATAAAGTGGATTTTGAGTGGGATAATTAAACCTTATCTTTGCTAATGCAATAACAAAGTGTGTGTGGTTTAACTAACTGTTTACTAAGAAGGGTCAACAGTCTGCAGCCCAGAAATAAAAACTAACCTCTGAAAAGTGTGTATTAAGACATCTACTAGGGAACTGCAATTACTTTGGTTGCCCCTGTGTTTACCAGTATTCACACTGAAGCAGTGACTAATACAAATAAGTTAAATTAGTTATAAATCAAATTTGGATTTCAAAGGTTAAATGGAGATTGATCAAATGTTATTAATTTTAAATGGTAAAATATTGAGCAGATAATCAGCCTATTTATTAGAAAAACATATGTCTTTAAATCTGATTTTGACTCCTATTTATTTATTTATTATTTATGTACTGACATTTGTTTATGGGGAAAGTCCACAGGACCAAGCAGAGCCCATTTTCAGTGGAAGCCCAGGGAGAAAAGCTCCACAAAGAATACATTTGGAATATAAAAAGCACCAAAAATACATTTAGAATATACAAATCTCAAAGGGAAAAGTTATTACTAAGTAGTACATTTAGAATATATAAAAGCACACTTAAATCCAATATAGTACAAATACAGTTGACATGGTAGTATTGGTAAATATCAGATGCTTAGCAAGCATATTATAGCTGAGGATCAAAGCTTAGAATATATTAAACTTATTCACTTCAATGGAGCTCAGGAAGTTTGCACTGTAACTTCCAACGGGCAGAGCCTAAGCCTCTTGACAGAATCAAATGATGTCCTCACATTTCAAACAAATGTTTATATTTCTGAAACCATAGGGGTCATGAAAGAAGTATAAATGGCAAACACTTCAGCACAAGCTATTTTTATAGTGGTAGTATTCTTTAGGTTCTAGGTCTTAAACCAAATTTTATAAGTCATAGTAAAGACAGTAACTATTACATTTGTAATATTTTGTAAACAACTTACAATAGCTTAGCAAACACTCAAATTATGCACATACTGTCAGCAGCATTTTATTCATCTAGCTGAGAACTTTCATATGAGGCTAAGGAGTTCTGTTTGTATTACATGGTTGTTGAGATATTTAGAAAAATGTGAAAATTATATCCATATAAATGAATATCATAAAAAAACAGTTAATATCTCTTTACCTACACTAGACAGAGGTCAAATATTAATGCAGTTGAGTTTGCCATTGTGTGAGCTTTATGATGAAAATTTTTAAAACCTTGTACATGGCATTGTTTTTGAATTACTGATGCAAATATGAACAAGCAATATTTAACGCCTAGATGAGTCAGTAGGAGGTAAATGCACATGCACCTGGAGGCATCACTCAGATGTAATGAGCTGAGACTATTAGAAGACAAATTACAGGAGTTATGGTATATAAGAGGAAAAGTGAGGAAGATATATGAAGGCAGGGGTAAGAAACTGATAGTGATTACAGTAATGGTGAAAGGGTGAGAGTGACAGAGGACAGGGGAGAAAGTTGCTAATAGTAACAGGTAAAGAGAGAGAGAATATGGAGTAAGGTAGTATATTTGAGATAGACAGAGAGTAGAATGTGAGTTAAAGTAGGAGATTATGGGGATTATAGGGGGCACTAAGAACTAGGTTATGGAAGGAGGAGGCTTTAGTACAATTACAGATCCAGTTAGAGTGGAGGTGGGTACGCAGAGGTCTTTTGAAGGAAAAAGTTCATTGTGTGTTGCGAATGGCTGGAGGATGGCTGTTACAGGTTTTAGCTATTACCCAGGAGTATAGTAGCTGACCACTAGGTAGTTTAGGTTTCTGAATTTGGAGGAGATGTTGTTTTTCTGATCTTATGGACCTGTTGGGATTATAGTAAGAAAATAAGTAATTTAGAGAAAGCAATCCTGAGGTTTTCTAAGTAATTTATGTGTGGTAAGTTAGTTGGAGATAGGTGAGATAGTGGGGGAGACTGAGTCAGTTTAATGCTTTTAGGGGTGTGCAGTGGTGGGTGGAATGGTAGGTGTTTGTTTCAAATTTGGCTATTTTGTTATAGCATATTTCTAGTTCCATTTTTAGGGAGTATTGGAGGTTAGTTAGCAATGGGGCACCATAAACAAGAAAAGGAAGTAGATAGGTGGAAGCAAGTGCTTGTTTTGTAGGGAGGTAGACGAAATTTTTATGTCGATAAAGAAGTTCCAGTTTTTTGTGAGTCTTACTGGTTATTTTGTAAGTGTAGATCAAATTTTAGTTTTCATCAGTTATGACACCTAGCAGTTTGGAGTGGGTAACTAATTCGATTTTTGCATGGTTCAGGGAGAATATATTAAATTGAGATATGTTGATGAAAGTATTTTTCTTTGGATTGAATATTATGAGCTTGGTTTTATTGGGGTTTAGAGACTGGTGGTTATTGTGGAGCCATGTCTCTATGGAGAAAATGCAGACTGAGCGATCTGTTGTAGCTGTGTTGAATTTTCAGCAGAGCAGATAATAGTATAGTCATCTGTGTACTGAAAAGGAGACCCTTGTTGAAATGATAAGTGGAGGTAGCCCTTTTGTGGAGAAAATGTATGCTTTTTTTTCCAGAGGTTGGGAACATAGGATTCTTAGATGACTCTATTAATGAGCATGCTAATGGGTCAAGCAATAGTTTCTGCAGAGATTTTTAGGTGTTCTGTGGGTAAACCATTTGCTGCACTTGAGATGGGTTTTAGTTTTAAAAGTAGTCTTTTTATGGTTGTTGGTGGGATAGTAGTGAGTTTGAATTCAGGCAAGGAATTGGATTTAGCTAACTTTGTGTGTGCAATTGGCGGGGAGGGGGGGGGGCTGGGACTGGG
This sequence comes from Protopterus annectens, assembly GCF_019279795.1. Lineage (NCBI taxonomy): Eukaryota > Metazoa > Chordata > Ceratodontiformes > Protopteridae > Protopterus > Protopterus annectens. The sequence goes on along the minus strand of NC_056738.1, from coordinate 374,346,086 downwards.
TGTGAGTAGAGGTAGTGGTATGACCTAGAGTGCTTGTAGTAGAGAGTGGAGACTGGAGCTGTGTATGCTGATAGAGTAGTATAGCCTGGAATATAATATGGGAAGAGGTTGAGAGAAGTTGGCTGTAATACTAGTTATAGTGTCTATGAAGTAGGTGTTGAAGATGCTTACTATTTGATCTGGTGTCTGGTCAGGATGCGGCATGGGTTACTTTTTGTGTCTGGATTAGGAAGAGTACCAGTGCAGGACTAGAACTGTGCAGGGTTATGCTTATGGTTTTTCTGAAGCTTTAAGTAACAGTCTTTCTTGTCTTTGGATACAAGTTTTTTTGCCTTGCTACGAAGTTGCTCAAACTTTAATCAATCTGAGTTGTTCCTGTGTTTATGCCATAGCTTCCAGGTTTTATCCCTAGTTATCCTGCAAAATGAAACATAATTCCAATATAATAAACCAGTATAAATATGTCAATTATGATTCTAACAGACCTCCAGCCTGAATATCTGACTTCTGGTTAAAATGAGTCTTTCAGATCTAGTAAGATACTGGATCTCATGCAGGACTAAAGATAGTTATGAAACTGAACATTTGAGAACATGAATATTTAGCTTTGATATTGAGAAATTTTTTACTTGATATTTTAGGATGTCGTGATTTGTTTTGTCATGTATGCTGTACTTTGTTTTTGGGTTGTAGAGGAGAGAAAAGGTAAGTTTTATGTTTATTTTATACCTTTCTTTTCTTCTCTGAGCTTGTGTGACCTCTGAGTTCGCAATTCTCTTCCTGTACTTCATGGGGTAAGATTTTACCAGGAGCAATTTGTTTGGAGGGGTGATTACATGAAGAGCTAAATGTTTTCATTTCAATTATTCACATCACAGCTCAGCAAGATACAATTAACCATAGTAAATTCAGTAAGTAAAATAATCAGGCAATTGCATTAAATTAAATTCTTAGAGTAAGTTAGTTTATCCCATTCTGAAAATTAGGTTGCAGTAAATGGAAAGCGACTAAGATAGTAAATATTTTTTTTTAATTATACCCCTGTCTACTGCACTGGGACAAAAGGGTCTACCCCTGCTTCTTAACAGTGAAATAGTTCCTTATTATAAAAGTCTTTTAAAACTAGTCCTCAAACAGAAATAGTTGATTGGATAACCAGACTGTTTTCAATGGTGGTGAATTACACTTATCCCTGCAAAAAAAAAAAAAAATCAATTAAAAAGAACCTCAAATCATTTATGCTTGTTTATGCTATTAAATCTAGGCAAAACAATATTTCCCATTCTGGATGGAAAAAAATACATTCATAAGTCAATATTTTTCCTTCAAGCACTCAAACATTGACTTGCTCTCTGTTCCTTTCAAGGCACAGTCTCAGTGGCCTGAATACACATATGGCCCTACACTGCATATGTGTTTGCATGAACAGATATACATGCATGATTAATGTGTAGCAAGAAAGGCTCACTTTCTATCATGTGTGAAAACATCTGCTAAGTGAAAAGAAGACCAATAATGCAATTCAGATCTTTTTAAATTGGTCCATTGTATTATATTACTAATTATGATCTGACTGAGGATTACTCACTTCCAACTCCAGCTTTGTCCTCATATGTAAACAATCCTGGCTGTGGGTAAATCCTGCTTCAGTTGTGGTCGTGTTATGATTATTAGTATAATCATTCGGGTCTACTTCATATGATCGAAAGACTATTTGATCGAAACCCATTTGACTGAAAGTTCATTTGATTGAAAACCAGTATTCGAGGCATAACACTGGGATTGTCCCCCTCCCCCTATATATACCCTGGAGTTGGTATATACAGTTAGGGGGGTGTGGGGGGTGCAGCCCCCTACATTGGGGGGTGAGTGGGGCGAAGCCCACCATCCAGTTTCCTTTAAAAGAAGAAAATAAAACAAAAAGTACAGATTTTAAAGGAAAATAAGTAGGGGGCTTCACCCCCCGCACCCCACACCCCCCAACTATATATACCAAATCCAGGGTTGCACAACATTGGGGAGGGGACAAATTCCAGTTTTATGCCCAATCATTCATAGTAGGAAGAGCTTAGCAGCCATGTGAATTTCCTTGCTAAGCAATGTCATCTTCTTCCTCTTACTGGTAGCAGTGTGAGAAACTTCAAAACATAAAGTCAAAAATAGATTCTTGCTTTCCAACGTCTGCATTATTGTGAGGTTAATGGTTTACTATCATATTTGCGAATGTTATTAAGACAAAAGCAATGATTTCTGACAAATATTGTTGGAAATCAAAACACCGAGCAACCGAAATATCAAACCGAGCATTTCAGCAATGCCGAATATCGACTTTTCTGAAATGCTCACATCTACCTACAACTGACAATAACATTTTGCAAGACCCCCTGTGCCCCCCACACCCCCCTACTTACTCCGTGATCGCACTAAGGGTACATTTCCCGATCCCCACTATAGTGCGATCTGCTCCGCAATGTTGAAGCTGACAATAGCAGCTGTTCACTCATGTCAGCTTCGACATTGTGGTGATCGAACTCTCAGTTCGAGAAAATTATTTTCGCACATATTTGATCATCTAAATGACAATCAAATATGTGATAGTAAACCAAGGTTAACCTTATAGAAGCATCATCAAGGACCTACAATACCTTTAAGGAACAATATAAATCTTTCTATCACAAATTGCTTACTGGATGATGCTGTATTTCAGAATAATATTACATTTGTCATTAATCTGAAAAGCTCAAAAAACACATTAAAAAATCTCAATCTTTAAAACATGGACCAGTATCCATAGACAGTTAAAGCATAAGCTAGCATGGAAAGGAATGACATGCAGGAAGGAAACAGTTCACAGTCACAAGTAGTGTGACTGCCCTAGGATAAAACTATCGCAGTATGCAACAAATGTTATTGACTGTATAATGATATGGAAATGAAGGCCCTCATATAATGAATGAACAGTGATTATGCAAATGACAATATAAAACATGGCAGAATGATTCAAAGATGTCTAAATCAGGTATTTTGAACACCATGAATTGCCAATGTACCGGAATCTGTAATGAATGTAAAAGCAGCAGCCATAGCAAAATAATGCAAGTTGCTCTCAGAGTCAGTTCCCATGAAGTGGTGCACCATGGTCTTTCTCACCAATCAAGATGGTTCTACCTAACCTATCATCACTTGGGTGACCAACAGATCATGGCTCATGTCCTGGTTCATAAGGAGTCTGTATGGAAGCCTGTCAAATTGTGTCACTCGCGTGCAGAACAGAAGGGGATTCACGACCAGCCTATCACAGTAGAGATTAAGGTTGAGTATCTTTAGCCATTCTAGCTATGGGGAACTTACAATGGTCGACAGTGGTGATGCTAGGAATTTTGTAGGTGTCAGCCTCATGTGTCCTATACTTATTCCTCAGCATTATGCTTCAGCATGTAGGGAAATATATGGATCACAAGGACTGCAGAGAAGAGATACCTCCATTACTGTATGGGTCATTTACACCATTGTCCATTTCCCTGTGGTCGTGTGAGTGATTATCACACCCTTTGCTGTCAAGGCCCTCATCCACAAGGTGTCAATTACAAAAAAAAAACAACAAGAACTTCCACTCTCTCAACTGCCAGGCAGTGTGCAATGCGCAGAGCATCATTTATAATGTTTTAATGTGCTATTTAAGATGTTCATGATTGTCATGTCTGGGATGCATCCAACCTATATCAACAGGTTCATGCTGGGTAACTTCTCACATCATTATCAACTTGGTAGGTATACAAGTGGGCCAGTACAGAGGTCAGTATAAAAAAGTAACCAAGCAATCAAGCAGCTGGCCACATATAATTGCATCACAGCTGCGTGTGATCCAGAGGATGTTGGATATGTATTGGACCTATGGCAAATAACCTGCATATGGCATATAATACTGTATAGACATATACTTGGAATATGATGGAATGTGTCTGTAGACAACTGAATGGATGTTTGCAATGTGGCATTGCAATATTCATCAGAGACCAGCAACCAGAAATTTGCAATGTGTGTCATATTGCATAACATGGTTATGTGGAAAGAAGTACAGCAGCAGGAAAACATCTCACTAAAGCTCGTCATGCCTGTTGGAGCAGTAAACAAGGATTAGGGCAATAAGGGGAAGAACAAGCAACAGCAGGACCTGATGCAAGGCAGAGGTGGGTGCAATGCTTAGTGGCACTGCAAAACCGGTGGCATTTGGTACACAACTACTGACAACAATGTAGACAACATAGAATAAAATGATGCACAAATTATCATATGAAGGCTCATTAAGATAGTGCATGGACTGGACTTACAGTACCTCAGACATTACCCTGCCATACCCATGCAGGCTGGGATGGTCAGGGCGCAGACATCATCATTCCCACATGTGGGAAGGCAGTGTGACAGGTGATAACACTGTTATCATATTGGCTAGGGACATGGGAGTTGAATGTGATAGTCTGATAGCAGGTTGTGGAGAGTCATGGATCACATTCTTCAACTGCAGACTGGAGCTGCCATACCATGAACACTGGTGACATGTACTGAAGAGGCCTATGGTCTCAGGGAGACATGGATTGTGTAGAACTGTGGGAGTAAGAGTGTATGGCCTAGTAATGTGTCTAGATCAACAAAACATCCTGGCAAACCCTCAGTAAAGATATGTCAATCTCCCACTAGTAGAGACTGGACAAACAGATCAGTGTTAGTTTAGCAGAAAAGTGAAGTTGTCCAAGAATGGATCTGTATACTTCTGATCTGAATCATCAGTTTTCTAACTGTTTTGCACTAGGGTCAATCACAATTAACCATGGGCAACAAATGTCATTCTCATCAGTTGTAGTCAGGCCCTCATATATACATTTACATCATCTCCTCTGATTCTAAGGTTGTTACTAATGGCAAGAAAGGTAAAGACAAATCTCTTATTTGTTTTACCAGTCAAGCCAAGACAGCCATGGTTCACCCTTTTATCAAGGATATCAAAGGTTCAGCCAGTAACCCTGCCTCATTACAATTTGTTAATCCAAAAAAGGTAAATGTGGGCATCTAGATTTTAGGTCTCTCAATCACACAAGAATGTCAGACTGATACTAACCAGACATCCGGCTAGCTTTTCTCTTGAAAGGTATTACCTATGGTAGAAGCTAAAAGGCCTGTGATGGGCAAGAAAGAGATGGCTGGCTGGGAACATATTTTGTAGGAGTGTAATGAGCTGGCAGACTTTAGGGATTCCTTGCAGACCACTCTGAATGAGATGCTGTGTGAGCAAATTGGATTGACTTGGGAGACGATTTTTTTGAGTTATGATACAGAAACAGAATTGCCTAGACATAATAAAGCCTTGCTGAGTCTAATTATGTTGACTGCCAAAAAAGCAATTACTAGAAAATGGAAGTCAAAGTCTAGACCAACTTTACTAGAAGTAGTTAATATTGTAAGAGAGATAAAATAACTGGAATTGGGATCTTTAGAAAAGGGAGGGAGCAAACTACATAGGAAAAAAATGGGAATTGTGGAAACAATATATACAGACCAGGAATGAGGTTTAAGAGGCAGGATTTGAATGGGTTATATAATGCCTAACTGATAATGACTGGATAGATTATAAGTTATGTATAATATTTGCAAATAAAGTTCTTTCAGTGGTGTCTGTGATGTATACTGTCTGCAACTAAAGTGGTGTCATTTTGTTTGTTTTCCATTTGTATAAATGTAAGATTACCTATGTCATGTGTGAAAATTTAATAAAGATGTTTGTTGGGAAAAAAAATTTACGTATCTGAATGGAGCAGATTAGATCCAATATTTTGCAGTATGTTATGACCTTGTTTAAGAGTGGCTTGGACATTCCTTCCAATAAAAGTTATTTGTCAACTCTCCTTTACCTTCTCATATTATTGTAAAACAGTTCATAAAGTGAATCATTCATTTAAGACTTCAGTTCATTTACATTTCCTGTATGGCACTTAAACTTTTTGAAGGATAAAGTTATTCTGCCTTCTTTCAAGCCCATTACTTCAACAGACTTTGATGCAGTGGTAGTCTCACAGCAAGAGGTTCTCCCATTCGATTCTTAGCTGGAGTACAGGGAGTGCCTTCTGTGTGGAGTCTGCGTGTCCTCCCCACGGTTGGGTGGGCCTTCGAAAGATGTGCGTAAATGGGCGTGCCTTTGTTGAAGGTTGAATGTTGAGCTGGCACCTCGGCGTTCATGAAAATCTGCTGCCAATCATTAGCGGACCAGAGTTCCGCTGTGGTGACCCCTAACTGGGAAAAGCCAAAAGACAAACAACAACAACAACAACTTCAACAGACTTTGAAAATTTCTCTGGGAAGGCACCCTCCTTACCAGCATTTAGCTCATCTAAAACATGCAGGTCTTAATCTGAAAAGAAATGCTATGTAGTTTCCACAAGAACGAGGTATCTTTAAGAGTAATACTTTTATGCTTAAAATGGTTTCTCAAAAAAAAAAATTCAACTTAGTTGCCTGTTTTTCCCATTAAACTGGAAAATGAGTATTAAAATCAATTTGCATACCTGAGGATATGCATAGACAGCTCAGATACTATATTGGAAGGATTAAGCCAAAGAGGCAGGCTGATCAGTCTTTGTGTCTTATGAAAGGAAAACACTTTCTCCCACAGATCAAACATAATCCCTTCCAAAAGACTGGGTAATCAGAGCAACATTTGTTTTTTTCTGTACTACAGAGCATTTTGTAGGCTATCCGATATTTTTTGTGAAATAAAGATCTATTGCTTGGTTAATTTCTTATTCAAATTATGAATTCCTGATGCAATGATCGTTATGATAGACATAGTACAGGCATGTGTGTATACTCCTTATAATAATTAATAAACAATAATAATTGTTAAAAAAGACCCAAACATTTTACTGCTAAAAGCTCTTAGTTCTTTTACACACATTTATTTAGAACATCACAGCGCCTGGCTTGGACACCTGTGACTACAATACCTTGGATTGCTTTTACAGCCATCTGTGGACCTTTTTTTGCACTTATAACTATCTCAGTGGTATTTAACAGTTCTGTGCTGCATTTATTGATTTGTTTGAATTTATCACTGTTTTTTCAGACTGCATGTTAAAAAAACACCATCTTTTTGTTACTGTACTACTCTTAGGACATTTTAACAGTATCCTGATATTTCCTAACCTCCTCTAGTATTGCAAAAGCTGTACTGAGTTTGCCAAAGTTCCCCTGAGTTTGCCAAAATACTTCTAAGTTTTGCAAAGTTTTTCTGGATTTGTAGAAGTTTTCCTGTGTTTGTGCATATTTTTTTTTTTTTTGCATTTGAGAGCATTTTGTGAATTAATTTCCAAGGATTTCTGATACTGCAGGGGTTCTACCTTTTGTTGTAAGCATTTATTAATGCACTTGAGCTCAAAATCACTTTGTTTTACATTAAGAAGGCTTTATTCTGTACTCTGGTGGGATTAAGGGGCTGATTCAATGCATCAGAGTTGGGAACTGCTGATGGAAGGCTTACTGTGTGTTTATGTGATTCCTCTGAGGGCTTAACTATGTAAAAGTCTTTCATCCAGATGGTATAAAAGCCTTACATTTTTTTGAGATGTGCTTAATTATTCAGAGCATACCTGTGCCTGGCTTGGACACCTGTGACTACAAGACCTTGGATTGCTTCTATAACCATCTGTAGCATTACAAAGCTGATGTAAGTATTTTCTGCACTTGCTGTAACTATATCAGTGTTAGTTACCAGTTATGTGCTGCATTTATTGATTTGTTTGAATTTATCACTGTTTTTAGTCTGCATTTGTTAAAGAATCACCATCTGTTTGTTACTGTACTGCTTTTAAGTTGTTTTAACAGTATCCTGATATTTCCTAACCTCCTCTGATACTGCAAGCGCTGTTGTGTTTGCCAAAGTTCTCCTCAGTTTGCCAAATTATTTTTAAGTTTTGCAAAGTTGTTCTGTGTTTGTAGAATTTATCATGCATTTGGACACATTTTTTTGTAATTTGGGAATATTTCTAGGGTTTTGTGAACTTATTTCCAAGGATTTCTGATACTGCAGGAGGTCTGCCTTTTGTTGTAAAGCATTTGTTACTGTACTTGAGCTCAAAACAAGTTTTACATTAAGAGGGTTTTATTCTGCACTCTGATGGAAGAAGATGGCTGATTCTACCCTTCTGTGTTGGGAACTGCTGGAGGAAGGCTTATTGTGTGTTTATCTGATTGGCCTGAGGGCTTGACTGTGTAAAAGTCTTTTATCCTACTGATTTAAAAGCCTCATGTTTGCACATCATGCAAGCATAGTTACCCATGGCTTATATATACACAAACCTCTCCAGTTTAAAATCCTGAATATGAAATGCTCTCCTTAGTCTCCCATTGTTAATAGCTACTTGAAGAGTTACCAGTTTGCACAGAAGGTAGAAACACTGCAGTTCATCCTATAGTACACTACTAAACACTCTCACTTAGACCTTTAAGTGACTCTCCCCTACTCCTTCCCTTCTACTAAGAATTTGGTATAATGGATAGGAGATCTGTTTCTTGTCTGGTGGATATGGGCATCATGAGTCAGTGTAGTAACTGACTCATGTTCACTGACAACCATTTAATTTTAGAAAGACAAACAGTATGTTTGAGCTGCAGATACACAATGTCATTGGAGGCAAAACTGTCAGATACACATACAAAAAATGCAAACCAGGTTGCCAGCATTATACCCAAAACACTCACTACCAAGGAATAAAAACATAGACCCACATAGGCAGAGGTACTCACATGTAATCTACCCAAACCTCCAAGACCTTCTAAAAGCATCTCCAGTGCCCCCTAGTACACTCAAAAAAGACAGTACCTCATACAACACATAAATCAGAAAACTGTGGTAGCCCCGCTTCAAATCCAGTGAGGCAACACACCAAGCATTCTAGTTATTGGGGATCCCATTGTAAGACATACTGATGTCCCCCTTACCAGGCTAAACAAGAAGAAGATTACAGTGAGCTGTCTGACTAAACCTGTATGACTTCATCATAGTCCATGTAGGCATAAATGACTTAAGACATATCTCACTGGACTATATGAAGAGAGACATGATGAAGCTCTCTGAATATGTGTCACAGGTGGGTATGAATCTAGCTTTGAATAGTATCCTGACAAGTCACTCAATAACCCGTTAGAAAACTGGTTTGTTGGTTTCACTTTTTAATGAAATAAAAATAAAAAATACAATAATGCGACAACAGTTCTCCGTACTAAGCGCTTTCACCCACAATCATATAGGGCATCTTCAGAGTACAAATTCTTCACTAAAAAGCCATCCTTTATATAGTTGGAATTAAATGAATGAATGAATTAATTGGTTAATGATGTAATTGTATAATAACATAATTACTAGTAAAGACACTGCAGAAACAGTATAAAAGAAACATCTAGAGAAACAGTGTAAAAAACACTAAAATATTACGGAGTCCCAAAACGTGTGTCCAATACTGTAAACTTTAAATAAAACATAACTTTCATTTTCTAGTAATTATTTGATAAAACGTGTGTCCAATACTGTAAACTTTAAATAAAACATAACTTTCATTTTCTAGTAATTATTTGATAAACACTAAATATAAATAAAGATTAATCAAAGTTAATAGTGTTTGCTAATATTTAACAGATGAAAATTGTTTGACAGATAAAAAAGTTTAACAGATAAAAGCGTAAAACAGCAGACGTAAAAGGCGAAATTATAACATGCTGTTGATCTCACAAGATATAGATCTCACAGGTTCTACACACATTTTACACATATTTAAAATATAAAATTCATATACATATACTAAAAATATAAATTATTAAATATATATTATGAATTATGAATTGTGAAATAAGTCGTGTGTAATACTTCCACGGTCCATCTACATCAGTAATATCTTGAATAAATTATGCTTGTATTTAATTTATTTATAATGAAATAAATAAATTAATAAATATATAAATAAATATATAAATATATATATGTGTATAAGTCCATTCTTCAATAACATGTTTTTCCAGTAATAATCAATCGTTAAAAAGTAAAAAAATGGTCATAGATCAAAATTTATAATATTAAAAATGTTTAAATCATACTTAAATAAAATATGATTTAATTTAAGTACACTAGAAATAGAAACAGAGTCATTGATGCCTGGCAGCATACAGGCATTAAGCCTAAGTTGCCAAAGGCATTCCTTGGCTTCCAAAATGACTTTTTCGTCACCCCCCTTCTGTACATTGTGTGGAGTTCTGTCAATAATAAAGAATAAAAATCTCTTAAAATTTGCACATTTGATGCTATGATTGTATAAGGCACTGGTATTTTTGTGTTTTTTAATATCTCTGACATGTTCTGCTATACGTACTCTGAGCTTTCTAATTGTTTTGCCAACATAGAAAGCTTGACATGTGGAGCAAGTAGCAACATAAACCACCATAGTTGAATTACAATTACCATGGCCCGGACATCTGATTGTTTTCCAAAATTCATTATAGCAACGTAAGGGCCATCGTTAATGTATTTGCAAAACTGACATGCTCCGCATTTACTCATTCTTGACCTTTTGAAATTGTCACTGTTGGTACTAGTTTCAAAAATATCTTTAAGATTTCTACCTCTACTATATGTGATCTTAGGATATGTGCCCACCACTTCCGATACTTCTCCATTGTTACTAATAACACTATTCCAAATTTCATGAATAATGCTCGCAATTTCAGGAGATGTTTCATTATAAGGTAATATGAAGGTGTCCTGTCTAGACTTAGCTTTTTTATCTTCGATTGTGTTACTGACACCAAATACAATAATGGGTCTGTATAATGAATGTCTTTTAACATTAATCTCTTTCTTAACATTAAAAACTAAGTCATTTGGATAACCCCTGTCCAAAAACATCTTAGATAGTTTTTCCATCTCCAAATTAAATGCTTCATCGTTGCTAATAATTCTGGACAGCCTCACCATCTGACCCTTAACTAAGTTTTTCTTTTGGTAATATGGATGACAGCTGTCAAAGTGTAAAAAGGAGTTTGAGAAAGTCTTTTTCCTAAATATATTAGATTCTATGTTGTTATTCTGGAATGAGAAAACTATGTCCAAAAATGCACAATCATTGTTGTATATTTGATTGGTAAATTTAAGAAAACTAGATGTCTTACCTAAATATTCTACAAATTCAACAAATTCTTCCTTACTACCCTTCCAAACAATCAGTATATCATCCAAATACCTTAAATAAACAACAATTTTATTCCAAAACGCAGATGTAAAAACATACTCTGTCTCCCAGTGTGTTAAAACCAGGTTTGCATATATAGGGGCACACCTTGCCCCCATGGCCACTCCAGTTTTTTGTCTGTAATATTCTTCGTTCATATATAAAAAATTGTTTTCAAGAACTATTTCCATCAGTTCTGTCAAGAATCTACATTTCGGTCCTTCCATCCCACTAAATTTTAATAGGGTGGCCTCAAACATTTCCAAACCTTCTTTGTGTGGAATTACTGTGAATAAATTCACTACATCTATGGTCGCCATAAAAAAATTAGGCCCTATTTTTTCCTTATTTTGTCTTATTAATTCCAGACAATGCCATGAATCATTTAACACATGTGGTAGTTTATTCAATGTCTCCTTGCAATGAAAATCTATATATGCCCCAATGGCCTCTGTCTTGGATCCTCTAGCTGAAACAATAGGACAAAATGGGGGGTTCTGTGGATTCTTATGTATTTTAGGAATTCCAAAAATGGATGGAATTACTGGAAACTCAACTGATAAATAAGAAAACTCATCCTTATTAATAATGCCATCCATTAAGTATTCGTATAACAACCAATCAATTTTTGTGTATGCTCTATACATTTCACTTTTACTTACTTTTTCGTAGGTGTTACTGTCATCCAACATGTTAGTCATCTTATTGTAGTAATCTGTATTTGTCATTATAACTACACTCCCTCCTTTGTCCGGTTTCATGATTCTATAATTGCCTGACGTAGTTAATTCTCTCAGACAAAATACTTCCGCTGAAGTCAAATTTTGCATGTTGTATGTTTTTTTAGTTAGTAGTCTCCTAATCTGGCTTTCACATAATGCTTCAAAAATGTGGATCATGAAGTTCTGTGGGGGTATAAATATGCTGCTGCATTTTAAAGTGAAGTTACCAGAATCAGAAGTGTGATTCATGCTGTTTGAAAAAAATATTTTTAAATTCAAAATTCTAGTGTATAGTTTTAAATTAATTAATAGTTTACCTATATCTAATTTAAATGAAGGCACAAAGGTAAAACCTCTTCTAAATAAAGCTAAAAAATCCTTGTCCTTTTTGTCCGTAAAGTTGTATATACTAAAACCCCCCTCAGTAACAATGGAACAATAATTGTCACTGTCAATACTACCGGAAATTGCTGCTGTATCATAGTCTAATGCTCGGTGTCCATAAATTGTTGTGTTAGAACAATTAATATCTGGCAACTGAAGGGCATAGTCTGATGTAATAAAAACATTTTTGTCAGTTTGATCTAATAAAAAGCATGGACTTATCTCCGCCAAGAATTGGCTCTCTGTGCTGTTCTGTTGTAATTTCTGTTCTGCTGATAATTGTGACTGCCATAACGCTCTCGTACCCGTTCTGATCTCCTGAAAGGTGTTTCTTCTAAAAACCCCCCCTGACCTTCCTCTTCAAACATGTTTTCAACTCTATTTGTTGTCTCATTAAAAGGGGCTCTATTCCCTTCCCTACCATAACCAGCCTCAGTAGTAGTAGTGTAACGTTTCATGTTCCTATATTCTTTGAAATGAGTGTAAACCTTCTTGTTCTTATAATCAGAAGTGTCCCTACTAAGTTTGTGATTCTTGATATCTAACCCTTTGTTAACAAATTTGTCCATATCTTTAAAATTATTTTCTAAGCGAAACTTGTGTTCATATAACAAATCTTGTTTGATACTTTTATCTAACAAACACAGTTGTTCATTTAAGGATGTCAATTTATGGTTGTTATTACGTATAACTAGCTTTAAAAGTTCCAGTCCAGTTTTATCAAATAGTTCAGTTAACTCATCAAATAAAACAGTACCTTCTTTAAAACCATAAGGTAATTTGAAAACACGTAATCCTTTAGGTACTTGTCGAAGTTCCAAAGATCTTTCAAGAAATGCGTTGTCCATTTGGATTGACTTGTAGGTCCATAGCATGCATTCAAACTCCTTAAATTGCTTGTTAAGAGTTCCCATGTCCCTGCCTTTCAGCTCCTGTCAATCACGTAGTGTAGGAGCTGCTAAAAATTGTTTTAGTTCTGTATAATGAGTTTTGTTTCCTGCTACTGCGTCTAACATGCCTCCATTCTGTCCACCCCTAGTGTTCTGCACGGAGTTCGAGCGTACATCCACTCGAATGTCACTTCCTGTATTGACTCCTCCTCTGGTAGGACTCCTAGAATGATTGCTAGCTGACGGTCTGTGAAAACTGGTATTAGGAGTAGAATGCAGAGTGTATAACTGCTCCTGTGAATCGGAAACGATAATCTCTTTAGTGACTGGGCTCTTCTGCATTCTGTCATGTAGAACCTTGATAAGTTTTTGTGTGGATTCAAGGTGTTCCAAAATAACAGGATCCATTACACACCCAATAACAGTAGTAGTGTCCAAAAAATGTCACGTATACTATAACTTCCAACCGGATGGCTACAAATGCATGTCACGGAACGAAAAATAAAACTAAAAAAGTACTGCCAACAACCAGAATGAAAACAGAATACTGAGCGACTGAAAACACAAAATCAAATATATTAGAACAACTAGTAAGCTGACAAGTCACTCAATAACCCGTTAGAAAACTGGTTTGTTGGTTCCACTTTTTAAGGAAATAAAAATAAAAAATACAATAATGCGACAACAGTTCTCCGTACTAAGCACTTTCACCCACAATCATATAGGGCATCTTCAGAGTACAAATTCTTCACTAAAAAGCCATCCTTTATATATTAAAAAGTGGAACCAACAAACCAGTTTTCTAATGGGTTATTGAGTGACTTGTCAGCTTACTAGTTGTTCTAATATATTTGATTTTGAATAGTGTCCTACCTTTACCGATGATGATGCCACATTGCCACCAAAAAATGATTGACTTCCAACAATTGGCTTAGTTTCTGGTGTCATAACACTCGGATCCAGTATGTTTCAGCCTGGGGAGACATGATCATCAAACCACGCTGCTTTGTCAGAAGTAGTTTGCACTTGTCACTACTTAGCTTCCAGATACTAGCAAAAACTTTATTTATTCCCATAGTGCCTTTTTTAGGCTGTGCCAAGTTGTTAAACCCTCCAGCATAACAAAAATAACTCACTACCACCTAAAGGTATTGCTGCACAATTCTAGGAGTTTAAATAAAAAAAAAGTTCACTCCCTGGAACCACTCCTCACCCTGGAGAACACAAGACATATGTGCAGTCATGGAAACATGGTTCAGAACCATGGACAGCACCCCAGCTATCAAATATTACAAGCCTTTTATACATTTTGATCCCCCTAATGCTCATAAAGGACAAGTACACAGCTAGACTGATCCAGCAACATAACTTGCTTGAGCTACTTCATGCCCAACTTACCATAGGTGCGACTTCTTATATCCTTGCCAGCTACAGACACCCTAACATGAGTCTAGAAAACCACACCTCCTACCTAAACCTACTGGAATCTCTTAACATTGAGCTCAACACCATACTTATGGGTGACTTCAACTACCTCTCCATAAATTGGGAGACATATATGACCCATAATTCATTTGGGCAGAGGTTTTTGGATTTTGTCAATGCAAACACCCTGGAGCAATTAGTTAGGTCCCCAACTAAAGGTACAAATATCCTAGACCTGGTACTCATAAACATAGGGGGATGCTACTTCTTCTCATGCATCAATTCCTCCCTGGTAAGGTCTGACCACAAAATGATCTCCTTTAGCATTAAAACTAACCTAGAACCCCATCCAACTCTAAACCTGTTAAGAAGTTTGCTAAGGCCAATTACCTCAAACTAAGGGACAGCTTATTAAACTTCCAAGTCCCTTCAAACCGTGATGACAATGAATCCTACTCTGTGCTGTACACAAAAGCACTGTACAACCACATTCATAGCTGCATAGTGGAGGCAGTGCCTGCATAAGTCCAATTTATTATTGCCGGCAAAAATAAACCACCCTAGTGTACTCCTTGCATAAATAAGCTCTTCAACAAAAGGAAAATAAATCCTATCCAAAGTCAAGAAGGCAAAAAGGCACTCACCAATCTAAACAAACAAATTAGAAAACTGGTCAAATCTGTCAAAGCAAACTGTGAGGCAAAGATAGCCTCCCAGGTGAACATAACCATAAGGCTTTTTTAAATTATGTTCTTAACTTCAGGGAAATGCTCAGCAATGTGCCAAATTAATCATGACCAGCAACACTTGCACCCAGCCTGAAACTATAGCAAACCTGTGGGACAACAAGTTCAGTTCAAACTTCTATCCCCCATCATCTCCTACGACACCCAAAAAAATACCCACAACCATCCCCCTACTGGTCATTTTGAGGGAACAGGTCCTTACTGTGCTCACTAAAGCCAAAAATGCAGCCTCCATGGATCCCAACAACATTCCAGGATGCTTCTTAAATAACTTAAAACAGAATCTATCAGGGCTACTAGAAACCCCCTTTAACCACAGCCTCTGGATGGGCTTTGTCCAGAGGAATGGAGGACTGCAACAGTAACCCCTCTGCAGAAGGGGCAAGTGATCCAGAGGACTAAAGACCCATAAGCTTGACCAATCTTATCTGCAAGATCATGGAGAGAATTATCATGGATCTGATGAATAACAACATTGGAAATCTCCAAACAATGGACCAGGCACAATTTGGCTTTGTCAAAGTGAGGTTTTTCCTGCTCAATCTGCTGGACTTCATTGAGAAAATCACCAGGGCCATGGATGAAGGTAAAATACCTGGCCAAAGCTTTTGACACAATCACCCACTCAGGGATCATAGATAAACTTACTGAGTTAGGCATAATCCTTTACATTGTCAGATGGATAACAGACTGGCTCACTGACAGGACACATGTGAATCCACTTCTGATAAGAAACCTGTTAAAAGTGGTGTCCCACAGGGTTCACTGTTGGGACCCCTCGTGTTTGGTATATACACTTCTGAAGTGAAGGCCAATGTTGGAGGCCACTGGCTCACCAAATTCACTGACGACTGTAAGCTGGGAGTAATTACTGAATCCCCAAATTATGTTGACATCCTACAAACAGGCCTAAAAATGACAAATGACTGCTGCCAAAATCATGGTCTGAGACTAAATGCTAAAAATACATAATCATACCCTTCTGTAAAGCAGATATCCCTGCAAATTGTAATATTGATAGCACACTCCTAAAAGTAGACCAGTGGTGAGTGACCTAGGAATATACATAGATACTAACCTAAACTTTGACCACCAGGTAGCTAAGGCAGTGAGGAAGTCCTTTTGTGCGGCTCAACTTATAACTAAAGGCATGACATCAATGTCAAAGGAAGTCATAGTCCTATTGTACTTGGCCCTTATCAGGCCCATAATCAAGTACACTGCTCCCTTCTGCATGTACCTAACCAGGCACTTACACCAATTGGAGTGGCCCCAAAGGTTTCTTACTAAAAAAATACAAAGTGTAAGACACATGTGTTATGCATGCTGACTAATGGCCATTTTCCTTTACTCCATCTCATATTGTTTATTGAAAGGTGACTTATGCCTAACCTACAAGGCATTCTCTGAGACAGTCCTGATGAAAATGTTACACATTCAAGAAAAATTATATGAGGGCGTGACATCTCCTCTCTGGACCAGTAATCAAGGAGCCTGAATCCTCACCACTGACATTGGAGATGGACATTCACTTGGAACAATAATGGATACACCCAGTTTTCCAGATACAGCTCTCTGCACCAAGCACAATTTCCCTTAAGAGCAAACAGGGAACATACTCAGTCCAGGGTATGGATTTCTCTCTCTGTCTTCCTCCAGGCCTCCAATAAGATTTCCCACTGGCACAACTATTGAGCTGAATCCTCTCCTGAGTGTCCAAGCTAAGTCCTCCAGCACCATCTCTGTGAAATCAGTGCTTCATGTCTCTGCTCACATGCACACATGCAGTTGGGAAAGACTGGCACAGATTTACTAGCCATGCTCCCTTCTGCCAAGATGATAAGGTAATTACTGTCACTAGACACTCCAAAGCCAACTACTCTAAGGCTCTTACAAGGGTGCCCAGTTATACTGAGTCAAATTAATATTAGTACAAATGATAGTGTTTGACCAAAGCAGTAAGGCTTTGAGGAGTGGCCACAGAATCACCAAATAGATATAAGTACTCTCAAAGTTTAAAATATTCTCTAAAGGACCAGCCACATTGAAAAGTTTAAATATATTTAATAATAAGTAAGAAAAGAACATGAAAATACTAAATATCTATTTACAATAAATGCCAACATTTCAATCACAGGAAACATTAAAATAACACAGATGAATAGATTCACACAGATACTGAAAAACGGTACTTAACTAATTTCACTATATTTTCCTGACTGATCTAAATAATTACTATTCCCTGGTCCACTTACTACAAGGCGAGATGAAGAGAGTGAAAGATCCTTCTATGTCAGGTTCCAAGAAACAAACTATTCTGAGACTTCCCTCTCATCTGGTACATCATTTTTGTCCTAGATTACAGAATGACATCACATACATCTGGTCATCTGAGTTTTGGTTCCCATGCTACTCCCATTGCTAGAAACTGAATTTGGCACATATGTGTTACCATACACACAGATAGAGCTTTGCCGAGATGTGTTATAGCATCTGGAAGCTATAAAACCATAAAACACTTCCACTCTTCCTACAGAATCTAATAAACCATTCCCAATCAGAATTGTAAGGTATAATGTTTATGGCCTAAACCAGGTAATTTAATTTCTTACTATTTTTCAAAGTTAGTTAGGCTGAGATTAACCTCTTCTCTTCCAGTATTCTCTGCTAAAACTTATATATTTAATCAGCTATAATACTGTCAGACCCCACTGTTGGTAAATTTTAACACAAGCAGCTTTACAAATTCATTGTTCAACACAAGCATCTGTACAAAACAGTTTGACATAGAACTTACATATAATTATTTGCAAAATTCCAGCTAGCTGTGATGGCATATGTTACATATCCACTACCCTGCTTCTACTGGCATAGCTGGCAATACCTCACATAGTCACAGAGTGTTATATGTTCCATGGGCCTGAACATTTTTTTGTGACTCTAACAGAACTTGCTGGAGAGACAGACTTGTATCCCAAAGGTTTCTTCATCTATGGAATAAACTTCCCATCTTCATAAAATAAAGCCCGTCCCTCAATCTCTTCAAAAACAAATTTGGATAAATGGATTGGGAACCATAAATTCACTTCTGAGGTACTGCCCTCTTATGTTAATTTGACCATATATCTCATTTCCTCTCTGCTTTCACTGGCTTATGTGAGTAAGCACAAAATTATCATTTTGTGAAATCACCCCCCTTTAACTATTTAAATTTATTGGCCATCCTACTGTATTCCATAGTACCAGAATACAAAAGTAACCACCCTCTTTCAATCTATCTTGCTGTTTTAAAAATAGTGACTTTCCACTAAAACTTAACTTTTTAGACAAGTAAAACTTAAGTTACCTACTTTCACATCTAACTTCTCTAGTGCACACTGCAGTGTTTAGGATAAACCATTTTTTTTTTCATCTTACCTTTAAGCATTCCTGTGACTAGCACTTGCTCTAATACCTGCCGGAAAGCACTAGGAAGCCTTAAACTGATACAAGTACTCAACTCTCCTTGTTAATAAGGAGAAATTAAGCATAGGCATTAACAGCCTGTAATTGCAAAGTACCTTGCTAAGGTAAGGGAAAACAGCTCCTGTACTTTACAAAAAAAGCACCAAGTCAGGCATGTCCAAGGGTCAGCTTCCAGTGATTTCTCCTGTCCACCTGGTGAATCTGGGCATACTGGGGCAATGCAGCAATTGCCTCATGTACACAAGCAACCCTCTCCTCCTACCACCCAACACTACAACCTGTGAGAGTTGCACTTACATAGCCAAACTAGAAGCAAAGCTCTCTCCACCCAAGATTGTGCTAGGCCGTCAAGAGGAGAAGGTTAACACCTGCACTATACCTCAAGCAACACATAGCCCTTCTAAACCCACACCACCAACACCCACACATAACAACACTAAATCCACATATGTGGAGGCCCTTAACTGTAACCTGCCCAAGCAACAAGGACCTCTGAATCTGAAATGCAAACAGATACCAATCACAACCAAAGTGTCACATAGCTCACAACACCAGTGTGCCACCCAGCAAGAGAACCTAAAGCAAGACAATGTACCTAACACTTTAGTCATAGGTGACTCTATAGTCAGGCACACTGATGTTCCACTCACCAGGCTGAACAAGGAGAAAATTACAGTCAGCTGCCTGTCGGGTGCCAGGATCCGCCACATAATGCATGCACTCAAATCACTCCACAGCAAGTACAAATATGACTCTGTCATTGTCCATGTTGGAGTGAATGACTTGAGACGTACCTCCCTTGACTACATGAAAAGAGACATGGAAGAATTCTCGGATAATGTGGCCCAGGCAGGTATGACCCTAGCTCTGTGTAGCATCCTGCCTTCGCCCAGAATGATACCACAACATAAGGACAAAATGATTGACTTCAACAACTGGCTAAGCTTCTGGTGTCATTCAAAGGGGATCCAGCATCTGTCTGCCTGGGACGACATGATCGACAGACCACGATGCTTTGCCAGAGATGGTTTGCAACTGTCACCCCTGGGATTTAGGTTACTGGCTAAGGCCCTTGCCTCCCCATAGTGCCTTTTTTAGGCAAAGTTCAAAGGACAAAATCACCACTGTAACAGGTACAACCATGCAAAATCTGAAGGTGATGCTACTCAATGTTAGAAGTCTAAACCTCAAAATGCACTCTCTCGAGGCACTCCTAAAAATGGAGAACATCGATATCTGTGCAGTAACTGAGACCTGGTTCAAGGCTCCAGAGAGCACCCCTGCAATACCAGGCTACAACTCTTACCACACGTTTCGGCCACCAAACCAGAACCTTATGGACAGAGGCAGTCTTTAAAATTACTCAGGGCTCCAACACCCAAAGACCCACTACACTGATACTATCCCATCCCATATCTGGGGAATTAAAACATAACATTGACATATCCTGGATATTAGTGGCAAGGCTTGCAAAGGCTCTTGTGCCATTAGCCTAGTAATCACTTATGAATTTATGAGCAGTCTTAATGCCTTGAAGACACTAAAAAAATGCAAGTAAGACATTTTTGCAAACTGAGAGGGCTGCAGGGAGTTTGCTTCTGCAAAAAATACTTTCTAAGTACTGTAACATACAGTTTTGGAGGGTTTGTTTAAGACCATTGCTGGCTGATCTGGGTCTCTGTGTAGATCCCTGCTACACTTACTACCACAGCTGAGCCATAAATGCAGTATCGGCATCCATTAATTTATAAATGGTGATAGTGCACTCCCCCATTAATGACACCTGCCGATTTACCCCATGACAACTTGCACTCAGGGCAGTCATTCCAGTACAGTTATGCCTCTGAGTTTATTAAATGAGCCAGACTCATCACTTTTGCTGTCAAAGGGTTGTGCTTTGTATTTACATGGTGGATCCATTACAGTGAATGCATTTACATAATTGTACTTTCATTGTTATTCTTGGTACATTTCAACTAATGACCATAATTTATCAGTGTTTTAACATTTTAGCTCAAGTTATTTAACCTTGAATCTATAATACCTACCATATAGATGGTTCTTTTGCTGGGCAACTTTGTTCTGACACATAACATCATAAACTGTTTATGAAAACTGCCTTCCAGACTACATTTCAAAACAAAACTGGAATACATCATGAGCAGGGGGTCACAGAATACCAAGCAGAAAAAATTAAGTTGTAAGAAATGTCATCAATTCTAAGAAACTATTTTTTTTACACTGATACTTGTAATTTTTTAGTGCTTTGACTAAAACTAGTACAGAGGATTAAGGCCATAGACTGCTAATAAGATACTTCCTGTAGTCAGTCCATGGTTTGATTCCCTCCACCTCCATTTGCCTACTGTGTGACTCTAATAAGTTACTCAACCATTTAGTGCTCCCAGGATCAGTCTGAAAGAGTTCATGTGGATTAATACTCTACCATGATGAACAAATGGAAATAAAAGAATGAAAAAATAAATATATAAATAAATGAAATTTTAAAATGCACACTGTAAAGTTTTACTTCAATAAATCTAGCATTGTACGGTTTTGTTAAAAACTATGATTTCATATAACTGCTTCAAAAACATACTGCATGATATCGTTACACAATAAGAGTGGATATCAATGACTGTCGCACATATAGTTACATTTGGCCTTAGACTTTTCACAGTTTTCAAAATTATGAAACAACATTCACTTTAACAAACATTTGTTATTCCTTTTCCCTCTTTTGTAAGTAAGGCTGCTTTAAACCATTCAGTCATTTAAAAAAATACTTTGCTGGGGGCAGAGCCTAGCTGGCCAACTGAGAGCAGTGAATTTTGAGAGCTCCATAAAGTAGTATAATAATATAGGAAAATGTTATTATTTTCAAGTTTAAAACATCAGAAATCTATAGATAAACTACTAAACTACATAAATATCAATTTTGGTCGAGATATACAAAAATTTTCCTGTCAAGTAACTTGGAGATATATTGAGTCACTAAATATGAACAATTCAAGGAATTCTCATCCAGATGCGGCTTTGAAAAAAGAACTGCAATTGATGACATCTACCTTGCAGGAACTATCTTTGAAGATGGATGGCTTTAAAAATGACTTAGAAAAACCTCAAATTAAATTCTCAAAAACAGACTGATACTCTTAAGGAACTATTACAGCAACACCATACAAAAATAACAAATATAGAGACTTGTCTAAATGACATTGAAGGGAGACTCAAAGAGGAAGAATTCCAAAAAGAATTTCTGCTTAAACAGAATACATGGCTGCTTAACAAAATAAATGACTTAGAAAACAGGGAAAGGAGAAACAACATAAGGATCTTTGGTCTGCCTGAAAACACTGAAGGAAAAGCCATTATTTAATTCTTAACAATCTGGATTCCTAAATTTTTAAACTTGAAAGAGGGACTTTCATTTGAAATTGAAAGGGCGTATAGAGCACTGAGGAAACCTGTTTCTAACTCAACAAATACTCCACCTAGAGCCATAGTTATAAAATGTATTTCATTTCTGGACAAGGAACCAATATTAAAATCTGCTTGAAGAAAATCACCCTTAAAATTCAATCAAAGCCTGATAAGGCTTGACAATGATTATTCTTCCAGAATACTAGAACAAAGGAAAAAACTCTGGCCAATAATAAAACTGTTGAAACAAAACAACATTAAAGCAGAGCTGGCCTTTCCAACCAAGATAAAAATACTTTTTGCCAATGAGATTAGAACCTTTACCGACTTAGAAGAAGCTACTATATTCATCAAAAACAACAATATAGTGTCTATCCCAGAAGAAATGGAATGGATGGCCCCTACTCTTAAAAGAATAAAATAAACATATCCTTGAACTGATGCTAGAAAGAAGAAACAAAAAACTGATTCCAGGATAGCTGTCCCAAAAAAATACAACTACATCTCTCAAAGTATCAACTGATATGGTACATCACTTGTCATCTGTTCTTATTTGAAACAAAAAAGAGGGTTTCTTAAACAACTGAGAAACAGTAATGATTTATTCAGAATGTTCAAACAGTCCAATAATTCTTCACAAAGGAAGGTCAAGATGGGTTACTATTTACATTCTATATAAGCCAAACAAAGCAACATGTAATACAAACATAGACGTTTCTATTCCCCTACTTGAACTCACTGAATACTTATCTTGTTCATTTTTCATTCATTTTACTGAGAATAATTTAAGTAATTAATTAACTAATTCAACAAGGTACCATTCATCTGAGTTCAGACTCAAATGTAACACACTGGCATCATATATAATAGCAGTAACAGTAGAGTGTTTTGAAAACAAATGCTGTCCTGGAGACTAATGCCTTCTTCAGTTACAGTATGATTTAGAAATGTCATGTATATCCTGGTTAAATAGTAGTAGCAAGCTCTTAGTATAAATGTCATCATTATTCTGTCTAAATATAGCTAATATCAATTATGGCAGGTATCACAGCTACGCGTGTTGTTTGATCAATCCTGATATGGTGTGCGTGGATGCAGCTGTGTCTGGCAGCTAGTACAAATGTCATTATTATTCTGTCTAAACATAGTTAATATCAATTATGGCAGCTATCATAGCTTTCAGTGCTGTTTGATCAATCCTGATATGGTGTGTGTGGATGCAGCAGTGTCTGGCAGCTAGTACACATGTCATTAATATTTTGTCTAAACATAGTTAATATCAATAATGGCAGGTGTCATAGCTTCGAGTGGTGTTTGATTAAGCCGGACATGGTGTGTGTGTGGATGCAGCTGTGTCTGGCAGCTGTTGTATGTTGCCGTTTTCGTTTCCAGGAAGCTGTGGGTTGCAGCTTTTGGTCAAGGTTTACTGATGCTTGTGTATTAGGAAGAGACATTTGATGTTTTAGCCTGGATCCAGGGGAAGGGGGGTGGATAAAACTGTGATTTGGGATATTTTGGCAGAGAATAGTTTGTTTGTACATCTGCTGAGTGAGAGTTGGGAAGGTTGGAAGAATGTGTTATCTCTTGTTGTGGCGGCTCGTTCTGAGGTTTTTTTTTTTTTTTTTTTTTTACCTGTTTGCTCTCCGTTCTTTTCCTGGTTGCTGCCTCGCTTAAAGGGAGGGAATTTAGGCTTGAAGTTGGAGTGAAGTGAAACTTTGTTTCAGGCACATCGCGGGCCTCTGGTATGCAGTACACAGACACACTAAAAGAAACAGACGCTCCCAGGTTGCTATGGTAATGGAGACAGAGTGACGATAATGCTTAATGGCTCTGAGGAGCCTCCAAGATGATTCTCAGCAATGAAGTTTTTGGTTTAAAAAAAAAAAAAAAAAATATAATAAAAGGGCTGTTTTAAACTACATGTACACATATTGATGGTCTCCCAACACTTCATTTAGCTCATTAAGTTGATTCTTGATTAAAAAAAATAATAATAATAAGCACAATTTTATATTTAAAATGCATTTTGGTCCAAACACATTAAGGACTTACATAAGAGTGGAAGTCTGAGTTATTGTGAAAGACTAAGAGCACTTGGTCTTGTGCAGTACCCTTTGCAGTGGTCTGGAAGGTGAGCATGGACGTGTTGGGCATATGGGGATAGCTGATTCTAGGGGTGTCTGGGGTTGCCTGGAAGTACTAGAGAGTCATCAGATTTCCTTCATGAAAATATCTGTGGAAATGGAAGGTGTGTTGAGTGGTAGAGAGGCCACTGCATGGAACTGGCTGGTAAAATGGAACAGAACAAATATTGGTTTGGATATTTTAAGAACAGCTTGGAAACACACCACATGAACTAATGAATGGTATTCTGGCAAAACTGGATGGGCATTGTTGCCCATGCTTGAAGTACTGATATGTGTGTATGTAAGGATGGAAATATACTTATAACAAATAAGAAACTAGAAGGGTCTCATAATTTAAAGTCTATGGACTGTATAAACATGCTTGGAAGGCGCTAGTTATAAGAATAAGCATTACATCTTGTGATCTCTCAAATAACTAAGCAACAGCCAAAAAAAAAAAACAAACCACACACAATAGTTATGTAATTTATGATTTTAGTAAATCTAGACATAAAATATATAATCGTTATATAAGATGAAGCAGTCTGCTGAATTTAGATATTAAAGGCAGGATTTTATAACATGGGCTTGCGTATAATAACACTACTGTCTTAACTTCTCATAAATGACATACACTACATTAAACATCAAGAGAAGCATGATGATTTTCTTATAAAAGTAAATATGCATAACAAGTCATGTAATTGCTTTAACTTGAATTGTAGTTTTTGTAACCCATCTTGACCATACATAATACTTAAGCAGTTACCAAGGTAACTAATGTTTTATACATGACATCAAACTGACAAAGTCATATCAACTCTCACTCGCCCACAGACTAGTAAACCATCCATTAAATGTCCCATCCCTCCAGAATCTACTCCAACCCTATCGCACCACCAGACCACTAAGATCCAGCAACAAAAATCACTTGCAGATGACTAAAGCCAATAACTCTGCTGGTGAAGCACTATTCTCTTGCACCATAGCCAAATTATGGAACTCCCTCTTACCCACAATTACTTTACTAAAAGCGCACCTAAGAACATGCTGGCTATGCCCTTGCAACTCCCACTCTAATATCACCCACCTCATCCAACCACTACCTTTCTTTCCACTCCACTAACTACCTTGATTATAGCAAGCTCAGATGCTCATAAGCCCATTACTTATACAGCAGGAACTTCTTATTTTAACATTTGTTAATGTCTGTTATGTACTTCACAGATAAAGATTCTAGTTGTCTACTGATGTACTATGTTCTTCATCTGTAAATATGTTGTAAGTAATTGCTATGTAAATTGTTAATCGCTATGTAATCCAATGTAACTACTGTCTGTTTATTTTAACTGTGGAGCTTTTCTCCCCAGGCCTCCGCTGAAAATGGACCTACGTCCAGTCGGACACTCCCGGTCAACAAATATAAATAAATAAATAAATAAGAGAAACAATAGAAGCCTGAACTTGAAATGTCACAGAATGTAACAATCATAATCTAAACAAATAGTATTAAATTGACAACAGACACTCACTTTAATAACATGGGCTTTTGTATAATAACACTGCTGTTTTAACTTGTCATAAATGACATACACTATACTGAACATCAAGGGGAAGCATGATGATTTTCTCATATAAGTAAATGTGCATAACAAGTTATCTAATTGCTTTAACTTGAATTGCGGTTTTGTAACCCATCTTGACCATAGATAACACTTAAGCTGCTACCAAGGTAACTGATGTTTTATACATGACATCAAACTGACAAAGTTGTTCAAGGGAAACAATAGAAGCCTTAACTAGGAATGTCACAGAATGTAACAATCACATTCTGAACAAATAGTACTAAAATGACAATAATCACTCAGTTTAACCTATGCTGATTATACAAAATAGAATGTTGCCATTTAAATCTAAAAACTTTCAGTATATGCCATACAATGGCAATTTATGAATATGGAAAGGGAACTTGTAATCATTAATCACAATAAGTGAATCTGTTGTTTTTAACCTATGAGTTCACTCATTTTATAATAAATGACAGATATGAAAATCCTTATGAGTAGGAAATGGGGGAAGAGGGATGCACTGATAATTAAAATGCACTTTCATCAATGTTCACATAAAACAAACTTGATGCTTTAAGTAAGTTAGCAACAAACAAAGTAATTACCTAAATGCTGGCAAACAATGAAATATAACTTCTGATATATCCAGTAAAACACATTGTATTATAAACATTAGGTATAAATATCATTACTATCTATTTATATTAAGTAATAAGTTTTGAAAGATTTCATCGCTAAGGGTGAATATGTTAAATAACTGTGTGCTACAATCTTTTACTGAGGTTTTATATATATTACATCCTACTTTACTATGATTGAATTGCTTGTCATCTATCTTTCATATAACTATTAATTGCTTATACAATAAGTAGACATTTATATTGTATTAGAAGTCTGTCTAATCTACAATAGTACTATATATGTTCAAAATAATATAAATATTGCTTATTCCTATTACAAATATTCTCCATATGATAATTCAATTTATGGAGCTCAGATTTTCTGGATTGTCAAGGTATGAGTGATAATCTGATGGACTTAGGTTTATCCATCAGATTAGGAATGATTTTCATTCAATGGCTAGTGCGGGTCTTAGTTTTGTTAACATTTATTAATTTTAATTTGTTATTTTACAAAAACATTTTTAGTATGCCTGACCAAAACATTACTTTATTGGCAAACAGTCAAAGTGTAAAACTGATAATTTCCTTTAAAAGCTCAAATGTATACTTTATAGTTATCAGAGGAAAATGTTTACTAGTCACAATAAAACAAAAAAATACATAGTCTAAATATGCTAAGATGGCTTTAACTTATCTTTAAATATTAATGGCTTAAACAATCCTAGCAAGAGATCAAATCTACTGAAATATTTAAAATTGAACCAAGCACAAATTGTCTTCCTTCAAGAAACTCATTTCAAAACAAATGACAATTACAAATGGAATCCTAAGGAATATATGATATTGGCACAATCCACTTATAAGACAAAGACAAAAGGGGTAACAACTTTATGGAAAACACATGTGATTAACCCAGAAATCATTTATAAGTATGAAGATAAAGAAGGCCTTATGGCATTAGTAATAGTTAAATATAATAATAGAATATGGACCCTAGCCAATCTATACTGGTTCCCAGGCATTGAAACAGGAACTGTTAAAAACACTTGGATTTCATTTCCAATAATTATAAAAGCAACTTAATTTTAGGAGGAGATTTTCAACTGTATATTTGATATTTCTGAAATTACAAATAAAAGACTGGTGCGTACATCTGCTGTATCAAAAGTTTTAAACAAGTGGGTAGAATCATTTCATCTTATAGATACTTTCAAATTTAAAGAAGATAAATCTTTGTTGTTTTCCCATCAAGATCATAGATTTGGTACCCAAACTAAAATAGATGAAATATTTGCTGCCTATGACTTACACTCTAAAACATTAATTTCTCAATCACTCTCTGCCCCTTTTCAGACCACAATTCATTAATGCTAAAACTTCAAAATGGGTAAAACCATTTATCTTTAACTCCAGAATTCCATCATATATAACTAAAATTAAAGAGTTCAAACCCTGGTTATTATCTGAATTACAATTCTTCTTAGATATTAATTACATCACAGAGATAAATAACATAATGATATGGGACCCATTAAAAACTTACATATATAATAAAATCCTAACTTGGTATAAAAAAAATCAGAGAATGGGATTCTGAATTATTAGATCTACAATCTAAATATTTGTCAGTAAATGCTGAAAAACATCACAATCATTTGGAGATGAAAAAGAAAGTAGAAGTATTAAACAATAAATACAACAACATTCTAACACATAAAACTAGTTTAGCTTTATAAAAACTAAAAATTAATACCCTGGCCACTTCTCCCAAATATTTACATAATTTATCCATAAGAATCAAAATACAATCAAAAGCTATTAATATTAAAAGTATCTTCCATGAAAAGAAAGGAAAAAATGTCTTGGATATAGGTGACATTCTTGATGCCTATAGAAATCTCTGTATGGAACATTTCCAAATTGAAAATATACATAACGATTAATTAAATCTAGATGAAAAATGTTCTGATATAAAAAAAAACAGAAAAATTAAAACTAGATCTGCAAGCACCCATAACCTACAAAGAAATTACAGATGCAATAAAAAAGGGTAAAAATAATAAAGTTCCAGGTATAGATGGTATAATTATGGAAATATATAAGCTTTTTCCTTCAAAGATACTATCCCTCTTCCATAAAACTCTATTAGAAATTCAGTCACAAGCTTTAATACCACCCTCTTGGAGATATTCCTTAATCACACCAATCCTAAAGGAAAATGAATCCCCAAACCTCTGTACCTCATATAGACCTATATCATTATTAAATAATGACTATAAGATATTTATGACAATATTAACTAACAGAATGAAAATACCATTATCCAAAACAATCAATAATGATCAAATTGGATTTATATATCATAGACACACACATGACAATATTAAAAGGATCATTTCTCTTGTAGAATATGTTAATAAAGAAAATAAAGAAACACTCATAAGTGGCTTAGATATAGAGAAAGCCTTTGATTCCCTAAATTGGAACTATTTATTCAAATTCCTAATGCTATTTGAATTTCCTGCATCCTTTGTTCATCTCCTAAAGAATATATACACAAATAATTTAGCATATGTCAAGTTAGGTCCTTTTGCTTCTGAATCTATACATATAACAAAAGGCACAAAACAAGGATGTCCCATGTCACTGATTCGATTTGCTCTGGCTATTGAAATATTGGCAAACTCAAATTGTAACAATATAAAACTCAAAGGAGTAGATGTTTATGAACAACACAATTCTAAAGTAATGCTATTTGCTGATGACATATTACTAACATTATCTAATACAAAAGAGACATTAGAATAATTAGATATATTAATTGACAAATTTCACATGACTTCAGAACTCCATTTCAGTAAATCAAAATCATCATTTTTATTTTTAAATACAAGAAGAAATGCAGACTAAGGGGGATCACATCATAGGGAAACAAGAATATACCTTAAAATATCTAGGAATTGAGTTATGCAAGGATAATAATGAATTAGTCTCAAAAAACTACAATAATATCATCAATACAATTAAAATCTCTGTGGAAAAATGGAAGAAAATAATATTAATATTTGAAGATAGACTACAGTTAATAAAAATGATTTTACTGCCCAAGATCCTATATATAGCCTTGGCAATACAACTGCTACCAGAAAGGAATATACTTAAAGAAATAAATTCATGCCTAATAAATTTGTTATGGTTTCACAAAAGAAACGGAATAGCTTTAATACATCATATCAGACCATAGAAACAGGGAGGATTAAACTTTCCTGATATAGAAACATATATAAAAGCATCAATATCTAAAACTATCTCACATTGGATAAGTCCAAATTACTCTGCAAATTGGAAATAATTACTAACTGTAATATCCATAAATTAATTTGATTTACAAAAAAAAAAATTCAATTAACAGATAAAAACAATTTACCATGGCACCTATTATGTATTAGTATGCAATATAACATAACTAAACCCACTAAAACTGTGTATGATTAATTATTACATTGACTCTTTTAGGAACATTTGTAATGCAAATATTGATTTAAAAATCTGGTTTGATCTTTTAACACCATTTATAGTCACAAAGAACTTTCCACATAAAATATATAGAGAAATTATCAGTTCTGTGAACAGAAAGGATTTGTTTGTTGTCTTCAATGTATCAAATAACTAAAAGTTTTACATAATAAGTAATAAAAACATACAAAATTCCACAACAGGACTGGCTAACTTTACAGAGTATTCTGTCATATTCACAAGATTTAAGTAGAATAATTAACAATTCTTCATTTAAAGAAATACCTAAATTTACAAAATACATATATGAAATCATATATAATGACTTTGTCATGGGAAACAGTATTTCAGAATTTTACAAAATATTGATAAACTATAAAACAAAACCCAAAACCTCATATTGGAAATACATAACAAAAGGACGCTCAATACAGTTAACTGAAGATATTAAAACAAATATCTTATTATCAATAAAATATACATCCTTTATACAATACTGGAAAGATTTTAATTGGAAATGCTTGCACAGAGCATTCTTAACCCCAGACAGAATCAGTACAATTAGTTCTTCCATAAAATGTATATGTTGGAGATGTGAGCAAGTACACAATGCAGATTGGAACCACATTTTCTTTGATTGTGTTAAAATTAAGCCATTTTGGAATGGTAGTAATAACTTTCTACAAGTTTATTTAATTAATCATTTTATTTAACTAAAGCTCTTGTATTATTAAATGTGAACAAAGGTCCTCAGTTGAATAGGTCAAACATGTATCTAGTATGACTATACTTGCAATTTCAAGGAAGTGTATAACAAGAAAATGGAATATAAACACAATACCAACTTTGGAAGACTTCTGCAGCCTACTGAAGACCACAGCATTACTGGAAGTCAAAATTAAAGAACTAAGAATTTATCCAAAGCCATTTATCAACAACCCTTGGAGAAAAGTCTTAGCATTGATTGACACTATACAATAATTGATCAGACACTCTGATAATGGACTGGACATACTTATAAAGTAACTGTATATATTAAGATCTGTTATAGTGTCAGGGTAATGTAAATAGTGTACATAGTTATTTAAGATGTTATGTATAAATACTATGGAATTCATTCAAATGTATTTGAAAAATACAAAAAAAAATTTTGAGGAAAAAAGACTGCTGCCTTACTACTCAGGAATTATTTTTTTATATGCTTTTTTTACAGTCTCCCATCTGCTGACTATCACTTCCTCTCCTGCCACTGACTGTATCTATTTATTCTGCTTTAAGATTTGACACCCAATAAAACAGGCAGCCATCAAATGATTTTCCTTTTTCTAATCCTAATTCCACTTCTCATGGTGAAGGTTGGGCTTGAAAACTGGCTAAATCTTTTAGTGTGTATGTGTGTGTGTGTGGGTGTGTTTGTGTGCATCTAAGTGTGTGTGTGTGTGTGTGTGTGTGTGTGTGTGTGTGTGTGTGTGCATGTATGTGCCTTTGTGCTCCTGCAGCAAATGCAAAATGAAGGCTGCAGCATAAATATAATTTGGCAAAGTCACATGCATGTCCATCTCCATGCACTGCACAAGCTCTCAACCACTTATCTCCTGAATTGAGGACAAAAGACATAAATCAGGAACAGTTTTCAAATTTTGGCACTATAAACGTAGAAAAATGACAGAATAAGAAGGCAAGAATTAACATGTATTTTCTAAAGTAAAATAAGTTTGCAACTTTAATGAGTATCATTATTTTATTACTCTAATCTATCACCTTTTCTATAAAAAAAATCACACGTTTTAAGATAGACAGAGCAAAATTTTAACCAAAATCAGAAATGTGCCTGAAAATTAGGTACATTTAAGAGGTTTGGGGCTGCAGGCCATACAACTCTTCTCCACTAGATCCCAACATGGCAGCAGACTGATGCACCTCCCTACTCCCAGGGCTGGTGGTCTAGAATCAATAGCAGAACAATGCTTGGCACATGAAATGGCAGTGCAGTTTTCTTTACTATTCTTTTGCTGGATGAAATGTCATGGTTCATTGGCTACTTGTGGCTGCATGTACACCAGCCTATTTTGGGTATAATGAGAGCTTTGCGATAGTTGGGAGCTGTACAACTCTAGAGGTATAAACAATGTCAATATCAGTATCAGAAGCATCACTAACAGATTCACTCAGAAAGAAAATGAGGCTGATGTTAACAAAGTATGTAAAACTACCTCACATAATCATTGCTTAAGCCTAACATAAACATTACATGCACCATATCCATCAGGCTATTGTTATAAGCCGGGTAAAATAACTGGCAGCAGTGGGGGATCTTCTTCTTCACAGATCTTCCATTACAAGGTGACAAATATAGCAGCCCACAAAACAGGTACAAACATCTATGTGTTATCATTGGAGCATGCTCAACCTTAGCTCCAGGTGATTACAACTTAGACTCAAGTTTCTCCTTCTTCTGCCCATTGCTAAGTAATGCCCTTTCTATTAAGGTCTTCATCAACTAATCAGATTATTCACCCATCCAAACACAAACTTTGGAAGACAATACTTCTATGTTCACTAATCAACACAACATATGCTTACATCATTTGGTACACCCCCTCCCCAGTGACTAATGCCCCCAACTCACACCATTTACATTAAGGCTCCTTCCTTCTCAAGAAATGCAGTCACATACTGTTTCTCCAGCAAAAGCCATTATTGTTCATTTTTCCAGGATCTTGCCACTGTTTAGCGAGTACTGTCCAGAACTAAACCGACCTCAACTAAACCCTTGAGTTCTTCTTTAATATACTATACCCTATAGAAACAAAGTAGTCCAAAACAACTAAACTCATGAAAGGAAGTTATTTTACTCGATAATGCAATTCTTGCATCTAGTCAATGAGAAAAGTCTAGTAAGAATTAAGTTTCCTAAGTGTAAAAGCTGAAAAGAAATCTAGAAGTCATTCTAGCCCTTAGTAGTATGCCC
Source organism: Protopterus annectens (assembly GCF_019279795.1). Classification (NCBI taxonomy): domain Eukaryota; kingdom Metazoa; phylum Chordata; order Ceratodontiformes; family Protopteridae; genus Protopterus; species Protopterus annectens. The sequence continues at coordinate 374,312,963 of NC_056738.1, read as the reverse complement.
TGTTGTACTGCCTTTGCCAATGGTGAAGCATTCACAGCCCATTTCAGCTCTTACACCAGCAGCCTATATACTTTGCTATAAAATGCTCCCCACAAGTTTCATTACAGAGTTTAATAATAAACTCTCACTTAATTGTCTCCTACAAAACTTTCATTCGTGTGAATGATTAGGTGAAGATATCATTTACTCTCGGTTCTTTAAAGTATCCAAAAGCTTTGTTATTATTATAATAGGTAGATATCCCTTCCAGTCTCTACCATGACATCACTATGTAAAGTCAACAGATTTATATCTCTGCTCAAACAACCACAGATATGTTAAATGCATTCTACCTGTTCTTCCAGCTGTCACTGCAATACACTGTACTTGAAAAAGCCATCTCAGGTCAGCTTAAAATATGGCTTAATGTGTTTGGAGTGTTCTGAACATTTTGACTTGCACATCCTCATTTCTTTCATCAAGTCAGTGTACAAGAGCATGGATTTAGATGGTCTTCTGAATGAAGCATTTTTTTTTTATTTATATCATTAACATTCAGGAAGAATAAATTCAGCCTGCTATCAGACAGACATCAACTGGGTCACCAGCTACCTCAGAAAACAACTTCTATGAAGTCATCAAAGGTCCTAAAATGTCATGTTGCTTCCTTTTTCCCAAAGTAGTAGCATGGGGTTCAGTGGGCGGCCACGGTGGTGCAGTGGTTAGCATTGCTGCCTCACAGCAAGAGGTTCTCCGGTTCGATCCTCGGCTGGGGTGCCTTCTGTGCAGAGTCTGCATGTCCTCCCTGTGGTCGTGGGTTTCCTCCGGTGCTCCGTTTCCTCCCACATCCCAAAGACATGCTGCAGGTGGATTGGACACTCTAAATTGGCCCTAGGTGGTGAGTGTGCCTTCTGTGGAAGGTTGGGCCGGGCTGGCAACTCGACACCGTAAAACTACACTGCCATTCAATGTGTGGACAAGGTGATCCGCTGTGGCGACCCCTAACCGGGAAAAAGCCGAAAGAAGAAGAAGAAGAAGAAGAAGAAGTAGCATGGGGTTCAGTATTGGGACTGTAACTATTCAACCTACATGTAAACTTAATGGTACGAGGCATGCTATAAATACATGAGCTCCTTCACACCACTGACTTGGTCCTACTTAGGTAAGATCACCCTGCTAAATTCCTTAACAAGTCATTGCTTAGTTCCTAGATATCAGTTCACTTATCTTATACAGCAAAATCCTCAAGCACACCTTCTCAAACACTGAGCACTACACATACTAAAACTTTACCGTGATAGCGGGGTATCGACTTTTTAGAAAGGAAAAAAATGAGGTCTCCTTCAAAAACATAGACAAATTTTGCTAAAACATCTCCAACCTAGACTTGCTGTTCTGTGATCAGCATTCTAACAGATGAAGCGAAAATAAATAGTTTCAAAGATATCTTGGTAAGTAATCTAAACTAGTAGTAATAAATCAAACAAAAATAAGTCCTACTTGAAATGTTATGTAAAAACTTCAAAGATAAGAACAAAATACCCACATAAAACAATTTCCATAGAGTTTAACACTGTTGCGCTTCTTTAATTCAGGACTTTATCAGAAGCACCATGCAAACTGAATGAGCCCTGTTTAAATGCCGAATCTACATCACATGGTGGGTTATAATATCGCCATTATTTCAAAGTCCTCTCTAAAAATACATTTAATGTTCATATGATCATTTAAGGCAGGTGGATAATCTCCTGGTGGTCCTAAATGTTCCTTACATTCCAAATGGTTTGGTGAAACACCAACCTGAAAATCCATTCCAAATGGTGTGGTGAAACACCAACCTGAAAATCCAAACTTAATCTTTCAGTACCACAGAAAACAACTCTTTGGAAAGTATTACACACACAACTATGATTATCTAGAGTTTTGTCCATGTTCTTATTATTGCATACGTGTCTTCATAAGTCCTCTGTGCCAGCATATATGTAGTCTTACCTACACAGAATCTGGTACAGGAAACAGACTTTACTAAATTAACTACTTAAAGTAAGGTGAGGTAGGAACAGATTTACATTGCTTGCAACTAACAAAAGGAAAAGTGGTATGCTTCTTTGAAATATAACTGTTAAAGAGTCACTTGCTGTTCCACTTGCTTTTCCAAAAGTGTTTTCAATCATACCTCAAAACCGTACCAAATTCCTTGTTATTTATTGGTTTTGAGGGCAAAATAATTTTAAGTTATGCTGATGGCATCACACATTGCCAGCATATCCCGCAATGTCATCAATGTACAGGGTCATGCGTGAGAACATCAGTTTTGTGAGGCACTGCCTGACTGCTTATCGGACTGGGGACTGGGGCACAAGATTTAAAAAAAATAAAAACAAAGTTCAGACAGTTGTTAATGTACAGCCATGGTACAGGCCACCTATGAGTACTTGCTGAAAAGCCAAACAATGCGATGGCCATACTACTCAACCTTTTGCAGTAAGAAATCTGGACAACTCATAACATCATGGTGGTCAAAGGTCCAAAAAATAGGTACAGATTTATATTATTCTTACAACCTTAGAAATTTGCTAGAATAGCATTAATTGTGTTAGCACGTATTTTCTGAATGCAATTCAGACACATAAGTCATTATTTAGTGACTTGTCTCCTCAGTGATTTGCGAGAAAAAAAATTTGAGGCAAAAATGTGGGCAGTTGAGAGATATGCTCTGTCTCAATGGTAATTTATCATGAGGAATGTTCCTCATTCTGAATCTTAAAAATGTCAATGTTCCTAGCAGTTCCACATTGAACAGGTCTGTCACCTACGCAGCATTAAGATTTTCTTTGAGCGACATCCACTGGTAAATCACAGCGAATCACATAAATTTGGCAAAAAAATGTTTTATAACTATAAAGTAACATGTTAACCTCCTGTGAGCTTCCTAGTGATGTTATTAGTAAGCTGGTCTTAGTTGTTCCACAATTGCCCATTTTTCTACTTCATGAGATGCGGCCTTCCCCATTTTGGGGAAGAAAGATGAGAGCTATGATGTGAAGTATTGCATAATATAATATCACATTTAAATACAAACAATGAAAGAATGAAACCATGTAAATATTTCATTCATTTGAGTGACCAGGGTCCATAATTCCAGTAAAAGGGACTGCAACTTTTGGTAAAAAGGTCAACTGGAAGCACCCTAACTACCACTCAGTAAAATTGTACTTTGGCATGCAGCCTGATCATGGAGGAAGTGTCTTTCTTTGGAGTAAATGAATACCTAGCCAGTAAACAGCAGCATAACTTTTCTTGCTTCACTGACTGGCAAATGTGGAGTTTAAGATGCCACTAGAATGTATTTGTGCAATTGTCACAGCCAGTCACAAGAGTCTACTTGGTCATAGTGTATTATATCATTGTGTGAATTTATTTAAGTTAGGCATCACAACTAATACACACCAATTATATTATGCCATTAATGTCTATTTTCTTTGACCCAGCTACATGTTGCAATAAAAACAGCATGAGGGCACTGTAAAAATTTATTTAAAGATCTTCGGAGTAAAACATTTTTTTCTTTGCTTTACTGACTGGTCAACAGGCATGTCGGCTTCCACCATTTTATTTTTTCATGTGTTTATCTGCCACTGTTTGGAGGTTGGGGTTGTTAGGTACTGTAAGTAATAAATCATGGTTGTTAAAGATAACTTTGTATATCATTTTAGTGCATTACATTTTTATGCTGTAGGGAAGATCTGAAAATGCTAAGACAGCGAGGATGATTCTGTTTACAAATTTCACCACCTTGTTATATGGATGTGTTGGGTGTGGAAGAGATGTTACCTTTATTTAATGTAGTATTATTTTAATTAGCATCCCAATTTTTAGACAGTTGTACCTACTTTTCATGGGCCTTTGTCCAGAGTTTTGATGTTTCCATGTTGAAAAGTATGTTTTTCATATGTTGAACTCTCTTAATAGTGAGTGTTGACACAACCCACACTGCTTCTGCCAATTCATTATTACATAAAATAGCTTTCTATTTTGTAGTAGTAATATCTTTGATGCCAGACATGCCAAAGAATACGTAATAAAAAAGTATGCTTAAAACTATCATCACTGGCTACCTCTTTATTACCTGTTTTTTGCTTTAAAATAGTATTGTATCAACCATCATGCTCACAGCTTACCTGCTCACTGATGTCATTTACAAAATTCATAGGATATCTTCTTGAATAAAATTATTGCTTAAGAACTATCTTTTCTTTTGCAAATATATTGTCCTTAGAAAATAATCTGCACAACCTTTCAAACCTTACAAACTGTCTCTTACTGCACTTTTCTTAAAATATTAAACTGATATTTTTAAGTAAGTGACGATATTGGTTTCATTGTGTCATGTGATGTGGATTAGTTACTTAAACAAGGCTCATTTGCTTTGTATGATGTTTCTGATGAAGTCATGAAATAAAGAAGGCGGAACACGCTGAACTCTGTGAGAATGATCTTTTTATGTGCAGTCTTTAAGAAGAAAATGGTAAAAGGAGTACCCAACCACGATGGAAATAATGATGAATGAATTCCAATAAAATCCAACAGGAAAAGTCTTTATTGTAAACCAAAAAGTAAGCGCTTTCACGTGGGTCCTCCCACGCTTCATCAGACAATATTATATACAAAATGCAGACCCATTTTATACTCCTTGCTAAAACTGCAAGGCAGGAAATAAACCAATTAATTAATCAATTAGCTTGTTAAAAAAACAGTTCTCAGTTAAAAACATACCTCAGCTACATTCTTCTCAGTGCAAAACACAAGCATTAGAAAATGCGTAACTATGTTAAAAAAAAACTATTATTGTTGGAACCAAACACTATGTAATCCAAACAACATTACTGTATCGCTAGGCATTTGGAACGCATAAGTTTGATATTGATGTCAGCAAGAAAAACTCAAAACAGGTCAGCAATAAGCTATGAAAAACTATAAAAACAAAGCTTCGATGAAGCCAAAATATCACATGAACACGTTTGTGTGTAAATCAACCTAAAAACATAATTACATTAAATTATAGAAAAACTTAATTTATAGAAAACTTATATCAGTCTCAATTATACTGATGTCATCTCAAGATTGATATAATAAAGAATGCTAGAGGCTATTATAGTTAAAGCTCGTAGCTACGTAATCCACATAGCGTTACTAGGCTCCTGTGCATCCAAAACATACAGCTGCGACAAAATTATTTAAAAAGACAATGTCAGAAATAATAACTTCCGAAACAGCACTTCATTAAAACCAGGACATCACTCAAACACATAATGAGAACATCTTATATAAATATATGTATAAGATTATGCAAATAGCATCGTCCACGTTGATGGAAGGCTGCAGGCAATGCCACGTTAATCTCTAGGTACTAGGTATGTAAATGCCGTTAAGGTTCATATGCCTCATTGCTATATAAACCCATGCAACGTAGCATGCATATAAATAAATATATAATCTACATACTCAAGGTATGTGACTAGAAATATGCACCAATATTATAAAGCAAGATAGAATTCAGTAGCACTTCGATATATATATCATAGACAAAAATATATACAGAAAAAATATATATATGTACATGTGTATCAATATAAAACTAAAAACTAAAAAGAAAAAGACATTACTATAAACATACATGCAACTAAAACTGGAATGAAATGTTAAATTGTATCTAAAAAGTGTATAATAAAATATGCGATGGCTTATTCGCGTATATCATGAAATGACAAAAGGATATATATGAATAGGGCAAGTAAAGCACAAGGTATATCCTAAAGCTATTATTTATTATTTAGCTCAAGTACTGGTCTCAGGGATACATAGGCGTTAAGCCCTGGAGGTATATGTGAGCCAAGTTGCATAATCCATTTTAATTCTGTCAGTGCAAGATCGTTGGCAGAGTTACCACCCCGCTGTCTGGGTCCCAATATTTGCAACACCCTGAACGAAAAACTATGTAGGGGAAATTCCATTATGTGTTTAGCTAAAGCATTCGTTTCTTTGGACTTCCGGATATCGTACAAGTGATTGTATATCCTGTCCTGTAACCTCTTGGTAGTCAACCCTACATAGAATACTTCACAATCATTACAGGTTGCAAGATATACTAAATTCTTGGTATCACATGTAGCATGGAATCTGGGACGAAATGTACATTTGGTTAAGGGATTCCAAAAAGTTTGGACATCCACAATGAAAGGGCACCATTTGCAATGATGACAAGGAAAAGTATGCTTAAAACTATCATCACTGGCTACCTCTTTATTACCTGTTTCTTGCTTTAAAATAGCATTGTATCTACCATCATGCTCACAGCTTACCTGCTCGCGGATGTCATTTACAAAATTCATAGGACATCTTCATGAATAAAATTATTGCTTAAGAATTATCTTTTCTTTTGCAAATGTATTGTCCTTAGAAAATAATCTGCACAACCTTTCAAACCTTACAAACTGTCTCTTACTGCACTTTTCTTAAAATATTAAACTGATATTTTTAAGTAAGTGACGATATTGGTTTCATTGTGTCATGTGATGTGGATTAGTTACTTAAACAAGGCTCATTTGCTTTGTATGATGTTTCTGATGAAGTCATGAAATAAAGAAGGCGGAACATGCTGAACTCTGTGAGAATTATATTTTTATGTGCAGTCTTTGTGTTATTCTAGACTACTACCTGTCCGTCATCAGCTTTAACTGATATTCACTGCATTCAAGTTCTTATGAATGAAACCTGCGTTATAGTGCTAAAATGCATCACTGCAAAGTGCTCTCATCATGTTTGAGTAACTAATGGATTACACATGCCTCCTCCATTTTACCTGGAAACCTAACACATCCTACAGCCTACAGCACATCAAATGCTCCCCAAATGAACAATAATCAATGCACACAGAGCATCTTTGTCCTTTGTTTCATCCTTAACTATTTCATTGCATAAGCTACACTTTGCAGGCAACCATTTAATATTGCACAACCTAAGATCTGGAGCAACATCCCTTATATGATACATGCCCTTAAAATGCCAACAACCTTCTCTCTTGCTTTTAAATTACCAGCTGCTCTCTAACCTCTTTGTCATTTTCTTAGGTGCATGTGCTAATGGTCAGTGTACTGACCACTTTTGGTCCCCTATCAGTGTGAAGGGCAACTACTTATTGTTTAGATTTTATGTCTTAAGTTGTATGTATTTACTATATTTTGTTTATTATTTCTTGTTTTATAACCTCCTTGACATAACTTCTCTAACTCATATAACCACTCCTTACAAACATTTTCGTTATCCTGTTGCTATGGCTAAATTTATACTGACATCAAAAATGTTCAATGTTGTTTTTTTCCTAAGTTTAGTAATTTCCATTTATAAACAAGTTCAAATAAACATGCTCTGAAATAAGGAGATGATCAATTATATATTTGTGCACATATACTCACACACACACACACACACACACACACACACACACACACACACACACACACACACACACAATCCAAATGAAATAGCACTTCAAATATAGTTGGTAAAAAAGTTAAAATAGCAGATTAGTTGAAGAAAGTACATAAGGCAAGAAATGCAAGTTTATAAGTTTATGGAAGTTTTTCTTTATACTTTTTGCCCCCCCCCCCCCACCCACACACACACACACACACACACACACACACACACATCTGCAAAACATCAAGCCTCTGCAGTTCAATTCAGTCTCAGTTGTCAGAACCTATGCATCTAAAGAGACTGTGACTTATATCTGTTACTTCTTTTGGCATGTTACTTTCTGATTCTGATAGTTTTGTAGTGTGCACTTTTTCTTTCAGCATGAGCATAATGTGACAATAATTGTGTTGCCTACTGCAGGAAGCATTAAAGATTTTCAGCCAGCCTTGTCTAGTTCCACTCCCAAATGCTGACATGTTAAACATATTCCATCCAATATACATTTAGATTCATTTATGGCAAGTTTCCCATAGTGTGTCTTCACTGCATGGGCAGATGATAGATTTGGTCAGCAGGCACCTCAGCTGGGGCCCAACCCTGCTGGGGGTACTGCTGAGGATGATGGCTTTGAGACTGGGGATAGTTCACTGACTCTGGGACTGGCCCCTCATTGGTAGGAAGCTTGGTACCATTGCCTCATACTAGCATTGTATATTTTTGCGTGTTCCTTTACAATTTATAAACACATTTTTTATGTTGTGTATCCTTTTACTATTAACACAATTAAAATACTATTTGTGTTTAACTCTGTTAGTATTCATTTTTTAGGTATCGACAGCTAAGCATATGTAACTAGTTTAACTTTACTCAATAGGGCATGATGGCATTTGTGATGCATGCATCTGTATTTTTTTCAAAGTAACTTGTAGTATGATGGATTCCACTCAGACACTTTTCTTGCAGATATTTTGTCCTTTGTGTAATTGTGTGTTATTGGTATGTGTTTCTCTATCATGCTATTACACTGCAAAGAAAGATTTATTACACAGGGCTGCTGCTGACCAGACTCGGATAATCACATTTTCCAAAACTGGATGCCCTGGATGCATAAATAATTACATATATCTTCTAAGCCTAGAATAGTTTTTTTTTTTTTTTTTGAAATTCTCATACTGATCATAAACTCAGGGGAAAGGTGGTCAGAAATGCCAAGTGCAACAGTGATGACTGGTAAAGATCAGATACCTGGGGCCAAATTCAAAAAGGATTGCTCTTAGAGGTCTGCCCTAATTTTGAAAAAACGTCCTTTCAGTATGACTTCTTCAGTGTAAACCCTATCAATAAACAGGCTTACTAAGGGACCAGATTCCAAAACACCTGCTCTAAGCCTGTTCTCAGTGTAAGTGTGAGAGCACCTCTTTATGAATCTGGGCCCTAGTGTTAGCCTCTTTAAAGTAGCTACAAATAAATTAGTTCTAGCACCTTCTATTAATATTGTTCTAGGTAATACAGTACATGGTAATCTTAAGGACCATACTTAATCTTTTTTTAATAAAATCATTAACTATGCATTTTGTTCTCTACTCCTCCAAGTACTGGACTGACTTTTTGCAGAAAGATAATATGGATGACAGCCTGAGTTAGATTTGAGAATTTGCATCTAATTATCATTTCACAAACTGATATATACTTAATATAATGCCCAGTCAAGATTGTTGCATTACCCAGATGAATCAGTTTCAGGTGGTATCCCAGTTAATTTAGACTATATTATAAATAAATTAGACACAATTTGGTTTCCCCTTTATCTTGACCATGTGGTTAACTAAACATTGATATATTTAACTCTTCCATAATTATTCAAGTTACTTTTTTAATTCAGTACTACATTACTAGGCAATGGACTGAGAGAGAAAATATCTCATTTTAGTAGCAGTGTAAAGTATCTAACCACATTTTATGTCAATAAGATTTCAAAACATTTTTTCAAAGTTGATTAGTTCAGACACTCATATTTGAGATAATATATATGTGATCTGTAATTCTGAAAATTGAACTGAAAGCAGTATTTTGTTACTAGTAAAAAAATATAAATGTTTTGGCTTGTAGAGGTTTTGTAAATAGCACTTCTTAGTTTATTATTATGATAAATGTTATGCTTTATTTAAATAAAACAACGTAGCTTAAGTGATCCAAATTGTTTTATTACAACATGTATACATGCACGCAGATCTAACAGTAAGATAAGCACTTTCCATCTAATAAAAAGGACTTCACCAGATCTAAGTTGCATTAAAAAGGCCATCATATTTATCAGTATCTTTTTATTACATAAGTTTAAACTCAAGGTAGCTGATGGAATAGTCAGCCATGCACCTTGACTAAAGACTAAACCATAAATCCTGAAACCTACAAAAGCTACAAATAGCTGGAACTCATAATTGGTAAGTAATAGTGATTGTATATATGTATATATATATATATATATATATATATATATATATATATATATATATATATAGATAGGTTCATAGGTTCATAGGTTCATACTAGGCTATCTGCCCTGGGGCAATTATAAGCCTAGCCCGATTCTGTATGGCTTACGCCACCCCTTGATTTGAGTATACTGTGCCCTTTTTAAGGTTTAGTTTACTGTGCCTCTGTCTAATAGTGACACGGGAGTAATCCCTGGGACAAACCTACGATCCCCCATCCACCTATCGAGATTCTTCTTGAAGAGATTCAGTGAGGTGCTCTGCCTCACATGAACTGGAATTCTATTCCAGAGCGAAGGGAGCCTCTGGGTTATGAACCTGTCCCTCCAGCAAGTTCTATTTATTTCTGTGCTGAGGTTCAAGTCCCTCGAGCATGTGGCTCTAAGGGATTTAGATTTACTGAGGTGGAGCATGTCCATTAATTCTGGATTTGACAGAGCTTTGTATGTCAGGCATAGATCGCCTCGAAGTAGGCGATATGCAACTGAGTAGAGCTGGAGTTTTTTAACTGAGCAGCATATGGCATCTGTTTGAGACCCTTGATCCTCTTGGTGAGATACTTTTGGGGTCTTTCTAATTGTTGCAGATGTCGGGTAAGGTACACCCCAAAAGGGGCATTATATTCTATGATGGGCCTGATGAGGGATGAATAAAGGGGCACGGTTACCTCTCTTGATCTAGATGTGAAACCCTTTGTGATGAGGTGGGCTATGTAGAAGGTCTTTCTAACCACTTTGGTAATGTGGTTTTCAAAGGAGAGATTGCTATCAACTTGGGTCCCCAGGTCCCTAATAACTTTCTCTGTACTTAATGGGTTTCCACCTATGTGGTAATTTGTGGGCACATTGTTTTTGCCAAAGGGTATGACTATACATTTTTTGGCATTTAGCTTTAAACCATGGCACTGGCACCAGTTATCTGTCTCTGTGACACCTTTTTGAAGGATGTTTGTGTCAGCTGGAGAGTCGATTATGGCGCCCAGTTTGCAGTCATCTGTGAACTTGGTGAGCCATAGTCCTCCCACGTTTGCCTGTACCTCGGAAAAGTATATACCGAACAAGAGTGGTCCCAGGACAGAATCCTGTGGGACGCCACTTGTGACCGGTTTCGAGTCTGACATGGCTCCAGCAACTCTGTCTGAGCCAGTTTGCGACCCATCTTGTGACATAGGGGTTTATATTTAAGCTGGATAGCTTATCTATGATGCCCGAGTGGGGTATTGTGTCAAATGCCTTTGCAAGGTCCAGATAGGCTGTGTGGACTACTTTCCCTTCATCTATGGCTTTGGTGACTGTTTCGAAGAAGTAAACCAGGTTCAAAAGGCAGGATCTGCCCTTGACAAAGCTGAACTGGGTAGGATCTACTGTCTGTAGGTCCCCAATGTCTTTGTTTATGAGCTCCATGATGATCCTCTCAATAGCCTTGCAGACTAAGCTAGTCAGGCTTATGGGGCGATAGTTTCCAGGGTCCATAGAGGTACCACCTTTGTGGAGTGGGACCACTGTTGCTGTACACCATTCTGTGGGCACATATCCTGTAGTGAGGCTGAGATTGTATAGCTGTTTTATTTGAGGGATTAGTTCCTCTTGGAGTTCATGTAAGACGCAACCTGGGACGCCATCTGGTCCCATGGAAGCAGTGTTTTTTGCTTTGGAGAGGGCAGCCTTCACCTGAGCATTAGACATGTTTGGGAGGCAGACCTCTGCCGGGATAGATACTTGCTCTTTTGGTGGGGAGGGGGGGGAGGAGAAGTTTGCACTGAACCTGTCTGCCAGGATATTGGTGATGTTTGTGGGTTCAGTGTATTTTTTGTCATCTAGAATCAACTCAGAACAAGTCTGGGAGTTGCATCCCAGGTTCCTAACATAACTGAAAAAAGCCTTATGATTGTCTTTGGTGTCCTGTGCAATTTTTCTCTCGAAGCTGGCCTTGGACGATTTTATGAGGGATCGTAATTTTTTGCTAGTACTGTTCAGAGATGCCTTCCCTATTAGGGATTTTGCTCTATCATGTAGTAGCTTCCTCCTTGTGTTGTACAGTTTATTTATTACAGGGGTCCACCAGACTGGACGCCTGCCTTTGGATGATTGGGTCTTGGTTTTGTATGGGATAGCATGATCCATGCATTCCTGGAGATGTCCGTAGAATGCGTTTATATAGGATTCTGTAGTTTGGGCCGTAGTTTCCACTGGCCCTGGGGCCTTGAAGGATTCCACTTCAGTTTTGAGAAGTGAGAAGTTTGCTTTTGAGAAGTTTTTCACTGTGGTTTTCTGGGCTGGGGGTGGGGTCGGGATGTGGACATCCAGTGAAATTAATTTATGGTCTGATCTTACCAATGAGGAATATACTTCTGGTGTGGAGAATAGAGTCCCCATGTTGGTAATGATCAGGTCTAGTATGTTGTCCCCTCTTGTGGGAGTGGTGACTAGTTGTTCCATAGCATTTGAGTTTATAATTTCCAGGAGCCTTTGGGCTAAGGTGCTGGGGCTTGAGTAGTGCTCCCAGTCAATGTTTGGGTAGTTGAAGTCGCCCAATATAATGGTGTTCGGAGAGATCTTCATGTTCTCCAATGTTTTCAGGAAAGCCGAGTGGGATTCCTGACTTTGAGAGGGTGGTCTGTAGGATGCTATAAACTGAAAAGCAGTCTTGCCCACTGTTAGTTGCACATGGATGGTCTCCAATACTTCGTGCAATGCCACTAACCTGGAGGTGTGGATATCCTTGATAAATATGGAAACTCCCTCCTTTGTGGTTCGGTCCGGGTTTTGGGGCCAAAAAGCATGATATGAGGTATAGCCTGGTAGTGCTGGGGTGCTCTCTGGAGCCTTGAACCAGGTTTCTGTCACTGCACAGATATCTATGTTCTCCATACTGAGGAGAGCTTCGAGTTCGTGCATTTTGAGGTTAAGACTTCTGGCATTAAGCAACATTACCCTTAGTTTCTTGTTCCTTGTGCTGTCTATGGGGGTGGGTTTGACTTTTGAGCCTTGCCTAAAAAAGGCGCTATGGGGTGGCAAGAGCCTTTGCCAATATCCAAAAGCCCAGTGGTGACAGGTGCAAGCCGTCCCTAGCGAAGCAACGTGGCTTGTCGAGCATGTCATCCCAGGCTGACAGACACTGGATCCCCTTTGAATGACACCAAAATTTTTGCCAATTGTTAAAATCGATCATTTTGTCTTTGTACTGTGGCATCATTCTAGGTGAGGGTAAGATGCTGCTCAAGGTCAGGGTCATACCAGCCTGGGCTACATGATCAGAGTGCTCCTCTATGTCTCTTTTCATGTAGTCCAGGGAGGTACGTCTCAGGTCATTCACACCAGCATGTACAATGACTGAGTCATATTTGTATTTGCTTTGGAGTGAACTGAGTGCTTGTGTTATGTGGAGGATCCTAGCACCCGACAGGCAGCTCACCGTGACCTTCTCTTTATTCAGCCTGGTGAGTGGGACGTCAGTGTGTCTGACAATAGAGTCACCTATTACAAAAGTATAAGGTGTGCTATTCAGCCTTAAGGGCTGTGGCTGCTTGGCACACTGACTTTGTGGGCTATGTGTTGTGCGTGTTTTGTTTTGAGGTAGCGTTTGCTTCGATGTTTGCTTTGGAGGTCTCTGTTGCTTAGGTAGATTTTTATTTAGAGCCTCCAAGTATGTTTTTGTGTATTTATGTGTTTGGTTCGCTGATGTGGTGGGACTATGTGATACTGGAATTGTGCTGTGTGAGGTTACCTTCTCCTCCTGACTGGTTACTCCAGTTTTGAGATGAGAGAGCTCAGCCTCCAGTTTGGCTAAATAGTTGCATCTCTCACATATATTTGAACCTGTTTGGAGGAGGAGAGGGTTGTCCGTGTACATGAGACAGTTGTAACATTGCCTCAAAATTCCCAGATTCACCAGCTGGACTGGAGAGGAAACCATTGACTGACCTTTGGACATGCTAGAGTAATATAGGGAAACTGAATTTAAGACGGACCAATAGAGGACAGGGTAATCGTAGAGAGTATAAGAGTAAGTAGTGCTTATGGTTTAATAGTGCTAACTTATAGGATTACTTAATTGGACCAGTGAAGGGCCTTAGAATGAGAATATGGTGTTTAAATCGAGAGATAGAGCAGTTCTAAGGGAAAAAGTGAAGAGCAGACTTTGTGGAGCCAGAAATACTTTAAACCCAATTAGGCGGCGCTGCCCGCTGTTGCGCTATGCACAAAAATGCGCAAAAACGTGCAAAAGAGGGTTTTAAGAGAGGAAGATGAAGGAGTTTGGAATTGACCCAAAATGGCCAATAAAACTACAGTTTCAAGTCAGTAACCACTCCCACAGGGGCAGGCAGGCTGCTCAATGTTTTTCACTGCCACTGATCAACAGAGAGACTTCCCTTTAGCCCAAGCAAAAAATGGCCTCCAAGAAACTTACAAACAGTTCAAGAACAGCAAGCCTGTAACTGAACTTTTTTAAATCTCAGAAAAGTGGGAAAAAAGCAAGATTTTTTTATTTTTTTGTTTTTTTCAGCGATAGCAGAGGTATATATATATATATATATATATATATATATATATATATATAAAAGCAAATGCAAAACATGACATTATTTAAATAAACAATGTATTTGCATGGGGTATGCTCCCTACACACTTTTTGGGGGCTGTGTCACACTTCACATATTATGTTATGTTTACCCTTTGTATTTGCTTTTAAGTATGCATTTGGGATTTTGAGTTTCAGTCTTTTAAGCTTTCAGAATGTGTCATCAGTTTATAGGAGTTCAGTCATTTTAGCCTCAGTCTTAACAACAAAAGCCTTCAACTTCACAGCTGGTTAAAAAGAATGACAAAATACTTGTTTTTATTTCTGTTACAGTTAGGTAATGGATATAAAGAGATGTTAAATGGATGAAATATTTGTATCACTGAGCACCTTAGTGGTGAATAGGTAGTGAAAAGAAGAGGTAGAAAAAGAAAAAAGAAGGGATACAAAATTTAGAGTATACCATCATCATCATCATCCCCCATTTTCCCTTTTTTAACAAGGATTTACGGTACCATCTCAACCACTGCTACCTCCCTCAGTTCAGAACTACTGTCCTACCTTCTTTGCCAGTCATGTCTAACAGTTGCTGGTCTTTTCTCATGCGGCCATGCCTCTATTGGTTGTACATCCTCATCTACTCTTGCCTTCTTCTAGACCCCTCCCCCCCCATATTGGCTTTATCATATCGTCTTCTGCTTTGCTGCACATGCAACTGAACCACCATAATCTGTTCTACTTCATTTTCTCTGCAGTTTGGGGCTATTTTGGCTTCCTCTCTGATGTCTTACTATCCATCTTGTCTCCTGGATACCTAGAATGCCCAGCCATCTCCTTATCATCCTGTCATCCACCTCCAAGCTGTATCCTGTCAGTGAACCTATATTGATCATACCAATCCTCACTTCATGTTTGGCAGGTTTTATGTCCATCTTTCACTCAACAGAGCTATTTCAATGAACACAAGTTGGCAACTGAACACTGTCCGGCCAGTAATGTATTAATCCAAGGTTGCTGGGTTTTATAGTGGGTACACACTGGCAAAGAGGAGCACATACTCCTCCCACCTTTAGCATGGGTCCTTGGTGTAGACTGGAGTAGGCAGGGTCCTCAATCCACTTCTCACTGGCAAATACTGAATAAGGTACAATTAACTAAAACAGGATTTTTTTTTGTAAAAAGGAATAGAGTCAAAGAATAATAAAGTCATTAGGAAAAAGAAACATTTGAAAGAATAATTCAGTGCTAATAATCAAACATTTGACTTCATTAAAATTACAGAAATAGTACATCATTACACTGATATGGTAATGTTACTAATAAACATAATGTATTAGGGATTGCTAGAGAGAGGAGTACTTTTTCAACGGTTAATACTAAGTCCATTTGCTTTAACTTCTATTAGAACAAACTGATATGGGTCATAAAGATTATAGCAATGAAGAGTTTAGGTTTAAAAACTGAGCAGTAAATGAAAATGAGATACACAGATGACACACTTGCGCACAAGAGCAACATCTCAGATACAAACAGCATGAGGCACACCTGCATTACATCATGGGGGACTATGAGAAGTTAAGGTCTTTTGTCATCCATTACTGAAGAGGATGATATATAATTAATAAGCAGAGCTGGATCATGGTCAAATGGTGCCCTAGGCAGGCTAATGGATCAAGGCCCTAGCTCCCCCCAACCATTCCAGTGTTCCATTACTTGGCTATTTCTCCCCAGTTACCATAAACACTGTTCAAACCTGTCAGTGTGCATACGATTTTCTTCTTTACTTCTATAATTAATAATTAGATTTAGTTTAAAAGTTTTATTTCGAATTGTATAGCACAAACACTGATAGCCATTTGCTAAACAAAACAATACAGTCTCACTACTAAAACAGACTTAGCATGAACAGTAAACTTTTCTGCCCTTAAAACTCACATTCATTGAAACAGCATTGAATCCCACATTCAAAGAAAATCCATCTGGCCAGTAGTGGATTAAGTTTACCTTTGGGATGTTTTCAAACCATTGTTCCCTTGCACGCATTTTTAGGAACATGCATACATGAATGCATTTTTGGATTCACCTTCCTGATTGTATTTAATTAAATTATATTCCTTGAAATACAGAACCACTTGTTAGATTGTGCTTTAAATGTGTAGTTTTGAACGTTTTTCCAGTAAACAATGAAACAAAACATATGAACCAATAATAACACAATTACTAATTTCAGAAAATTTCAACTATAAAAGGCCTCTCAAACTTCTGTCATTAAAATTCAATAATATTAGTTAATATGCACAATCTGTGCAGAAATACAAGTCATCTGAATTTAAGAGACATTAAAGAAACTTAACATTTCAGTGTTTCATGTACAAATTTTGTGCCTGCAGACCTTGAAGAATAAATTGCCTATGTTACATTAAAAATGGTAAGTTGGTAATATTGCATTACAAAATGGCTACAAACCAAAAACAAGTTCATAGTTAGTAGACATCTCATCCAAAGGAGGGTGCACTCATGAGTGCAGCACCCTCATCCCTCCTTAAAGTGCACCACAACATCAAAAATCCATCTCCATGGTGTGCGAAAAGAACCCACAGCTTTCTGCACCAGAGCCAATTATGAGACCTGTTGTGCTACTAACAAATTGTATAGCATAAACACTGATGATGGCCATTTGCTAATCAAAACAGTTGTACATTGAAAACAGACTTCCTTTGAAACTCACAATTCCTTGAAAATGCACTGAAACTCACAATTCCTTGAAAATACAACCCTGATGACAGTCTGGTAGTTGGTGTAGAGAATTCAGGCTCTTGTATCCTTTAATCAAGGTAGAGGGTTTGAGCCTGAACAACTTAATTAACAAAGCTGCCATCCGGCATGAGCAAGCTAATTAACCAAACTGCCATTATTAATTAGGGCATTGCACACACACACACACACACACACACACACACACACACACACACACACACACACACACACACACACACACACCTCTGTCATGTCACCTTATCTCACTCACCTACTGCTGAACGGCACACACACCTCTCATCTCACTCCCCTACTGAACAGACACACATGCACACACATACCTCTCTCATCTCATTCACCTACTGAATGGACACACAAACGTGCTCACACACACACACACACACACACACACACACACACACACACACACACACACACACACACACACACACCTCTCTCATCTCAGTCATTTACTGAACAGCTCACTCATCTCTCTCACAGCAGTTCTCCATGTTTGCATGGTTGAGTCTCCATCCTTAAAATCCCATGCAAAAGGAAGCAGTTCCAAGGTTTAAATCTGTGTTGTGTGTGCATCTTTTGTACAATACATGCAAAGATGCACACACAGAAGCAGAGTTCATCCTAAAAGAATAACTCACACTCAGGGTGCACCCTTAAGGAAGAAAACATGTAATTTTTTTATTTAAAAAAAAAAAACGATTTAAATTAAATATGGCAGCCCACCACCAAGTGGGTCCCCCCAAGGCAAGAGGCCCTAGGTAACTGTCTAGGTTGCCTGGTGCTGAATCAAGCTCTGGCAGTAAGCATATGTGTGTGTGTGTGTGTGTGTGTGTGTGTGTGTGTGTGTGTGTGTGTGTGTGTGTGTGTGTGTGTGTGTGTGTGTGTGTGTGTGTGTGTGTGTGTGTGTGTGTGCGTGTGTGTGTGTGCGCGTGTGTGTCTGTGATTGTATTGAGTATTCTATCTAGAGGACATTCTTGTAAGCACATTTTTTTTCTAGAACCACTATTTCATCCTTCCTAATAATTCAAAATCATTGGTGGGTGTGACACTACTCCAGCAAATACAACTTCAAAGTCAGTTTTTAATTTATTTATTTATGTATGCCTATATGTATATATTCATTTATTTTTGAGCTACCCAAGATCACTAGTTAATGTGGTTAAATTTAAATTAATACAGACCGATGTGTAACATATTAGATACAATTCTATTATTAGCAATAATGAATTAAAGCTGATGCAAAAATCCTTGCTCCCTTTTTTCTGTTATAAAATGAATTCCTATATGATAGACTGAGAAAGTATAGGGCCAGATGATATTTGTGGGTGGCAGGCTCCTCCCCACTGGCTTGCTTTATTTTTTTTCTTCCCCTGCAGTTTCTAGACATTAATTTCATCTGGTGGGACATATTATTGATACGGTCAATTAAAAAGGTACATGATACAGCACAATGTTTATACTGCTAGAAGTTATGTTTTACTATTCTTTTGTTGGCATCCTGGGTCCATTTGCAACCTCAAGAGGTTCTATTACTTAGTGAGCATAATTGTTTTTAGAGTTTGACTATGTATTGCCACTCTGAAGAGGTACAGTCCACAGCTTTTATTATTGTCACAGTTGGGGTTGTGCTTTCTTATGATGTTTTGGAATCCTTTTGTCCTGTCATTGCTTTTCTTACTATTTTTATAATTTGTTTATTAAAATATATTTTTTAGCAAAGCATATTACATTAAAAATCTAAAGTGAGTTAACAAAGAAGAAAATAGATTAAGGTGATCTGTAGTGATGTAGGGGAAGAAAGGGACTGAGTGAAAAAGAAATGTGTTTTGCAGATGAGCATTGGTTTGAAGAATGAGGTCCTTCAAAAAGAAGAAATTAAATATAGCAGGAACTTTACAGAAAAATATACACAACATATAAAAACAAATTTTAGTGAAAAAATTCGTGAAGTTTACCTACATGAGAAAAAAGATACAGATGTCAGCATTACAAATATGATGGCAAATAAATGGATACCTGTGGAGATGAGGAACGTAAGTTGATTGTGTACATTTTGAGAACAGTGGATTTTGTAGCAACCATGAGGTGCATCTGCAAAAAGAAAATTACTGGTCTGCAAAAAATAAGGCATAGGATGAGGTGGTGGATAATACAATGATTATTACCTAAAGGCTTGTCAGTTACACCAGATTATACATAATGACATAATTTGCCCTCAACAATAAAGCCTGGGTGACATAAGTGAATGAACTGGTATGAACAGTTAGCCCTGTTGAAATTTCCATTATTACTCATTGTACTTGTTTTAAAAACATACTTACAATCTTTCTTAAAGCAACACATTGTATCATAGCACAACTTATAGGTCTAGTTAAGTTGTCTGGCTGATGTATGAGGATGTACGTTTAACGGTGTGTTTATATATTCAGAGTAGCATATACAAATGCTTAGGAACAGGTTTACACATTCAGAGTAACACATGCACACATTTAGGAATGTCTTCATATATTAGGAATACATTGCTGGATTTTGCTTTGTGCCACTGATGGTGTAGTACTGAGAATATGTGCACATGTTTTGATATGTTTTTTTTTTTTTTCTTTTCTAAGGTACATACAATGTGAAACATGTTTGGGAATGCTACTGTTAATTCCAAAGGTGAAGGTAGTTAAAACATTTAGAAATGTCTGCTGGCCATATACCCACTAAGGTTTTGAACCCCGATAAATGGATTTTTTGCAACAGATAAATGTAGTTTTACATCTATTAAAACAACACAACTTAGACATTATACAAACCAATTTGAGGGCTATTTTAAGGCAATGTATAGTGTAGTAGTATTCAGTGCTGGGCCCATTAGTCAAGTAATTTTGCTCATAGCTAGAGCAACTTGTACATGAGTGTGAACCCCAAGTGGGATAAAGACAGAGGGATAGGTTGACCAGCATAACCAACAGATCTGGTAATAATTATTACTGTTATCTTATTAAAAAGAGATGTTTTATATTTTTAAACAGATCTAGTAAGCAATGTTTTTGATTAGGAAGGACATCTCTGCAGATCTTATGGTATATGCTCAAATTTCTGCATGTGTCACTGTATACTGCACATAGAAATTTCTGCACTTGTCATTGTGTACTGCACAAGTACAGACTTCTGCATATAGCTCCATGTTGTACAAGCATGTATTTCTGCATGTGTCACTAAAAAATGCACATGTGTTTCTGAATGTCATTGTATACTGGGTCATCAGCGGTTCATGTCACTTTTACTGAAGCATTAACACCTTGTCAGTTGTAGTTAAGGGAAAACTCCACCTTCTCCTACAGTTTAACTCAACTCTTCGGTTGCTTTTCTCCCTACGATATGATTTCAGTACTGTGTAAGTATCTAAAACCTGCTTGTACTTTCATTTCCTCACCTTGGAATCAAAGAAAGGGAAAGACCATCCACGTTTTAAAGCTTAACGTCTCACATCATTTGCAGATTAATTTGTCTACACTTGCATGACTTACCACAGACACAGAAATGTGTAATCAGTTACTGCTGACAATCTTATATGGGTAATTAGTTCTGCTGATGTCAGGAGTTCAGGATGCTGTAAACAAGACAGAGAGGTGTGAGACTGTTTTCCAATGTCTTTATTGCAGAGACGCAGAGAACTTACATTGAGTCACAGCTGCTTCCAATGTAGCCATGCCTTTCATAGCAAAAACAAAGCAATTTGATTAGTGGTTCAAAGGCAGCTGTCACCTCTTTTGACAAATTTACATAATCAGCATCTCAGTATTGAAATGCTAAGCATTAACCTTTAAGTATTTGTTGTTTATACTATTTTACATTTTAAGATTACTTGAATGTATTATCAAAGATGCCTGTGTCATTTAGAGAAAAGTCAGAAAATATTATTATTATTATTATTTCTTATAAAGTATCAGCACATTTACCAAAGTGTGGAGGGAGGGGCTGTCAATTCATTTTGGACTACAAAAGGATACTTTGAACAAAGGTATGCAATTTGTCACTCTTTTGGTTGCAGCTGTACAATTCCGTAGTAGACTGTAAAACGAACCCTGAGACACACACAAACGAGGGCCATTCAAGAAAAGAAGCAGACCTGTTACAGACAATGTATAAGATGAAAGTGAGTGATACTAATTCACTTATATGTTAATGGCATGGGAATACACCACTGCTTCCACATATCTAGCATCACTCATATAAAGCAGACTTGAAATGGATTATGGGAAAGAGAAAGACTTGAAGAAAAATAAGATCACATCGATATGTCAAGCCCCACTGACAGCCATTTTGCAGAAAACATATTAAAATTATATAATAAGCTGTCAGTGATTTTGAGGTATTAAATAGCTCAGAAAACAGAGATAGTGTTAAAAATAGATTTTTTTCAGCTTTAAGGTGGAGTTTTCCTTTAATTTGTTTATTTTGTTCTAATCTTAGGTACATAACTTCCTTAGATTTATCATCCATTTCGGTCTGGAAGTGGAGCAGTTTTTCATGCTGGCAAATATGAAAGGTTTTGTAGTCTTGCTGAATGGATCATTTTGCAGAGGTATCTGTAACTTACCACTGTGAAAAGACTCCCCTTACAATTGTATAGATTTAATTTGCAGACTGTTTTTAGATGTGATATATAATAAATGCTATACATATATTTATTTGCTAATAGTGGTATTTTTATTTAACATACCTGTGTGGTGCAGACATGAATTTTCTATGCAGCATGTTAAAAAGGCCAAAATAATAGAATTAAGCTTATTCAGAGAAATAAAAGAATATACTTTAAAGATAAATATATACAGCATACATTGAAAATAAAAGTAATGGAAGTATGTTCGTAGCAGCACTCAGTGATTATGTGGAGTAAATTGCAAGTGCATTGATTAAGGAAAATACAGAAGGTGAAGAGATTACATTATCTAATATACTTTTCCACTGAGATCTCGTTACTGTTTCCCCCATGCAAGATAAACCCAATGGCTTGTCTTCCTATGTCTTTTTGATGATTCATTCATTCCTCCATAAATTTCCAAATGGAGGTGAGATTTATGTGTTCTGAGCTAGCCAGTTTGCAGAACCTACCCTCGGTAGCTTGCAACTCTGCCATAACTGTACTCAGGAGGTGATTACATGCTTTAGCACATGTACAACCTCTTGACTAAGTGGACACCACTTTGCAGAGTGGGCACATTAGAATCCTTGCTGCAGGCAATACACCTGCAGTCTTGTAGGTGTTACTAGTACACTGAGCCGAGCTGCCTTCTTCTCCAGGATAGGCAAGCTGGCACATCCTCTCACTCCCATTTACTCTGTATGGTTCCTCTATCACTAGTGCAACTAACCAGTCACTCAGTCCCAGTTAATCTGCCTGGTCATTCTATCACGTGTACAACTAACCCATCACTCAGTCCCATTTACTCTGTCTGGTCCTTCTATCATGTGTACAACTAACCAGTCACTCACTGACGGGTTCCGGCGTATAGATCGCGAGAGAAATGCCGACGAGCTACATTGCCACAACCAGAAGGCTGCAGCACTGCTAGATCATAGAGCGGTGCTGCCGAACGAAAGACCCGCTGTGGAAACCTACGGCATCGGGAAAACCGACAAACGCAGACGGCCCCTAAAGTGTACACGCAGGCTGTCAAGTGACAGTGTACATGGCCGGCAACAGGAAATCAATCGAAAATACAAATGGCACATCGGTAGTGCCACACAAGTGCAGCAAACACACACACAACAGTATCACTTACCTCCACAGCCCCTGTTGAACACAAGAACACAGCAAACGGTCCCAAAGAAGCAGGAAGTAATATCCACAACACAGCACAGCTAACCCTGTGAACTAGTGCATACAACACTAAGTCATGTGTCAGGCTAAGAGCTTAAAGGGATATACACTCTAGTTGCAGACTCCATACCCCACACACAGTACAGCCTAATTAAACAGCAGTCTGTGCACATGGAGGAACCATGTCACAGCAGGAGGGTTATAGCATGGGACCACCTCACATGAGAGGCATGCCTGTAACAAACAGTACCTGTCCTGGTGGAGCCCTGGGTGCAGTGTTAAGTGGGAACATGCCAACCTGGGCAAGCATGGACTGCTAACCCAGTAGCAGGACATACAGTAGTATTAACCCACCACCCACACCATGGTAGTGTATGTCCTGCAGGTGTAACCAAACCCATCCATTTGTCCCTGCATTAGGGGTGTACACAAGTACGCAGTCCCATGTAGGCAGACAAGGGTGCAACACACAGGTACCTCCCTATGTAACGCCTGCCACTGAAAAAGAGACTGGGCCCAACACCCTGATTGGCCAGCAGCAAGAACTGGGAGTTAAAGGGGGCTGGTGCAGTACAGTGAGAATCTGTGCTGCAACTAGGCTTTGTAGACACCTGCCAGAGTACAAGCATATTGCAACACCAGGGTTGTGTTAACTGCAAACAGTGACACTATATAGGGGAGGCAGTCAGAGACGGGTGGAGTATACACAGCTATACAGGGCCACTGTGGCAGACAGTGCTACTACACATGGTACAAGACAAGGTGTTGTACAGTGAGTAACCCACCATCTGGAAGGGACTTGCTCCAAGGCTGGTTGTATATCCCATTCCCAGCTAGCCTTGCTGTAATGGATACTGAGAGGCCATCAACAAGTGCTGCTACCATGCTGGAATCTATGTATCTGTATAGCCCTGGTCTGCTTGGCAACAGATACACCACAGTGCCTAGCCAACATGGTAAACCAATGCTGGTGGTTGAGGAGTACCTCTACCATTTGGAACGTGAAGCACCGCTTAAACGGTACTGGGCATGTATCGAGCGGAGAGTAAAGGTGTGCAGAGGATGTGCCATCACTGTATGCCAGGAAGAGGGGGAAGAACTGCTGAAATCATTGCCACACCCGCATGGCCCAGATGCAACAATGGCCCATGTGGCTACACTGCGAGCAGAACTGTGGCAGAGGGCGGTAATCGGTAATGAATTGCCAAGCTTGGTAATGCAGAGTGTCCTAGGCACAGCAGATGACAATGTACTACAGGAGATGCCTTGTTGTGCAACACTTCGGCGTAGCATAACCAGGGTACGGCAGCGGGCACGGGCATCCATGGCTACACCTCCAGCAACACTTGTGGATATTGATGTCAGCCAGTATCCACTCCATGGTGGCAGCTTCATCCTCCGTAGATGGTCGGATATGGATGGGACAGATTCCTTGGTTCTACTCACTACTACCCAGAATTTGACAGATTTGTGCAGGTCCGACATCATTCTTGGAGATGGCGCCTTCCCCACACGGGATGATATATGTCGCCAGCTATATACCTTACATGGATGTATTGGCACCCCCACCTCAACAAGGATTGTACCCCTGGTGTACTGTCTCATGACATGGAAGTCAGAGTCTGCATACACTGCTTTGTGGGAAGTATTGAAGGGTATGGCTGCTGATCAGGGATGCACTTTGTCTCCACAGTATATTATGACCGATTTTGAGAAGGCAGCAATACGTGCCAGCCAGAAGGCATTCCCTAGGAGTATTCTGAAGAGATGCCTATTCCATTTTGCACAGATCATCTGGCGTCAGATCCAGCATCATCACCTTGTCGCCCTCTATGGCATGGACACTGCATTCTCAATTGCCATCCGCAAGCTAATAGCGTTGGCATTCCTACCATTGGATGATGTTGTCTCAGCATTTCTGGACATTGTGGCTTCCTTAACGGAATGTGCTCAGCCAATTGGTGGTTTTCTAGACCATCATTATGTACGAGGCCGACCACGCAAGTATGCATCCCGCTGTTCAGCTCAGACACAAATGCCATCGTCATACCCTTTGCGGTTTTGGAATGTGTCTGATGTGTCAGAAATGGACTTCCCGTGGACTAACAACCAGGTGGAGGCATGGCATCATCGGCTGAAGGTATTACTGGGACACCCTACTGTACAGCTAGCCAACCTTTTGTGTGTTCTGCAGCAGGAGCAGAACCTGACTGATACCCGACGTGAATCACTTCTGAGGGGGATGCCTGTAACACCACGTAGGAAGGCTATTGTAGTAAGGGAGCGTCGCCTAAAGCACATCTTACAACATAAGTGTGACTACAGTGATGTGCAGGATTTCCTCCGTGCTGTGGCACATTTCTACAAGTTGTGATACTATTTGAGTTTAGTACGCACCAAGCACTACACACATCACATTGCATATTCAATTAATAAAGGCTTTGCCCACAGCACACGGGTTACATGGTACCACTTTCATGCCCACGTGGCATGCCATGCCAGCCACATGTTCCACTGACAGTTGCACATGGTGGCTTCTAAGGGGGTGTACAGTGTATCACTGTGGGGGTTTGTATGTGCCACCTGTGGTTAGGGTGTAGGGGTTTCCTCAATTCTGACAGGGAATTGTCCACAGTCATTTGTCACTGCAGCTAATTTGTCATCCTGCCATGTGTCCACATCCAGCTGTCTCACAGGTGGATGTCGCACCGCCTAGGTGCCTGAATCCCTCACTGACATTTATTCTGTCTGGTTCCTCTATCACCAGTGCAACTAACCAGTCACTCAGTCCCACTTACTCTGTCTGGTCCTTCTATCACGTGTACAACTAACCAGCCACTTACTCCCATTCACTCTGGCTGCTCCCTCTAGCATCAGCACAACTAACTGACTGAGAGTCATTTAAGGTGCAATCACTGCTTTATCACTCTGCCCCATTGGGCTTGATTTATTATTTTCTGTATTCCTTTTATTTATTTATTAATATTTGTCAGCTTTATGGTTGCATCACATTTGTCTCACAGTTTTGTTTGCATTTCAACAAATGCTTCTTTAAAGCACTGATCATTTTGAACAAATATTACAGGCTTTACTATCTGCCTTATCTATCAACATGCCATGTATTTAAACATGTCCTTTTAATGACTAAAGCCCAGGCCATAATGTTTCATGTGCAAATCTAACTGTTTTCTTATATACCGTCATAGACAGATTTCTTGCATCTGTAAGCAGCACCCTGAGAACACCTGTATGGGTTTCTAGCTGTAATATAGCTCTGCAATAATACTCATTTGACAGAGGCATGGGTACATCTGTATGCACCTGAACACAGCATACATGTGAGAATCAGGTAATAATGCTGTTAAAAAAAAAAAACGAAACAACAGGAATCAAGCAGTAAAAGGATTTATTCTCTCTAGTGCCTCGGCCACCAACAGCCTTCAAGGAGTCTGCTGTTAATACTGCAAATCATGGTCTGTTTAAGTGCTTTTTAAGTCATGGTTCTGCAGTGCTGGCAGCTCCTGAATTTAAAGTTGTTTCAAAGACTGATAACATGGTCTACAACCATTTTGCTGGAAGCAATAGTCTCAGACACTCATAATTAAAAAAAAAATATGTAGTGGTTGACCATTCCCTTTTAGGATTAGTTTACTAAGGTGATTTTTACCGTTCAGTAAGTCTATCACCAGGGTCGATGTGAAAACTGTAAACTTATCTTTGAGGAATGAGTTCAAAGTTTCACTGTAAAATGCACAGCATTTTGTGATACATAAACACAGACAAATAAACACAAGACACATGCACAAATATTGCAAGCATGCAAAAACACACATTTACAAACAACACATATGCACACACACACACACACACACACACACACACACACACACACACACACACACACACACACACACACACACACACACACACACACACACACACACACACACAGAAACATACACAAAAACACATACACATGGACCAAATGAAACATATTTTAATGCTCAGTACCAGTGTGAGCTCCTCAATACCTAAAAATGACTTCATTTAACGTTATCCTTTCAAATGAAGGAATGAATACGCTTTCATAAGATTAAATTCTTGAGACCACCAAAAGATGTAAAATATATCAAACTTTTATTAAAATAATACTATTTCTTCTACATTTGTCACAGCATGACAAACCAAGAACCTGACAGCATCTATAAAAAGGCAAGACCTCTACCTCCTAGAAAATAATACAACACAAACACTTGTAGGTA
This sequence comes from Protopterus annectens, assembly GCF_019279795.1. Lineage (NCBI taxonomy): Eukaryota > Metazoa > Chordata > Ceratodontiformes > Protopteridae > Protopterus > Protopterus annectens. The sequence continues at coordinate 374,285,637 of NC_056738.1, read as the reverse complement.
GGTCTTAAAGTACAGGAACTCCCAAGACAAAAAAGGAAGGTTAGCTACTTTTTCATGTTAAGATAGCAATGTTTCAAAGGGATGTCAGATACATGGCATAAGTAACTCCAGGATAAGCAACAATAATGTCTAGTAAAATTAACAGATAACATTAGTTAAGACATTCCTCTGGAAGTGGAGAACAATCATCTGAATCATGCTAATAAAAGGCAAGCCACCATTTATTTGTTCATGTCAATGAAATGTAGTATAGTATTTGTCATGTTTCTCTCTTGTCTTTGAACAAAAAATCCTGAGGAGGAAAACAGAGAAATACAAACCTCTTATTCAAATTTACAAAGCCTCTAACCTGTAGAGCAATTACTTCTCCACGTACCATGGTATGTCTCTAATGGCAGCAGCAAGGCATTCTGGGTGTTCATCTTCAAGTTAATGTCAGTTTGACAGTAAACAGAACCAGCATAATCTAATCCAATTTTATCAATCAGTAACTAGTGTATTATTATTTTGTCTAGCTAGATATGAACTGAACCCCAGTGCTACAACTTTAACAGCATCTATTAGAATAAAACATTAATCTTTAAAATTATATATATATATATATATATATATATATATATATATATATATATATATATTTTTTTTTTTTTTCATTTGACTGCTGGGCAGTTGTTATAGCTAGTGTGTCCACATATTATTTTGAGGAACCTGCACAAAGAAACATTTTTTACTTGGCAATAACATGGGTCTTAAAAAAGGTTACAGACAATTTTCCTTTTGCCTCCTTTATTCTACTGTTGTATGGATTTATATTCCCCCTGTAATTCTTAATATATTCTACTCTTGGAGCAGGCATCTTCTAATTAGAATTACTTCCAAATCAGTTTTAGATGTTTAGTTCTTACCATATGGTCAAATGATGGTGCAAGATATGAATGTAGGTTACAAAATTGGTATCTGAGAGCTGTATACTCTTGACTTATGTCACAATGGCAATGCATGCATTTTCCTAGGAAAATAACAACACAATTTTGGATATATTGTGAGTAAATATGCCACAATCAGGATAACAGCTGCAACACATGCACAGCGGTAGAAATAAAATTTGTATACCTTAATTCTTTTCTACTACATGCATATGACATGATAAAAGTTCTGCATCAGAGTATTTCTGCATTTATCAGTCAGAGTCAGTTACCATATGGATATATGACTATATCAGACATTAGAGATTTAGGATCCCATTTGAGTGCCCCTAGTAATGCATGCACAAGATCTGCCATGGGGGGCAACATTCTGAACATATGCTTTCTTCTGGAGCCATCTGTCCATAAAAAATACAAGAGCAAAGTTAATTGGAATTAGTTGTTTGTCTCTTATACATACGAACATCAGATGCACTGTGTGTTGGTTTAGCTATAATGGATTTTCAGAAAGTGAAAAAGAGAAGGAGTTGTAGCCTGAAGTAACTTTTTGACTCAAAGGAGGTCATGCACTATATGATTACACAGCCGATTCATAGTACCACACATTCTATTTACTTTTCCCAATGCTTTGCCAAAAGTAAAAGCAGCATAATGCCAAGAGCAATGAATTATGCAAAGCTAGTCTTATTCGAGAGTGTTGTCTGCTCTGACATCTCCGTATTGATGAGTCAGAAGACTGATATATGATTGGAGAGGTTTCACTTAGAAGAATAAAACTTACATAAGCAATGATGCTTACCAAAGCTGTGTCATCAGCCTAAGTACTAATTAACAAATGTCTGCTTTATGACAATTAAACAAACGTAGCATTAATAATTAACACTAACAATTAGTAATTGGTCTCTCACAGTAACTCATCTTTCACAGTGTTACAAACATTTTAAAATGTCTTAATTGCTATAGTGACTATAGTATGACAAAACAGGCTGACTATAACATACTACTGAAATGGACTTCATGAATTTTACTGACTTTTTGCTGATAGAGTTGATTAACAACTAATGGATTTTGCTAAGCTTAAGTAATGTTGCAAATATTGCTTTTGAAAGTAAATGTACTGTGCTATAAAGACTGCATGTTAAAAATAGCTGCCAAGTACGAATGCTAATGTTTTTGTGTGTGGCTTCCCTAGACAGATTGTCACAAATGGGATGTCCAGCCTGCTTTAGCTGCTCTGTCCCTCTTGTATGCTCATTGAAGCCAAGAAATACCACACATCTAAGAACGTGAACATGATTAATCTAACGTTATGAATCTTGGAAGTTAAACAGTGTTACGGTATTTTGGAAAACACTACAATCCATTATTTTGTCAACATTTAAAGAGTTATGTATCTTTAATTATTTTGTTTTCAGTGTTATAATTATTCTGTTTTCAGTGTTACAGTATGACCAACGCTTGTTTATTGTAGGTATAGATTAATACATTAGTCACCTTGAAGTAAAAGAAAATTTTATTTTTTTTTATTATTATTACTATTCTTTTTTGTTTGTGAAGCCTCACAGAATATTGAGATATCAGGGGTGTATACGGGGTGGGGAGATTCAGCCCCCTGCAGAACTGATGGTTTGTTCCTGTTTTGTGATGTTTTACATTGCAATGTATTGAGTGTGTGTTGTAGTGAGGTTTACATGTTCAAGTTGTGACATTTGGCTTCTTGACTAAGGGAGACATATTATTTCATTACAACTGTGAAACTCAATAGATGACATTGATCATTATTTTTGCTAAGTATTCACTTAATGCATTGGATCCCAATGACTGGGTGGCCCCTTTTTAGGGGGTAGTTGTTTTGGTATCTGCATTGACAAGGAAGAGTTTGACCCAAACACCCTGGAGCTCATAATAATCATTTAATACACTTACTACTGTTTATCAGTATAGAACAGGTTAGACTCTTGGAACAATGACTACTTTACAGCAAATAAAAAAAAAACAACTTTTGAAATTTTGGAGAAAATACAAGGTAATTTGGTAAAAAAGTAGGACTGAAAATTGTTGACACTATTTTCAAAATAAATGGTATTACTGCATCACAACTTTTAAAAGTGTTCATCTTAAGAGTTTGGCTGACACAAACCTGGTCTATGCATATGATATGCATATTCTTTATTTGCCTCTGTAATGGTCAGAAATACACAGCAAGATATTGGTGAAGGTCGGATAGCATGTCAGATTAGATAGTTAATGAATGAGAAGAAATACCATCCTTGTCATTGGGAACAGCTGCAGAACATTATGTCTGAAAAATTCAGGGTATCTGGGAACCAAAGCTCTGCCAGCAGGATAAATTTAGAGCTCGGTAAGGAGGGGACTTTGCAACTAACCCGCTCTGACAGAGATGGTTTTCTCGCTGTGAGATGACATATCTGCAGTGACAGGGATGGTGTCATAGTCATGCAGCAGATTGCTGTTAGCATTTTGGCTCTGAAGGGAGCTAGAGCTGAGATTACATATAGTGCTAGAGCATGCAAAAATAAAATAAAATTAAATAAATAAAATAATTCCCTGGTGTACAGGACAGTGTATAAAATGTTGCCAGCTACTCTGTCCTACCTGCTCTTCCTAGCCTACCACAGATGCACTGTCAGCACAAGGGGATAGTACGAGAGTCACTAAAAGTAAAATGGATCAGCTATGCAGTTGATGGTCAGCTGCAGGACACACATCATCATCTCATCATCATCTTCTTTTGGCTGTTCCCATTAGGGGTCGCCACAGTGGATCACCTGTTTCCATTTCTTCCTGTCCTCTGCATCTTGCTCTTTCATACCAACCACCTGCATGTCCTCTCTCACCACATCCATAAACCTTATCTTAGGCCTTCCTCTTTTCCTGTTACCTGGTAGCTTCATCCTTAGCATCTTTTTCCCAATATACTCAGCATCCCTCCTCAGCACACGTCCAAACCAACGTAATCTTGCCTTTCTGGCTTTGTCTCCAAACCTTCCAACCTGGGCTGACCCTCTAATATACTTATTCCTAATCCTGTCCACCCTCGTCACACCCAGTGCAAATCTTAACATCTTTAACTCTGCCACATCCAGCTCAAACTCCTGCCTTTTTGTCAATGCCACTGTCTCCAACCCATATAAGACAGCTGGTCTCACTACCCTCTTGTAAACCTTCCCTTTCACTCTTATAGGTACTCGTCTGTCACAAATTACTCCTGACACTCTTCTCCTCCCACTCCATCCTGCCTGTACTCACTTCTTCACCTCTCTTCCACACTCACCGTTACTCTGAACTATTGACCCCAAGTATTTAAACTCATCCACCTTCGCCACCTCTACTCCTTGTATCCTCACCATTCTTCTATCCTCCCTCTCATTCACACACATATATTCTGTCTTAGTCCTGCTGACCTTCATTCCTTTTCTCTCTAGAGCATATCTCCATCTCTCCAGGGTCTCCTCCACCTGTTCCCTACTCTCACTACAGATCACAATGTCATCTGCAAACATCATAGTCCATGGGGACTCCTGTCTGATCTCATTTGTCAACCTGTCCATCACCATTGCAAATAAGAAAGGGCTCAGAGCTGATCCTTGATGTAACCCCACCTCCACCTTAAACGCATCCGTCTCTCCCACCGCAGTCACACTACCCTCGTACATATCCTGTACCACTCTTACATACTTCTCTGCCACTCCCGACTTCCTCATACAATACCACAACTCTTCTCTAGGCACCCTGTCATATGCTTTCTCTAAATCCACAAAGACATAATGCAACTCCTGACATTCCCTGTACTTCTCCATCAACACTCTCAGAGCAAATATCGCATCTGTAGTGCTCTTTCCTGGCATGAAACCATACTGCTGATCACTAATCATCACCTCCCTTCTTAACCTAGCTTCCACTACTCTTTCCCATAATTTCATGCTGTGACTGATCAGGTTTATCCCTCTGTAGTTACTACAGCTCTGCACATCACCCTTATTCTTAAAAATCAGCACCAAAACACTTTTTCTCCATTCCTCAGGCATCCTCTCACTTTCCAAGATTTTATTAAACAATCTGGTTAAAAACTCCACTGCCATTTCATCTAAACAACTCCATGCTTCCACAGGTATGTCATCTGGGCCAACAGCCTTTCTGTTCTTCATCCTCTTCATAGCCATCCTTACTTCCTCCTAAAAATGGAAAGAACTATTACAACATTAGAAGGAAATACAGTGACAATGGTTGAGGGTTGAAAATGTATAATTTAGGAAACTAACTATAATTACAATTAATAAATGTAATTTAATTATAATTAATAGTTAGCAATGTGATTGAAAATAAAATAAAAGTGTTTTTTGTTCAAGACCATAAAGTTCATTTTGATTTGAAGGTCAAAGGGCTGCCCCTAGAATCCTTGAAATGTAGCTGAGATACATCTTTGGATTGAAACTGTTTCCCAGATGTCTTTTATTCTGCAGAACATTTTATTTGGGGTCTTTTTTTGCAACAACAACTCTATGCCTTATTTTTCAAGTCAGTTTTGGTAATAAATTTGGTTTAACTTTTAAAAGCCTTCAGGTAATGATAGCATTCTGAAGAAATAACACTAATGTGAAGATATCTCTCAACTGGACTGCTTAAAAAATATGCTATTTAGAAATAAGCAGGTGTCTTCAAATGACAATTGATGCCAATTTTGGAGGAAATTCATCATCATCAACCCCCTTTTCCCCATTTTCTACTGGGGGTTGGGTTGTCGTTTTACTTTGACAGTCATGCTTAACTGTCTCAGATCTTCTCTCACACAATCCATCCACCTCTTTGCTGGATACCCTCATTTCCTCTTACCTTTTTCCTGTCTGTCCTAAATCTTCTTCACCAGATTGTCTTCTGTTTTTGTGCACATGTGGCTGAAACACCACAATCTGTTCTCTTTGATCTTTTCTGCAAATGGAGCTACTTTGACTTCTGCTCTTATGTCCTCATTTCTTCATCTGTCCCAAATTGTGCACCCTTCTACCCTCCTCAGGCACTTCATTTCCATCAACTCTAGCTTCCTCATCTGTTCTGCCTTTACTGCCCAGGTGTCTGTACCATACAGTAGTACTAGTCATACCACTGTTTTGTACACCTTACCTTTCAGCTTCTTTGGCATTTGTATGTCATATTCAGTCTGAGGAAGTCTTTTGTGATGAAAGCACTAACTGAATGTTATTTTCATTAAATCATATTTTTGTTATTATTTTGGTCATGGCTGCAGTACTCTTCTGCCATATACTACACATATACTACACCTGACACCCTATGCCAGATGGCTGCAACCACTCTGATTCTAGCTTTGACCTCTTCATTCAGACTTCCCTTTTCTTCAACCGCCCTTCCCAGATACTTGATGCTATTAACCTGTTCCACTGTCTTCACTTCTATCTCACATCTCAGATTCTTCTGATTTCCCTCATTTGCTCCCATTACCGCTGTCTTATCTGTGCTTAGTTTCATCCCAGGTACCTTCATTTTTGCATTCCATTCCCCTATCCTTTGCTGAAGTGCTGAAGTTCAGAGTCTGCCTGTAATGCCACATCATATGAAAGATGTCAAGAATGATGAAGAGTAAAGCAAGTTTTCCTTATAAATGGCCACGGAGACAATTCGTTCATTGTAAGAAACTTAAAAATAATGACTGAAAAACTACAGTACTGCATTCACTAATTGTTGAAAAAAATGGATGCAGTGTTGTCACAGGAAACAGATTATGTCATGTGGCTTGTTTAAAATGAGCCATATTCATGGGAAATGATGGCATAGACAGTCCCTCCAAGGATGCAGGAGATGAGTAGACTGTACATTCTGATAGTTAATAACATTATCAAGTCTAAGCAGATGATTATAGGATGAGAGGGTAGAATAAAACTGATGGAGATTAGGAGGGGGAATGAAAGGTATATGTTGTGTAAAATATCTAATGCTAGGAAAAGGACACAGGAAATGGAACAATTTGATTTAGTAAAATCATTCTGTCCATGTCTAAAAATGGCCATTTTGGGAAAAGGAAATTTGTAGCTTTGAGATAAAAAAGGATTCCCACAGAAATCAGGTGTATAGTAATGTAAGCAGGCAGAAAAAGATTATTGGTAAAACAAATTTGTTAGAAAACTGAAATAATGTTTGCTTACTAAACTGCAGGCAGTCTACCGAGGCAAAACCAATTAACTGAACTTTAATTGGCTGCAGGTCTATTGATTAAATAATCATCAGAAGTCAAGTCATTGAATTTCACCTGTACTAAGTGTTCTTGCATGACAACAAACCCCCTTGTAACACTTTCATCTCTACATAGCATATCTAGATATAACAGCTCAGAGTATGCACAACAGTGGGGAAAACGAGAAACTTCCTAATCCCCAGTGTTGTATGATCTCGTTCCAGTACATTGCATTACTTTGATGTTTTATTGTCAATCACTAGGGAAGTGATAAAAGGTGTATATGTATACACGCACACACACACACACACACACACACACACACACACACACACACATATATATATGGGATCTGTAATCGTTATCGAACAGCCATTTCACCAAAAGTGAAATGGCCGAGCACACTTACATGAAAGTGCTTATCACCAAAAAAGCACTTTTGCGAAAATGTGCTTAAATAAGGATGAAAATGTGGGGAGATGGCTGTTGTTGAGATCATAGCACAGTGGGGATAAGGGAATATTCCATTTTCCCCAGTGTAGTGCGATCTCGGAGTGAGAATATAAAAGTAGGGGCAGCCCCCCACATGGGGGGTGTAGGGGGGGCTTGCCCCCCTGTGTAAATGTTAGTACTGTATTTTTGTTTTGTTTTTATTTTGTTGTTTTCTAGTTTTTTAACACACTTTAGCGAAAGTGCTTTTTTGTTAAAAAGCACTTTCGCTAAAGTGTGTTTGGCCGATGTGGTTTTGGTTGTTTGAGCTTTTGCTCAATAGTACGAGATCCTTATATATATATATATATATATATATATATATATATATATATATATATATTTTTTTTTTTTTTTTTTCATATATGGTTGTAGTCTGTATGAGCAATAGTCAGAAAAGCGAGCACCTTTTTTTACTTGATTTTCAGCCTATTGGCTGCTTTAATTGTGAGATCTTTGTAAGTGGGGGTAGAAAATTCACTTTTCTACAAAATTTGAACAATCTTGCACTTGGTATATAAAGTTAACAGGGGTGTAGGGTGCAGGGCAACTTGCATTCTGTAAAATAAACATTTTTTGCTCAATCTTTTTATATAAAAACTAAAATAAAACTGTGTTTTGCATGGGACATGCCCCAATGCACCCACACACCCACTGCCAGTTATATATTCCATTTGCAAGATAGTACAGCAATGGGGAAAATGACAAAATTCTATAACCCTCTGTGAGTGGTCTCACACAAACCACCCAAAAGAACTGCATACCAACAGCAGTATAAGTGAATCATTTGTTAGATTCATCTACACTGCTTATACAAAACTAAATGCACATGGTGCAAATCAGTAGTAGTGTAACTGAATTTAATGAAGGATTCATTTACACTACTAGTAGAAGGCTAAATGTACATGGCAAATCATGTTACTAGATAAACTAACCACTGATTTAAAGTTAAGAATCTAAAATTTGACTACATACTACTAATGGATGGATGCAGCTCCTTAATGTGTTATCCCATGTAAGGGACCCTTCAAATTATCTATGGTATGATTCCAGTTATTCTCATTAGGGGTAATATATAATTATTGACCATAGGATGGGTAAAGTTAGTTTGAGCACAAAAAGAGAAATTGCCTTGGCTTAAAATGTCAAGGGCAGCTAGTCTAGTACTTACCTATGAACCTATAAACCTATGTGTATTTAGATAAAAAAGGAACCATACACACACACACACACACACACACACACACACACACACACACACACACACACACACTAGCACTCACTCCAGGCTACCACTCTAAACCTCACCTAAACTCCCCCCTAAACTACAGTCCTCTATCACTATCACACCTATCATACACATCACTTACACTACCGCACACAAGACACCACCACACCCCCACACCCCCCCAACTCCCTAAAAATTACACCCCTAACCACCTTTCCCACACCCCAACACAAAAACTCACCTTTCGACAAAATCACCTGACCTCCTACCTGACCGCTCCTATCGCGACCACTATACAGTCACACGCTCACGTTGCCTGTCTGTCGCCCTTCGTGGTAATGTCTCTTCACCTCAATCATCAAGCTCGGGGTCGGTCCTTTCGTCGGTTGCTTTCGCGTGAAGTGTCGGTTTAGTTATTCTGTAAGTAGACCCCTATATATATATATATATATATATATATATATATATATATATATATATGTATGTGTGTGTGTGTGTGTGTGTGTGTGTGTATATATACTAAACTCAATTTTTTTCTGAATAGTGGTGGTGTTACAGGAAGATTTTTAGTAAGGTAAGGTGTAGGGATAGGGTGGATGAAGGGGCAATGTTAGGGTTAGGGTTTGCCCCAATTAGAATGGAGGGCTGAAAGCAAGCTTACCACTGTTAACAGAAACAGCATCTCCTCCCTACATTTTCAAGTCCATTTTCCGTGCATATGGGTATCTTTCCTGAACATGTTAAGATCCTAAAGCTGTATTTCACTGCTGCTTAAGCATGGTTTTAGAAGTGTGTTTTTTTTCCTCATTGCAGATACATATGACTTGATGCAGTTAGTCCAGACTTGCATCTATCAACCTTTTGTCTCACTTTTAATATGTTTAGGTGAAGTACTTGCAGACTTATACTCCTATCCATTTGCACCAAACAGGACTAAAGCAGTAATGCTAAACACATTTGACATGGATGTCTGGTCCAGGGTTTGGGTGTATATTTCCAAATATCATCAGAATTTAAAAGAGCTTAGACAGTTGAATGTTTAGGTTACAGTATGTAGACAGGCATATTTTCTGTAATGATATTTTTCCTTTTGAGGTAGGAAAGGTTGGAGTGTTTTATTTCTGCTTATTTTTACTTTATCTTTTTTTAAATGGGAAACTTTACCAGGGAAATGTGCCTTTTTAAGTGCAACGTAGAAACTCTGTCTGGTTAAGTCATTTGTCCAGTCAGACAATACGCAAACATAAATTTAGGGAATGAAACCCAAGATTACATTACCAGTGCATAAACCTTACTATATTTGCTGACCTATAACATCAGGCAATACTTAATTATAGGTATGTGGCATTGCCTAATTTGTTACACATCCTGTTTTCTTTATAGTCTTAAATAGATGCACTGAACTTAGTATAGAATGATGTATTTTATTCAATCACACTTATATTATCATTAAATCAGTTTTGTGTAGTTTTTGCTCTTTATCTTAAAGCTGTTAATTTAAGGCATTTTATAGGATCATAGGATCATAGCATCATAGGAAGTTACTAGGCTGATAGTCCTAGGGCCCTTACAGACCTAGCCAAGTTCTACCCTTACTTCCATGATCAGCACCTATTGCCCCTGTCCAAGAAGGACACAGGTGGAACCCCCAGAGTGAATTTATGTTTACCCATCCAATCTTCCAGAATGCGTTTGAAGAGGGCCAGTGAGGTGCTTTGTTTTACATGAAGTAGAAAACTGTTCCAAAGGTCTGGTAACCTCTGGGAGACAAAATTGTCCCTCCAGCAGGTTCTATTAATGTCACATACCAGGTTAAGCATTTTACAGTGAGTAACCTGTGTACCATTTGACTTATGGATATGCAGCATTTCCAATAAAGCAGAGTCAAACATTGCCTTATATGGAAGGCAGAGATCGCCTCTGAGTAGTCTATGAAACAGAATGAAGTGACAGTGATTTCAGATGATCACAGTAGTGGTGCTGCGGTAGCGTTGTCACCTCACAGTAAGACGTTGTCCTTTTCAATTCTCAGCTAGAGCGTCTTCTGTGTGGAGGCATACGTTAATGGGCGTGCCTTTGTTGAAGGTTGTGCGTCAGGGCTGGTAACTTGGCACGTAAAAATCCACTACCAAACATTAGCGGACCGGAGTTCCACCGTGGCAACCCCTAACTGGGATAAGCCGAAAGACACACACACACACACTTATAGGGCAGATGCTGAAGACCTTGCATTTTCTTTGTGAGGAACCTTTGTGGTCTCTCCAATTGCTGCAATTGCTTGGAAAGGTACATACCAAAAGGTGTGCTGTACTCAATTACTGGCCTGATGAGGGAAGAGTACAGGGAGGTTATAACTTTTTTTTCTGGAGGCAATGCCCTTACTTATGAGATGAGCAATATAGAATGCCCTCCTTACCACTGTGGACACATGGTGATCAAAGGTAAGGTTGTTGTTAAACTCTGTGTCCAGGTCTCTCACCACTTAGTGCATACTTAGGGTGTTGCTATTGATGTGGTAGTTAGCAGGAACATCACTCTTACTGAAAGGGATGATAATGCATTCTTTTTGCATTGAGTTTACTTTCATGATTTTGGCACCAATCATTTGTTTGTATAAGACCGTCTTGTAGGATGCTGTCATTATTTGAACATTTTATGACTGTTCCCAGTTTTCAGCCATCAGCAAACTTTGTCAGACACAGACCTTTAGTTTTTGCTTGTACCTTAGTGAAATAGATTCCAAACAGTGGAGGGGGTGGCAAGAGCCTTAGCCAGTAGCCAAAATCCCATGGGTGACAGATGAAGACCATCTCTAACAAAGCATCAAGGTCTGTTGATCATGTCATCCTAGGCTGACAGACAGTGAATCCCGTTAGTATGACACCAGAAACTAAGCCAATTATTGAAGTCAATCATTTTCTATTTGTATTGAGGCATCACCCTAGAATGGCTTGCTTTGCTTTTTGGTTGCTCTGCTGGGCCTGGGTGTGAGTTTGCTGTAACCAATAAACCTAGCCCCCAGTGCTGTTTTACAGTTAATGAACAATCCACTATCTCAGTATTGAGACTTCTGCAAGCTGATAACAACAGCATTTGAACTACAATTTTGCATTCAAAGAAGTACATTTTAAGTACATTTATAATTGCATTTATCTTACCATTAAAATCAGTTTTGTGTTTTTTTTCTTTTTATCTGAAATTAAAGTTATTAATTTAAGGAATTTTTATACTCTGAATTGCTTTTTGATTTCTCTGCTGGGATGAGGTGTTTTTCTCAGTTTGTTCCCTGCCACCCCAATTGCTGTTTTTGTTTTATACTTTGAGGCTTTTCAGCTGCCTGTCTCTGTTGTATAGCTGGCTCTGTAAGCTCCTCCCTGTCATATCCCCTTGCTCGTGTGACACCCGTGCACTGGCCCAGCAATCAAGGAGCCTCAGTCCTCACCAGTAACACCAGTGAGGGGCATCCACATAGGGGAGGATAACAAATACACACACAGTAAAGTACAACTTCCTGTAAGAGCATACAGAGATCACAGTCAGTCTGGGGCTGGTTTCTCCCTTTCTTTCCAGATCCTCAATAAGACTCCCCACTGGCACAGCTATAGGGTCTAGATCTCAGCCTAGTGGGCAAGCTAAAACCTCTAGCACCCTCTCTGTCCAACCAGTGCTTTGTGTCCCTGCCCAAGTAGCTGACACACACACACTTTAAGATATGAGTTATATACAAACACACAGACACTCCTGGGGAAGGCTGGCACAGATTCTCCAGCTGTGCCCCCTTTCTGCCCAGTCTAAAAGGTAGTACTAGCTGCCACCACCCACTAATATTTATTAGCTACTAAAAAGGCCCGTATTAAAGGGTGTCCAATTATTACTGTGCAATATTATTATCCAAATTGTAAGTGCAACTGAACAGTCAAGGCTTATTTGGAATGACTTGGACAGTATCACTATATGCATGCAATGTCCTCTAGAACTTAGATTATCTCTACACATAACAGCCACAGTTGAAAAGTTTAAAACTCTTTAATAATAAATAATAAAAACACAAGACAATACTTCTTACTACACAGTGCTAGTCAAGAGTTCAGAGAACACAGAAAAATGCTTAAAATAATACAGTAAAATAATTCTGACATCAACACAGAAAAACACTTAGTCTAATCTTCCTATTTCCTAGCTATTTCTAAGAGAAACACTAAAGTCTAAGATCCTGATATACAGACACAGGCAGATTCTGGTGAGTTGGATGTTCTCAAGACAAATGCTAAATGCTCTGAGTCTCTCTGTCCTTAAATTGATAACACAGTACCACTGACTCATTTCAGATTACATCACTATTTTTTATTTCCCAGGCTAACAGAAACTCAGAGTGTAACAGCTCTTTTGATCTTGCAGCTGGTCAGGAAGCCAGAGCAATAAAATACATTATACATGCAAATTCTAGCAATTAACTCTGGTCTCAAAACAAAAGCAAGAATTCCTTCATCCAGACACCTCGGCTCTGAGTTTGAGATCAAAGAATTATACACTGCTTGACTTATCAGCTTTCCTAGAGCACTGTGTACTGTTGTTACATTTTTGCAGTTCCACCTCCGATACAGTCGTTTCACATTTAAGAGAACAAACCTGTGGCTTATATTAATATTTACAAATGACAGAATTATCTACAAAATTCTATCTGGGTAAGCTGGCAGCCTTCACATATCTTTACAGCTTGACTTACTGGTTACTGATAGAAGAAAGTGGGAGGGCCCTCCCCTTACACTGTTAGTGTACTTAAAATGTGCGCGCATGTGCGTGCGTGCGCGTGTGTGTGTGTGTGTGTGTGTGTGTGTGTGTGTGTGTGTGTGTGTATGTGTGTGTGTATGTGCATGTGTGTTCCTCATTACTGACTTGTCTGACCCTGAGTCACCTTGCAATTGGCACCTTTTCACTTGTGGCTAAAGTGCGTTTTTACATTAAGAAGACTGGGACTGCTATGCTAGTTGCAGTAGAAAGGTAGCCTGGTCTGTCTGAGTTGAAAAGTGCACAGGGCAGCTTATAGTGAGAATTACTTGTAGCTAGTTGATACCTTTTCACTTTTGGCTAACCAAAGAGTGTTTTTACATTATGAAGACTTGGACTGCTATTCTGGTGGCATTAGTAAAATAGCATTGGCAGTTCAAGCTGGAAAATTCACAGGGAGGCTTAACGTGAGAATTACTTGTAACTAGTTGTTTGCTTTGTTTCTGATACCTTTTCACTTTTGCCTATCTACAGTATGTTTTTACATTAAGAAGGCTGGGACTTCAGTTCTAGTGGGAGTAGGAAGGTAGCCTGGTCTGTCCTACTCAGGAACACACAAGGGAAATTAAAGTAAAAATTACTTGGTGTAGCTAGCTGGTACCTTTTCACTTTTGGCCAAGCAAAGTGTATTTTTACTTTAAGAAGACTGGAACTGCTACTGTAGTGGCATTAGTAAAGTTGCCTGGACGGTCCAAGTCAGGAAACACACAGAGAGGCTTAAAGTGAGATTGTTTCCTCAGCTAGAGGCTTTTTACAGATTTAGTTGGGTGTAAATCTGCAGTTGAGAGATACTTCTCTTGTGCTTATACATAAAGAAGTTCAAGGATCATCCATCTTGTGGAAGAAGGTATTTACCTGGTCTGTCTCTGAGTCGGGAGCTATCCCGGGTGATTAAAGTATAGTTGTTTACTGGGCAGGGGACACGGGAGTTAGTTTTTAGCTTTTTCTGTCTGCTATAAATTAGGCCCATTTTTCGCAGAGCAGCTCAGTGCTCAGTAGTGGTTAGCAAACCTATAAAGTTAGTACTTAGGACTTTAACCCATAACACAGATAGCCTTTACATGGAGCAAAGCTTAGGGCAGCTAGATAGTAATATAGCATTAAGATCACAACACTATCTAACATCTAGCCTTCACCCTAGGTGACCCCCTGTAAAACTAAGACACTAAACCATAATACAGGTCCTGACAACATGGATTTGCAATTTCTTAATGTCTCTGTGGCCAGCTTGGTAAATATGAGCATCCTGATCAATCAATTGTCAATCAACCTATCAATTGTCTCATGTACTCAGACAACCTTTTATCCTTAAAGAAATACACAGTATGTGAGAGATGTACATACATACGTTACTTTCTTGGAGGCATAAATCTTGCTTACAAAGAAGGTTGTCAAAAACACAGAGACTACATCCTTTACACATACTGTTCACCACACAAATAGACCTTCTTATGCTGAGGGACTTAAAAGAAACCTCTCCAAACCTTAATGTCCTCCTAAGCCATTAAACTGCAATACCTACCCTCAGCAATCACTAAAGCACACACAAAAAGTAACACCTAACACTACACATAAGCCTACACCCAGTGATCCCCCAAGTACAAAGCCCATAAGGCAAGCACTTTACCTAGTACTCTTGTCATAGGGGATTCTATTGTATGATGCACAGACACTCCTAGCAGTATGTTAGACAGGGAGATGATAATGGTTTGTCGCCTATCTGGAGCTAGGTTCTGCAATATCACACATGCACTCAGACCACTGCACCATAGGTACCTGTATAATTATATCATAGTTCATGTGGGTGTAAATGACCTGAGGCATACCTCACTGGACTATATGAAAAGAGACATTATGGATCTCTCTGAATATGTGTCCCAGTCAGTTACGTGCCTTTGCACTGAGCAGCATTCTACCTTCACCAAGGATGATGCCACAATAAGAACAGAAAATTATTGACTTTAATAATTGGCTTAGATTTTTGGTGTCACTCCAGGGGAATTCAGTATCTATCAACATGGGATGACATGGTTAACAGACCACTTTGCTTTGCCAAGGATGGACTGCCCTGCTGGGCTTTCAGTTACTTGCTAAAACTCTATTCATTCTCTTACAGTCCTTTTTAGGCAATATTAAAATGACAACACTACCAACATATTAAAAAAAAAAAACTCAAAGCAAACTTGAGGTGCTACTGCTCAGTGCTAGGAAGCTAAATAAGAAACCCCACACCCTACAGGCTTTCCTCACTCTGCAGAATGTTGACATCTGTGTTGTTCCTGAGACTTGGTTCAAAGCTACAGAAAGTAATCCTGCAGTGGAAGGCTACAGTGCCTTCCACACATTTGGACAAACAGCAGCACAGACAGTGGTTAAAGGTTGAGGAGTCTCAATCTTTGTTAACAGCAAATACAGGATGATGCCCTGGAGTTCATTCATGTCCAAATCTCCACAGACAAGGTTCCCTACCATGTACTGGCAAGCTACTGGTCACCCTATATGATCCACAATGCTCACAGCTCTTACCTAGACCTACTAGAGGTGCCCCCATCCAACCAAGTACCCTATTCATGGAAGACTTTAGCAAGCCATCTATAGACTGGGAAATGTACACTGCCTCCAACTCACAGGCACAGTGGTTCCTGGACTTCATCAACACAAACACCCTGGACTAGATAGTCCACTGTTCAATGACAGGATTAAACATAATGGACCTAGTACTTAGCAACATGGGAGAGTATTGCCATCCCACCATGTCACGCACTCATTGTTGAAGTTGGACAACAAAGCTGTCTCCCTCAAAATAAAATTCAACCTTGAAAAACCAACTAAACCCATAACAGTTATGAATTATACCAAAGCAAACTACATCCTATTAAGTGACAGTTTGTCAAAATTCACAGCTCCCCAAACCTTGAGAACAGAGCCACCTATGCAGAATTATTTACATAAACCCTGTACAAACGTGTAAATGATTGCATAGAGGCTGCAGTACCTACCAGAAGTAAGCCCAGATCTAATAACAAAAACAAACCCCACTGGTGGAATCCTTACCTTAACAGGGTATATAACAAAAGAAAAAAGTCGTGGCCAAAATCAGAAAGAACAGCTCTCATAGAAACAAGAGCTCTCTGATTCAACTAATCAAGAAACTAAGAGATCTAATAATGTCCAGCTATTCCAGTTACTAGGTCAGGATATCCTTCCAGCCAAAGGACAATCACAAGGCCTTCTTCAGCTATGCCAGGAATCTTAAAAGAAATACTCAACAGTACGCAGAACTGGTGGCAAATGGCACAAACTTCACTGACCTGGGTGACATAGCAAATCTACTGGCTGATAAATTTAGCTCTAACTTTACTCCTCCACTCCCCTCACTACCCCCTGTAACATCTCTTGTAGCATGTCCCCCCAACTATCAACAGGGAGTAGGTCTTAGAGGTGTTCACTAAGATGAAAGACACTGTTTCAATGGGCCCCGACAACATCCCTGGTTGCCTCTTAAAGAGCCTAAAACAAGACCTAGCAGGACCACTTGAGGCACTCTTCAAATACAGCCTCAAAACAGGTTACATGCCAGGTAAATAGAGGCCTGCAAATGTCATCTCTCTTCCTAAGGGTAGATGATTAACTGACCACAGGAACTTCAGACCCATCAGTCTGACAAGTCTTGCCTACTTAACGTGGTAGACTTCTTTGAGAGGGCATCATGGGTATGAATGATAGGAATATGAAGCATGCTGCCCATCTTTTCCTGGCTAAGGTACTTGATACAATACCCAACTCTGTTATTGTTGACAAATTCTAAGAACTAGGCATAAATCCCTACATACCTCACTGTATTGCCTACTTGCTCAGAGATAGGACCCAAGAAGTTGGGATCGGTGAAACTACCTCCACCAAAAGACCGGTCACCAGTGGAGTACCCCAAGGCTCTGTGTTGGTCTCGCTCCTGTTTGGCATCTACTTCTCAGAAGTCAAGGCTAATGTCAAAGGCATCTGCATCACCAAGTTCACAGGAGAGTATAAAATGGGAGCTATAATAGGTTACCCTCACAACACCAACATTCTACAAGTGGGTCTAACAAAACCATACAAATGACTGGTGTGTAAGTCATGGATTAAAACTCAGTGAAAATAAATGTATCATAGTGCCTTTTCAAAAAGCATCCAGCCAAGCTAATGACTTCATCGATAAAACACCCCTAAAAGGTAACCAAATAGTTAGGGATCTGGGAACATATGTGAACAATAATCTGAAATTCGACTACTATATAGCCAAGACAGTAAGAAAATCATTCTGTCTCACCCAACTCATAAGCAAGGGTATGGCATCAAGGTCCAAGGAATTAATAGCACCACTCGACTCAGCCCTTATCAAACCCATCATTGAATACAACGCCCCTTTGGCATGTACCTAGCCAGGCACTTCTAACAGTTAGAATGCCCTTAAAGGTTACCCACCAAGATAATTCAGGGTATGAATACCCTGTCCTACACAGATTGCCTTAAGGTCTTATCTCTGTACTCAGTCTATTACAGGTTACTGAGAGGCAATCTATGACTAGCATATAAGGGGTACTCGGATCCTGCTCTGATAGAGCTCTTGAACATCTGCAAGACAAACAACAGCAGAAACACTAGATCCAAGGACCTGAACTTTGTCTGCAACATTAACAGAACCTGCTGGTAGGACTGATATATGTCAGAAAGGATCCCTGCACTATGGAATACACTCCACATCTACATAAAGCAAAGCTCTTCCCTGACACTGGTCATAGAAACCTTAACCATTGCATGGGAAATTGCAAATTCACTCCTGGTATGGTCTCCTTGTCTCCAATGGACAGATGTCAACAGTGAGTAAATTAATCCCCAACTAACATATCTCCAACACACATAACCCTTAGCTACCTCCTTACTAACATGCCCCACCATATAGGTGTCCAAGGAACTTTGGGTCAGAACTGGATTGGGTTACATGGCTAGGCTTGTAAAGAACCTGGTGGTCATTATCCTAGTATGAACCTATTGTGAAGGAAATTCCTGAACGCTAAAGTCATTCCTATGCAAAATAAGAGCAGGAAGATGTTATGCATAGCCTGTTTTGCTGAAATATAATCAGCACTCAGTGAACTCTGGATGTTATATACTATCCAGAATTTTCAAAAGATACCAGATATATATGTCTCTTTAAGTACAGAAGGAGCATTTGTAATGCCAGTGAACTACTAAGTAAAATAGGTGAGATACATGGGGTGGGATGGCTAATGAAGTGAAAAGGGCAGACCTTCTAAATATACCAGCATTAAAAGAAGACAATCAGCCTTCAAGCCGGAAATAATGCCTACATATCCACACTTAGCCTAAGCAGCAGTAACTAAAATCATAGGTGAGATGCATGAGGCAGGTCATGAAATGTGTAAAGTAGGCCCTAAGTATAGAGCAGCATATAGAGAAGACAGCCAGAATGGATATGTGCACACTAAGCCTACATAAGAATAACCCTGATATATGCTAGTATCCCTAAGTACGTAAGAGAAAAGAAAGTAAGCAAAAATGATGGAGTATGGCTAGTTATGGTAAATATCAAATGCTGTGCTATTTCTCTTTACTTATGAAAGTATATATGGGGTAGCAGAGACAGGGTAGTGGTAGCAAAGAGATGAGGTTAGAAAACAGAGACACATTCAAGCTGAATATAATATGGATAAGTATTAGTGATAGTGGAGAAATGAAGACTAAACAGGAATAACATAGTTAAAGGAGCTGAATGAATCTTGCCTTTGAAGTACAGATGCAGTGTGTACAACACAGAATGCTTCCTTATTTTACATGTCTGACTAAAGGCACAACATTTTGATGTGTTGTTTCAGTGTATGAGCTATATCACCTACACTGCGCACATTACTTAATAATGTGCAATGTTAGAGTAAGGCAAATGAAAACAGTGAAAAGATGAAGTATGTTTCTTTTGCTAGAATGGTGGCTAAGTAATTGCATTAGTGTTTTACTCAGCAGACATATGCTTAGATTATGGCTGCATTACACAAGGTAGTGTGTCCAATAATAAATACTGCTAGGATGGTAAAAATGCCAAAGAGTAAAACTCCTTAACTTTCATTCATTTATGCAACTGTTCTAGCTCCACTTTTTAGCACAGATGACTTCTTATCCTAGTGCAGTTCTGAGGATGAAATCCTTTCTTCTTGCTATATGCTGTTGGCGTATCTGTGCTAGTATTTCAATCAGGGAGTCTTAGATATACTTGTAATCACTTTGTAAATACTAATGGACTACCTTTTCCCATGAATCTGAGAGCAGCCTGGAGAAAAATCTAATTTTGGACTGTCTTTCCTGATAAACATTTCCTACCCACAGCAGCATAATTTATACAATCTGGTCTGTCATAAAGTTATGTATATTGTGAAAAATGACAGCTTGTTTTTCTTATGCTTCTAACACAGACTAAAAAGTTTACATTAGAAGATAAATGCATTCCATTTTGATATTATGAACATTTAACAGTAACACATTAAGCAAGCGCCACTAATAAGCATTTCTCTCAGCTGCATTGTCAGCATGTGAAATATGTCATTATTTACTCTTCATAGCTAGTCAAGTTGTGTCAGTAGATAATATACATGTAATTAAGCCATACTTTTTCATAATTACATTGTGACTGACATACAAGAATAGACTATATTTACTCTTCTACCAAATCTAAAAAAAGTATAATGGCAATGATCATTTTTAGGGACAGTCCAAGGCACTAATAATTTCTATTTTTGGTTATTAAACATGTATTTCAACCAGTAGTCATTGAAAATTGGAATAAAGGTCCTAGAAAAGTAGGAACAGCCAAAAATCTAGACATCTAATTAGCATAAAATCTGGATACTAAATAGCACTTAATTCTTTGTGTTATCAGTAGGAATATGGGATACTACTCAGAACCACATTTAAAAAACAGACAGTGAGAAAACTGATGGAAAAATATAAACGCATTATCAAAGAGAGAGTGTAAAATCTGTAGACTTTAATGAAGTGTATTGCAAAATTCTACCACACGAGGTAATTAATTTTTGCTTCTGATAAAGGCAGATGTAAGATGTGTGCCTTCTTTCTTTAACTTTTTGGTGCTGCTAGTATGTTGGTCATGGAGTATGAGTTTTTTGTATACTAGACAGATTCAAAAATCATACATGATGAGGGGAAGTCAGAAAATTGTATGAAGGGCTAAAATCAAGCAGGAGAATAGGAACATACTTCAAAATATAAGTATATTGTGTGCATTGGTAAATCAGGGTTGAAAACAGGAACACTCGTCCAAAATAGTGAAAGTTGAGAGGTGAGGCTACATGTAGTGAAAGAAAATGGTGTACTCCATTACAGTGTTTCAATAACGGATGTACTATTTGCATTAATATAAATACAGACTGTCCCCTCCTGACCCAGATTATCACCTGACAAGGAATACTTGGAGAAAATAATTAAAGTAATCATGGCATCTTTAATACAATGGTGTTTTAATATATGGAATATTAGTAGTCATTCTACAATGTATTAGCCAGCCCTCAGTCATTTAAAAAAGTGCTGCATTATGATACAATCCATCAGAACAAATAAACTAATTTGAACCATAAAACAATGTTAGAATTACATCATAGCACATTTGTCTACCCCCTTTTTGTGACTGCTATGAAGATGGATTATTTTAGAGACATCAGAAACCATAAAAGCTTATGCAAAGTTTTATATTTTATCTGTACTACAATTACTGTTGGAGTTTCATAATTTGTGTTGTTATTAAGCAATTGCACTGCTTAAAATAATATTTCATAATTATTTCCCCACATTTGGAGGGTAACCATGCTGCCAGAACACTTATATATATATATTCCTCCACTATCAAAATGCCTGCTTTGTTGATCTGACCCACTTTCAGTCAGGTTTAACAGGTTTTCCATTTGGGATATTGCATCTCTGATACTGGGTGTTACGATGTCTAAGGGATATGTGGAGGATCTCAGAAACCAGGGTATCCCCCTTAGTGAATGTTACATCTTGTATATGGTAAGGTTCAGTTTTTTTCCATCTTCATTCAGAATATTAGAAGCATTACATCAGTATTTGTACTTTGTTTTTAGGCCAAAAATATATATTTACAAAATCATTTGTAATGAATCCATGTATGTTTGCAAAAATGCGCTGCTAAAGATTTATGTATGCATACAGCCATGCCATTGTAGTCCTCTCTACTGTTTATATGCAGTACCAGTATCCCTGCAGTATTTTAGATAGTTATTATATATAATGTATTCTACCCCAAAATATCCTAATGATATCCTAATGGAGGAGTGCCCTGAAATCCCTAAGGACAAGAATAACAGCTTTAGGTATATTTTGTACTTTTATGTAATACACAACAGGTCTTGAGAAGAACTCTTTCAAATAGAGACTTATATATATCCTTTATACATAGCTACCAAATGTTGAAATTATCAGGCATTTTGCTGTCATACTTTGGTGTGCTATTATTACATGCAGTTTCACTTAGAAGTAAATATATGACTTTTGTTCATGACGTGAAATGCATAACAAGTCCACAATGCATCTTTATCATTGGCCATTACACCTGAAGCCAAAATAAAAATCATATATATTTTACCAGATAAAGCAACATGTTATGACTGGAAACTTGTCATGATGAAATCCTCATGTGCTCGGGAGACAGTTGGCTGCAGTGAAATATAACTCTTAAGTATACTGACATCCCTATGGGTAGAATGGTAATCTCATGTACATTTTACACCAACCAATTACTTATCTAATAGTCATACATGGCAATCTTTTAAAAACATTTGATATCAATAGTATCCTTCAGACCAGGATACCTAGCTGAATGTAATTTTAATTGGCATCTTGTATCCCTCATTTCTAATTTATTTTATCAATTATCCCCACCACCATATTAACAGGGTTCATAACCAAGAAAAACAAGTAAGGATATGCCTGCAAAGTGCATTATTGTGACCCTCTTTTTATAGTATAGTAATGCTCTCTAATGCTGGAAAATAATTTCTTAATAGCCATGCCAACATAAAAACAATTGCAATCAACACAAAAGGCCAAATTATATGACTGTTAATGGGAAATGAACTTTAATATCACCAACTTGTAATAATAACTTTAAATTAATTCCCCATTTGTAAGTAAAACAAGGAACTACACCTATAACTGTCACCCAGTCAGAACTACCTTTTAAATTTTCCAGTTATTGAAAATAACTCCCTTAATGTTGCAACTATGCAATGCCATATCCCAATTAAAAATACTTGCATAAAGAACATTGATTCTATCCGTATGTTCTCTGTCATTCACCATTAACATATCATGTTTCCCATTATATAATATTAGGGGTTACAAAGTCCATTGATCATGTGGGAGAAACAGACAAATGTAGGTTTTGTAAAATAAAATTGGAAACAGCTACACATCTTGTTTCTGGTTGTCATATACTAATGGCAAAAGGACTGCATACTGATAGGCATAATAATGTGGCAAGACTGTTGCACTGGGGATTGTGCAAGCATTATAATATTGAAGTAGCTGAAAAACATTGGAAACATTAGCCACAAAGCATTATAGAAAATGATGAAGTTTATATCACATGGGATCAACAATTAACAACAGTTCAAAAAACAGATATGAGAAAAGCAGACATACCTCTCAACTGTACAGATTTTTGCCTCATATTTTGGTCCATTTTTCATAAAATTGTGGCTTTCTGGCAAACTAGTGACAAATCATCAAAGACTGAAGTTAAAAAATAATGATGAGCATTTGAGTTTCAGACTTTATACCCTTCTGAAAATTCATGCAAATGCACAATCTGTTATTCTATCAACTTTCTTAGTCTGTAAGAGCAATATTTAAAAACTCTCCCTATTTTTGGCCTTTGTCCCACTTTTACTTATGACTTTGTCCAGATTTCTTGCTGTAAGAGATTGAGAGGTATGAAATCAGATATAGTAGTCCATGAAAAGAAGACAAAAGTAGCATTGATCATTGACATTTCTACACCCAGTGACTACAGTGTCTTACTTACAGAGAGACACAAAATCATAAAATATCAGCATCTGCAGGCAGAAATGAGAGTAATGTGGAAGAAAGATCCTCATACAGTTCCAATAGTAGCAGGAGCAACAGGTCTTATAAAAAAAGAATCTACAATCGTATTTAGATATGTTACCAATACATGTTACTCCACATGAATTGCAGAAGGAGTCAATACTGGGCACATTATGGGTGCTGCATAGACCACTTCTGGCTAACATCTAAGATTGAAACAATACTAATTTAATGAACTTTAATTATACTTTGACTTACAAATGGGGTCCATTCCCATCATGGTGTTAGAAACTGAAAAGACTTGGAGAAATTAAAAAAGGTTAAATAATATGGGGATATTTGGTTTCCCTATTATAATACACCTCTTCAGCAACCTTGTCTAAAAAGTTAAGATTGTACCCTCTTTCAATAAACATATTAACAATAAAATTTAATGCAGACTTAAACAGATAACTGTCCATAGTAAGAGGGATGCCCTTCAGAAATATTACATTTTGTAAACAAAAGATTTGTACTTTTAAAACGCACATAACTGTTAACAAAAGTATTTTCACAATGACTAGGACTACTAAAACACTGTTTCCTAACATCCATAGTAAAACAACATCCTAAAAAGTAATGCTTTTTCCTAAATGCCTAACAGTAAATTCCAAATATTAGTACTTAGATTGAGTTTCTGAATGAACATATCATATCACAATTTTCTTTAGTTCCTTTTACAAATAAAATAAAAAAAAAAACAGATCATCCACAAACCATTTTTAAAATGCTACCTTGGAATATAACTCAACATTCCTTAAAAAGGTGTAATCCCATCACCCTAAAATCATATTGGGAAAAGAAGGGGCAGCAGAAGCCCCCATAGCACACCTTTCATTTATTTATAATCTCTATAGTTGAATGCGAAAAGCTGCTATCCAAAAGCAGTTCAATTAAAATGCAAATGGTATTAACAAATGTAGTGTTATAATTAGAATATCTGCATAAAAACAGACTACACAATTCCACCCATCAGAAACAGAAATACTAGTAAATAATGATTTTATGTCCAAAGCAAACATAAACGTTTCTTGTCCGCTAAACCTACCCAAAAATCCCACAGATCCCTTAGATAACTATCCAAATATTATACTGAAGAATTCAATAGACTACCGAAAAATATAAAAATATGTTTCATAACAGATCTGGGGCAGATATGATGGACCTTTTTGTGTACTTTTGGAATTCCAAATAGTACACATAATTTAGAAAATTCAATATGAAAAATTCAGATAAAGACTGTATATCATAGGTATATCAATTCATATAGTACAGAATCAATGTATTTGCAACTACAGTATATCTCATATAATTTGTACGCTCTTGAACTCAATGTTATTGGACACCCATTTCTCCATTTCCTCCTCATAGTCTGACTGAAACCTAATGAGAAAGCCACCACCTTTATTTGCTTTCATGAATGGTAAAACCCTCTTTTTAAATACTGCATAGCCATTATGTTGCTTTTTCCTTAAAATTTAAAACTTGGAAAACCCAGTATATTTGTTATAAATAATTTCTGCATCCCTTTCACATATATTCCCATACATATAAAAATTATGTATCATATACAATAAAGAAGGTAGATGGTTTCCTAAAATAATATTATCAACCCCATTGTCTTTAAAAAAGATAAAAATTATTGAGCATTTCTCACAGATGTTTTAATCTCCCCATTGAAAAGGAAATATAATGTAGTATGTCAATTTCTGACATTGACATGACTGTGAAAGCCTATATTTAGTAGCCATGTAAAATAGGCCATATTTCAGGCCAACCTTGACAGTTCCTGATAATACCCTTCAGTTATCCTAGGATAAAAAGATATGTAACATACATATGACTGCCATTTTATATTAAAAATTTCATTGTTTCTCACTACTGAATTTGAAGGCAGCACACTTTTTTCCTGAGCATATGAATTTTGCTCATGAGAGTTTTCAGTAACAAAAACATGATGACATGTCATGTCATGAAAACATGTCTGGTGAAATATAATCAAAAATTTGTTGCTGTCTCCACTAATGTGCAGAAATCATATACCCACCACCTAATGAAAACTGAGCACAGTGCACCACATAAAATCTATGATAATGAAATGACTATGTAAGATGTGTATGTGAAGACCATATGTCAGGCCCCTTTTTTAAAGTTACAGACAAAAGGTTTCAAGAAATTATCCTCAAATACATAGGCATACATGGCAAATCAGTATGTCATTTTACTCTCAGGGATATCAATACAGTACAGTACTGCTCAATGGTATTTTTAACACATTATCTGCTCCAGTTCAGGCAGCTTTGTCAGTGGCATCTTTACAGAGGTAGAAACAATGTTTCTGGGGAAATACATATGACATTTAGTCTGATGTAATGCCACCTCAGTAAATACACATTCCAGGCATATGGTGCATATATCACCTTGAGCAGAAGGCATGTACCCACCCCACTAAAGAAACCAAGTACAATGCACCACACTAGGCTTTGACTAGTGAAATGACTGTGCATTTCTTTGCACTGAGTTTTAATCCACATCTCCCCTTCTCACTTCCTGCTCCAAAGCAATTACTCACCACAGGCCCCTTGTTCTTTGCTTGAGGAACAGTGTCAAGGGGGATAAAAGAACAAGGTGTGTAGGACAACCATATATATATATATATATATATATATATATATATATATATATATATATATATATATATAAGTTTGCTTGAAGCCAAACTATCCATCTTTCTGTGTTCTTCCCTGAACATGAAATGAAAGACAAAGGATACCTCATACCAAGGTATGAAGATATCCATCGTCAACTCAGGTACTATCTTAATTGAAAAAATCTTTCAGCATTTCTGATTAGTCATTCATTTCACGTGAAGGTAGGAAGAAGGGAAAACCTCTATCAAAGCAGAATATTTCTAAATGGTTGTCTCAGGCAATAGCCGTTCCCATGACTGTTGATTTTTTTTCTGTGTGAACAGGATGCTTTCATCCAATTCCTAGGAATTTAGTTGCAGTTTCTCACTGAGAAAGCCAGGTTTGATGTGTTGACCAACAGCATGGTGATCAAAGAAGTTGAAAGACATGAGATGAGTCTCTGTCTCTCTCTCTCTCTCTCTCTCTCTCTCTCACACACACACACACACACACACACACACACACACACACACACACACACACACACACACACACACACACACACACACACACGTACATTACTTTTTCTTTTTATTTACTTTTTTTCTCTAAATAGCAAAGCCACATTTAGCAAGTGTAAAACCACAGAGGACTGGGGATAGTTTTATAGTACACAGGTGCATGCTGTCTCCTGTCTGTTTTGAAGAGGGCATCATTCTTCAATTAGTTTAGGGTAAAGCAATGTATTTCTGCTTTTCCCAGTTAGGGGTCACAGGTCCACAGACTGATTGGCAGTGAAGTTTTTACGGTGTCAAGTTGTCAGCCCGGTACCCAACCTTCACAGAAGGTGCACACACACGCACCTACATGCATGTCTTTAAAACTAACTCGACTGCAGGAAAGGCATGCAGACTCCACACAGAATGCGCTTCAGCCAAGAACTTGAACCGGAGAACCTCTTGCTATGAGGCAATCTTTAATAAAACATTTATCCCTAAAGTAATCTGAAGGTTCAGCACACGATACAGTGGCATTGATATTGGGTACAATGAGCCTACTATAGGTCAGTTTCTACAGTAAAGATGTTATCGTTTTTGCATAATCCTGACCTATGTCTTTTGGAATGATTTTTATCTTTCAGAAAATTTGGCCCATTTTATACATATAAAACAAATACTGATAAAATTATTGGCTTAACAATAAACTATCCAACATAAACCCATACTTAAGGAAGTTTTTAGATTTAAGCATTTGGAAGAGCAAGTCCATGTTACTATATAAGTAATTGAAAGTAATTGTGACTTAATAACAGAGTAATACAATAAAATAATTAGGACCTGGACCTTTTAAACTATAGTACAGTGCAAAGGATATGCACAGTCATATTAAAAACGGTTTAAATATCCAAATGCAGACCTAACAATTTTGCATCAAAAGCATCATTTAATTCAGCAATAGGCTTAAAACTGTCCAAGAAAAGAGACAATTGTAAAAGAAATTGATGGGAATGGGGCCATGCCTTACTTTTTTATATATTATCTGGTGCAGCTTTTAAGGGTAAGTGCTTGAACTCGGTCCATAGGACAGAAAGATGAAACCATGACTCTGATGACCAAAGATTCGTTAGTATTATGGGTGCTTACAGGAGCCAAGCGGATTGGAATGTTGGCATCTACTGGAGACAGTGAGGTACATGGCATACAGTTTATGAGTCTGAAATGTGCACTTGGCTCTGCCAAGCCATGTTCATGCAGGAACCTCCATGGGATGTGAGTATGAATGTAACCTCCCACAGGAGACAGTGTTGCAGGCCCTCACATATGTGAGCATGCACATCGACAGCTAGTGGAGGTTGTAGAAAAAACCCTGATTGTTGCCTGGATGACAGCCCCTCAATATTGGTTGTAACCACACAGAGAAATAAATGTATTGATCACTTGTAGGAGGGCTAATAACTGACAGACAACAGAGAAAAAAATAGAAGATAATAGTCCTTAAAAGACAAATCCTATGCATTCATTTTTTGAGACAAAAAAGTTAACTAAATCAGTTGATATAGCTAATTTCTCAGTAGCATACACTCATCTAATTGTCGTTCGCTACTTATTTCAGCTACTGAAATAATTACATAGCCCTATTAATCTAAAAAGCAAACAAAAAAGATGAGAACCTGTTTATTTAATTATTAATGAAAAAAATTATATTGACTTTTTAAAGCAAATGAATATTCTGTTTAAATACAACTTAATTTGTTCCTTGGCTGTCTGACAGGGATAACCAAAAGAAATTCATTGTTTAACTATTTCATTCTGTGAAGAAAGAAAAAGGGAATGGTGACCTATCAAGCAAACAAGCCACAATAAAAACAAGGCTATAAATCTGAAATGATACGAATTAAAAAAAAAATCTAATTTAGGATCTGATAGGATCTTGCATCTTATTAGGAAGTGTATTTATTTGATGAGTGATTTTTTTGGTTGCCAGTACCTCTGGCAAATCACTGTACTCTTAGTAATATAGATAAAATGTTCTCTAACACTAGCTAATATGCATAATATCATACAATACAATGATGTTCATGGAAGCATACCTCTTGGTAATGCAGTTGACTGTTACCTTTGCAAGAGTGAAGTTAACTAATGTGAAAGATCTGGTCAGGAGCAATTAATCTCGATCTTTACAGGAAAGAAACAGGCAAATTCAGACAAAACCCCAGCTTGTTTTCCAAATGATACATTCAAAACAAACAAGTTTATTGAAAAGTAAATCTTCCAATATTTATACAGCCAGTAATGGACAGTCACCCATTGATTACTATGGACATTTTCATCACAGCTGACACTAAACCTTTTCCTATAGTAAATGGCTTCACTGGCTTATATTGAGGAGTCTTGTTTCCTCAGAAGACCCAGTATGACTTCAATTCTTCTTAAATATAATTTCCAGAATTCCCTACAGGATCTTCCATAACCCAGATGGCTTGATCTTCCCACAGATTTCAGATACTCTCTGTCAAGTTTTTTAAGTATAATAAGAATTCATCTTTCTGTATGTAGTGTGCCATAATTAAAAAGGTTTAATTCTGTGACAGAGTACTATGTTCCCTGGGTAATTATGTAAGCCATACCAGTCTCTCTAAGTATGCCAAACTCCTCAATTGCTAAGATACTGTCAGAGACAACAGAGTATACTGTGAACTCTGAAATAATTGCTGTGCTAAAATCACTTGTATAATCTATAATTCTGATCCCTCACACAATTCTCTCTCCAGTTATGTGCCCACATTTTCTGCCATGATATCCATGCAACAAAACAGTGCACTAAAAATAAATATAAAGGGTCTTTCTTTAAAGTCCTTGTTAATATATTTTATTTATGAATAAGGAAAGCCCACGAGGAACAATATTATTTTACAAAATTAACCCAAGAGTGCTGTCCGAGTAGCTGACTTACTCACAGTCACAATGGGCAAGAGAAAACTGACATAATCAAATGCAGGACTGCAGGAAGAAGCTTATTACCAACCTGCATCTTAACATTTTGCACCATGGTTAGATATACCACTAAAGTTAGCATATACAGGGAATACTTTGTTCCTAATTCTAACTGAACATCACTGACTTTTTGGGCTTATACAATACCCATCTGCTGACTGGTAGCAGTGCTTCCAAACATGAATATGCAATATTTTTTTAGAATAGGCTATGTAATGTTTAATATTTTTAAGAAGTTGGCTTACAGAATTAACATGACCATTAAGTATCTGTGGAGGAATATACCACTGCAAGTATTAACAATACTTTTATTGTACTTCTCTACAACTTTCAGTAATATATTCTGGAATAGCAATTACTGGTGACAAAGATAACACATTGAGGGGGTTCTAGGATAAAAACAGTGGTCATTTTGGGATAGCAAGTCAGGAGTATGATAGCTGGGAAAATTAAGGCCAGATTCATGAATGCCTATATGAAGTGCACACTAAGTGTACACTATTCTGAGTGAATAGACTACACAAGCATAACTCCCACCTTCTTCCTCCTAGTTTTAGTTTTCCTACTGATTTTCTTGCAACCTTAAATACTGAGGGGCATTCATAAAAGTTACCACAATCTGGAGACTATGTCTACTCAGTGTGATCTTTCTAAATGAACAGACAACACAAAGATGTGGTAGTGATCTTTTGAATACAGACCGTGTACACTTAGTGTACACACAGAGTAGATGTTCATGAATTCAGCCCACAGACTGGCACTATAGCATGGATAGTTAATGTTTTTATTTAAAAGAATGAATTTCATGGCTCTGGGTTTAATGCCGTCTCTCTCCACTGGGCAGCATGTCACTTAACCAAACAATGCTCCTTAGTCCGCACTGAAAACTAACACTTGCACCAGTGGCTAACCTGATCAACAGATGGATTTAAAAAGTACACCAATAGTGGATCAATGGCATGAACTATCTAAAACAAAACATATTTACTTAAACATACTTAATATTTGCTTAATCATATTAATTTTGTGGCTCAGCTACTAAGAGATCATGAAAGTAAATGAATTACCTTATTTTTCTTCATTAGAAAAAAAAACTTAATTCACTTGCAGTAAAATTCTATATTAAAAAAAAAACAGTAAAGTGAGGCAACATTAACTTACAGTTCATTGCCAAGACAGACAGTCAGACAGACACAAACCCCCCCCCACACACACACACACACACACACACACACACACACACACACACACACATACATACAGTCCTAGCAGACGATTCATTGACCATGCAATAAGTTGAAGCATTTTCTAGTGTCAGACTTGGTCAAATGCATACTTTGTCGAGTGCTTTAATAGTCAAAGCATGCAATACTGAATTTTTAGTAAATATGAGTGTATAGTAATCCAGAAATTTGTGTTTATAATACAAATTTTGGCATTGGGGTTGAGTGCGCGTGTGTATTTATGCGTGCATGTATATGTACCATGAGCATTCCCTGGTTAGGGTTAGAGAAAGGGTAAACAAAGGGTATAGATGCATTGGTATGGTTGAGTATTAGTATGTGGGAAGTATGCATGTGTTTATGTGTTATTTAGTGGTGATATTAGAGAAAGGGTGTATAGTGCGGAAATGTGCAAGGTTAGGTGAAGGGTTAGGGGTAGAACACATGACTAATGCGGTGCAGAAGTACACATCTTCATATTAATTAGTATGTTAATTAAAATGCTTTCCCACGTTGTCAACAGTGAGGTATAGAAAGTATGGAACTCAGGATGGGGCCTCAGCTACCAGGGTTTAAGCAATGGGAGTAGATGCTAGAAAATCTAGCCAGGGAGGGTTAGGAGTGAATAAGCAATGACAGCTCAACCACCTAACGAGGGATGGTATTCGTAGAGTTCCACAGTTTGAGCAACACTTATTGGATGGTTGTCAGCCAGCCTCATATGAATGTGCAAACAGAAGTGCTACATCTGCCAGCCTCAGATGAATGGGTAAACAGAAGTGCTACATCTACAATGGAGGGTACTGCATTGTATTCGGGGCATGGATGAGAATAAAAAAATGCACCTATACTCCAGCTGATTTTGCAGGCATTGTGTTGTGACTACCAACCATGCAAGGCATAAAAAATCTGAAAACAGTACAGCAGTTATTGACCAATAACCAGCAAGAGCTCCAGTCAGAAGGTTGTGAAGGATTAGCTTCTCACTTTGATACAGGCACTGTGTTCTTCTCATACTAACAAGCTTGAATTTAATCACAGCACTATCCTGAATTAGAATCAGGGCAAATAGCTTTAAAATACTATTGCACTTTAGTATGAACACTTGCACTTACAATACTCGAACCCTCCAGTACAAACACTGTGTTCTACACATGGTGATAAGTCCAATTATATCAGAACATTGTTGCTAAAGTACAGCCAAGGCAAATGGCTCCTTAATTCAAAACATACTTTATTTGAACGCAATAAAACAACAAAAAACTAATCATCAGGACTTCTTGAGAGTTTGATACATTATAACACAATTTCCTTGTTAACCAGTCTTTAGCCAATTAAATCATCTACAATCAATCAGATTTAACCCTATTGGTTGAGACAACGGAATATTGTTGAGCACAAAACCAATCACATTTATAAAAGCATTCCAATTGGTAAAATTTTAACATAATATCACTACAAAAAAGAACACTAAAAACTATGTCGTTATTAAATAATCAATAAGTATTTCATAAAATGCATTTAATTGCTTTCTAAATGGTTAAAGTTAAGATAAATATATAAATAAAACAAGAACAATGTTGCACTGCCTGTGACGGAATATGTATACGGCACATAGCAATGTTAATTAAAATATCACAATATATCATAGTAAGTAAACATGTCAAAACATTAAAACTTCCTCTGTATAATTCAGTATAAACTATACCAATTTAGTTAACATTCAAAAAGTAAATAAACTAATTTAAAATGTTCACCCTGTCCTTCAATACACTGCAATAGATACTGAGTCGTTCAGCCCAGGGTTGGCATGCATTTAGCTGTAATTGCCAAAGCAGTTCTCTTATTTCAAGTTTGTTATCACCATCACCCCACTCTGGCAGAATTAAACAATCAGTTATAAAAAAAACTAAATTTCTTAAAGTTCGAGCACACAATAGTGTGTCTAAACAGAGCATTCATTGGATTACATTTTTTAATTCCACATAAATGTTCTCTCATTCGATCAACTTACAGATCATTTTGCCTACATAAAATGCTGAACAACTTTCACAAGTAGCAACAAAAATTACTTGATTTGTGTTGCAATCACAATTGTCCAGACAGGATAGAGTACAAGGGTAATTTTCTACAACTAAATATGGACCCTCGTGTATGTACCTACACAGCTTACATCTCCTGCATTTCACCATAAGATGCTTTTGGTTAGTATTAACCCTCTCAGAACTTCTTTCCAGTAACTCCTTCATATTCCGGCCCCTGCTGTACACAACCATAGGTTGTCCACCCGTCATTTCCTGTTCTTAGACATTGTTATATTGTCAGCTGTATTGGTGGCTATATCCACTACAGAGCCAGAATTTTGTATTCTCAACAAAGGGGCAGATTTGTTTCTCTATTTTTAACCACCTTCTCTTTCACCATATTTAACAATTTAATAGGGTAACTCTTATCTTTAAACATATTGACTACATGCTGTTATTTCTCTCAAAAAACTCATCTTCACTAATTATTCTAGACAGGTGTACCAATTCCTTTTAGAATAACCTACTTTTAATAGAAGGGGTGACAATTATTAATAGGTAAGTATGAATTTGAAATAGTCTTTTTTCTATATATGTTGGATGTGAATCTTTACACTTCTTTGTCTCTCCTAAGTGTCACATCAAAGTAATTAATCTCATCATAGTCATAGCGGAAAGTAAATCTTAGAAAACGGGTAGTTTTCTCTATGTATTCCACAAATTACTTTAATTCATCTATTGTGCCTTTCCAAAGAATAAGGATATCATCCAGGAATCTATGGTATGTATGTATCACAGGGAAATGCATAATGTTTTTCCCAATCTGCTAAAACATCATCGCCATAAATTGGGGCACATGATTGCCATAAATGGAGGCACATACTGCCCTCATTGCTACTCCTGTTATTTGATGAAAGTACTCATCCTCAAAGTACAGGTAGCTATCAGTAAGGACTATTTCCAATAACACTTCTATAACAAGAATAGAGTCAACTGATAAGCTTTTTTGTTGAATCAAAAAAATCGATAAACATATTCTGCCCTTCCACATGAGAGATCACCGTAAATAAATGAACTCCATCAATAGTGACAAAAAGTAGGAACTCTGAATATTCCACGGACCCCATATTCATTAATAAGTGCCAAGAGTATTTTAATATATTTAACAATGTTGTTCTAAACATTTCTTGCACATACTATCTATGTACTTCCCTACAAGCTCTGTTTTGGATCTTTAAGTAAAATATCAATTTTGCAATATGCTTTGTTCACCTCATTCTTAGAAATCCTGCTGTACTGAATATCATTATTTTAAATTGTATACATTTTAGATGTATAATCAATCACATTCATTAACACGATCCTACCCCCACCGCCCATCACAGGTTTCATTATTCAAATTTCCTTGTTGCAGGATAAATCTTTTAGGCACAAAGGTAAACCCCTTGCTAAGCAAGTCATAGTGCCTAAAAATCTTCATTGCTGACATTGTGCAACCCATCAATATCTACAAAATAATCTTTCTCAGAAACATTACTAAATGCAGATGGCTCATGCCTAAGGTTCTGCACTCCACTATATGCCAACATAGTTTTGTGACATTGGGAGCAAAATTGTGTCTTTATGTTCATTCATAAGCAATATATTGTAAAACATTTGAGATTTTTGGAAGGTACATTTATTATTTGGAAGGATGGTGTTTCACAATCTGAAGAATTTGCGGCATTTTTAAACTCCTCTACTAAGTTTTTGAGGTTCACATATACATGTTCCCATGTTCCATCAACTTTCTGGATGTCAGTACTGTGAAAGATTTGGAGAGATGTGAATATTTCTCTAATTTGTACAGAAAACCTCACTTAATCAAATAACTTCTTACACTACATGCTTAATCAACCTTGGTGCCAAAAAAAGAGCCTTGGTCAAGGGCCAGATGATTCATGCAGCCAGACTTATATCTAAAGATGACTTGTGTTTGACAGAAATTGATAATTTGTGTATGATGTTTATTAAAAAGAGATATTCTGTGGCAATATTAAATGAAATCAGTCAAGAAGTTATAAATAAGAGGGAAAATAAGATATTTTTACCATTACTGGGCAATGATTATTCCAGTAAGAGTAGTGGGAACAAAGAGAAAAATGTAGATAACACTATTTTAGACATAGATAATTATATTGACCAGTAATTGGAAGTGCATTCATTAGGATGATAATTGCAAAAATGCTTTGGGCGACAAGCCTCAATTCATTTACAAAAGGCATTTTAATATTAAAGAAAAGTTAGAAATAGGCAATACATTTGGATATGGGGACAGACCCAGTAAGGGAATGAGGAGTTGTGGAGGGTGAAATATATATTTTAAAGGAGATGAAATAAAATTAGGAACTCTTAATGATTGACTTAAAGTGTAAAATAATGGTGTCTGTAACATTATTGGGGTGGTTTGTTGAGCATTCTGAGACTTCTGTCATGTCGTTTACATTGGGAAGATGGAATGTGCACTAAAAAAAGGAAATTATGAGCACAACTTTGATATTAATAATGTTAATAGTAATAACGCACTTTTTAAACACAAATTAGAATGTGATGAAAATAAAAAATTTGTCTTTTTCATTTTGGAAAATTTATTTATTTATTTACATTCGTTTACTGGGAAAGTTCGACTTGGCCAGAGGCCCATTTTTAGTGGAGGCCCGGGCAGAAAAGCTCCACAGAAATATAAGCAAAATATAATAATTAGATGGTACAATAGTATACATACAGTAAGATGCAGAATACACATAATCTAGTTAGTCTATACACAGAAGTATTAAATACAGTTTTCTAGTAGATACAGGTTCAAAAAGAAAAAAAAAACACAAGCATTTTAGTAAAGATCACTGGGAGAAAAATAAAATTAGTACTGTTTACATATTAATTGTTAAGAACAAATGAGATTTCCTCTCTCTCTCTCGTAGATATATATATATATATATATATATATATATATATATATATATATATATATATATATACATATATATTTATATATAATATATATATATATATATATATGTGTACATATATATTATATATATAAAACTGTATTGAATACTTCTTTGTATAGACTAACTAGATGAAAAGAAACCAAACTAAAGATCATCCAAAGACCTGGCACATCTCTAAAGCCCACAAGATCAACTCAAATTTCTACAATATAGGAATGATACAAAAAAATCCATACTACTAGACAAAAAAAATATTTCTACCATCTACAGCAGAAACACCACAATAAGCCACAGAAGTTCCGGGCAGGTATTAACAAACTCCTCCACCCAGGGCAATCCACCAAAAACGCCAGAGTCCATTGCCAACAACTTCAACAGTTTCTTCATAGAAACCATACTGGCCCTTGCTAGCAAACTTAAACCCACTTGTCCTAACACTGAAACCCTTAAACCTAGTGACAATCTCTCATTTAGCATCCAGAAAGGTCTGACTTCACTCATTAGAGCCCTAATTAAAAAACTCAAACCAACCACCCTTTCAGCTGACCTCCTCCCTGCAGACTACCTGCAAAAAGCTGCTGATGTCATAGTCACTATTTTGATAAACAGGACCATAACTGAAGCCTCTATCCTCTCTATCTGGAAAATATTCCATGTCATACCACTCCATAAAGGTGGCAGCTCCATTGAACTGTCAAACTATAGACCAATAGCTATCCTTTCCCCTCTGGCTAAAATTATGGAAAAGTGTATCCATAAACAATTCTTACACTATCTTATTCAAAATAATCTTCTGGCCAACTTCCAGCATGGATTTAGACAACAGCATAGTACCATCCCAGCCCTCCTCTCCTTTTCTAATGTCATAAATTCCAACCGTAACAACAGACTATCTTCACCCTGTTTCATGATCTTTCCAAGGCCTTTGACATGGTTAACCACCAGCTACTCTTACTTACCCTAAATAAAATATCCCTAAACAACCATGCTATACAATGGTTTCAATCTTATCTTAGTGGACGACAGCAGGCTGTTCTTTGGCAGGACAAACTCTCCACCCTTCGCCCCATTACCCATGGTGTCCCTCAAGGCTCCATATTAGATCCCCTTCTTTTCTCCCTCTTTATCAATGACTTCCATGCTGTAATCCCAGACGCAACCTGTATACAATAAGCCGATGACTCCACCCTGATTTGCTCAGCCTCTACCCCCTACAGATCTCCTTAGTTTAACCCAGAAAACCTTTAATACAGTGAAAAACTGGATCTCTAATCAACAGCTGATATTAAACCCTAGTAAAACAAAGCTATTGCTCTTCTCCCCTACTCGCAAATCCTCTCAACCTTCATTTGCTATAATATCTAACAATGGGACCATATTCTCACCAGATATATATACCAAACTCCTGGGTGTTATAATAGACAACAACCTCAAATATGATATGCATGTAAATCAAACTATTAAAACCGTTAATAAAAAACTTGTCTCCCTATACAAAAACAAACCTTTTCTCAACCCTCTAGCTAGGACTGCCATTGCCTGCACCCATCTGCTTTCAACTCTACTCTATGCCTCGCTAATACTCACTAACTTGAACAAAACTGATCTCAGCAAACTCTTTAGCTGCTAGAATCAAATTGGCAGGTTTGCCACAGGAACTCCCTACAGGACACACCATTCTCAAAACCTGCACCTCTTAGGTTGGCTAGAACTCCACAGGCTAATTCAATTTAATCAACTTACTGTAGCATTCAAAGGTTATTAACCATCCAGAAAAAATCCCTTCCTTAAAAACATTATCCATCCCTACAAAAATGCTAGACCTCTTCGTTCCACTACAAAACTTTTGGTTCAGTCTGTTAAAGCTAACAACCTATCTGGAGAATCTTTGCAAATTCAGTAAGCAAAACCTAGAATTTGCTCCCATCTGATCTTACTCTGAACACCTCCCTTAATCAGTTCAAAGAAAATCTAACTCAGTATTTTAAAACTCACTGGTTATGTCCTTGCTCTAACCCTAACTAAAGTCTCATCTACTTCTATATCCCTGCAATTTCTTATTCATAGCAGCTAACCTCTTACACTAAAAGGTTTGAAAAGAGAAACTGTAATATCTTTGCAGATACACTGTATATAAGCTGCACCTATAGGTTTGATAAGAGAAACTGTAATATATTATAGCAATATATTATTATAGCTTCGCCCTCATGACCAAACCACGCCAACCGTGGGTAAATCCAGCATTACCCACCCCCAGCTGTGGGTTATTGCTATTATACAATGGTGTTAGTTTTGTGTTGTGTTATGTTTGTGTTGTTGTTATGTAGATTTTTGTTTGCGTTAATCTGTATTCTTCCACTTTTTATGAGACAAAATAGTCCAATACTTTGTATTATTTGTTTATTTATTTATTTAATGCTGTTTGGTTTTTTGAACACTGTGTGTAGGTCTTCACACTATCTACTGTAGTTATATCAGGGGACGACTAACATATGTCAATTTGTACTACAGGTGTCCATAATCTATGCCTAAAAGTGCCAGACTTATGACACAGCTGGAGAAGAAATAGCTTACTGTGCTGGGACCCATTTCCATCTCTCTTGTAAATACCTGTATAATTGTAGTTTTTGTTGCATGCCATAAAGACTTCTGACATACACACGTTTAGATTTCATTCTACAGTGGAACTTTATATACAACAGTGAATGTATTTATTTTTAAAGTGCAACTTATGTATTATCGCAACCACATAACAGACTCACTACCTCACCTTGTAATTTCCAGTTTTACCATACTGTAGCACTTTATGTATGTGTCTTAAGTGTAATCCATTTCAGTATGTGTTCTGTACAATTTTTTTATGAAAACTGATTTTATTTCTAGAGGATCACACCGTAAGATACTTTGGTCACGATGTATAATTGTTAGGACGATTCTGTCATCTGCTTTCTTTACGAATTCCTCAGAAAGCCATAAAGGGAATGAAAAGAAACGTAAAAGTGGAAATACATTTGTAAAACATTGCTGTTATAAAGTCAGTTGGTTTACAAAAATATTTGCACTGATATAAATGCTAGGAAGGCTATGGCATTTCAGCGTCAAACTTTCCTCATTCAGATGGTGACTGCTGCACTCAATTTTCTGTGCACGATTGACAGGAATGCTTCGATGACAGAAACTACAATTCTCTGTTCTGTCACAGTGCTGCAGCTTAATACATTAGCTGCCGGACTTTTTTACTTTGTTATGTTGGATTTACAATGTGCACGCTGGTTGGATTAGCCAATCAGCATGCACGTTTCCTTGCTTTGCCGAGTTTCCATTGCATAATTGTATATATTTCTGTATATAAACAGTATTCTTCATAAGCTTGAAATGTGAGACTGTAACTTGTATGTTAATAGAATATGTTTGTGCATATACTGTAACTGGCTTGTCTTTATCTGTTTGTAAGTTTGGAGCTTTTCTCCCCGGACATCCGCTGAAAATGGACATGTATCCAGTCGGATTATCCCAGTCAACTAATGTAAAATAAATTAAAAAAAAAAAAATATATATATATTTTTGAGTAGTAATAACACTAAGGAGAGGGAGAAAATGAGGAAAGGAGTGGACAGTGCATTACGAAAGTTATAGATATCTTCTCAGTCAGGTTTGGTGCAGAAAATGTTTCTGTAAACCCAAGGGGTTCCCTTGGGAAGGTAAACCTGAATACAGGGAGCTTTTATGGCAGATTAGGCTCAACACTAGCTCACCACCTGGACTAAATGATGCTGTCTCTTTAAGTAGCATGTTAACGTTATGAGCTGCTAAGTTATAAAATGCCAAGTTATTGTGATATATATTTATTTATTCATAGTTTTTAATTGACATTGATCTGTGTAAGTCTGTATATGACAGTGTTTATATTCATGGTTTTACACACCTGCTTATTTATTTATGTATTCTAGTAATGGTTGTATCATTAATTGCTACTACTTTAATGATATGGTCATGTGATTGTTTGGAATTTAAAATTTGTGTATTGAAATGGCTAATAAAATGTTTACAACTGTTCTAATGAAGTCTGTCAGATTTAGATGGACAAAAGCACTTAACCTATAACTTATTAAACTATTTGCATGTGTTTTAAACTTTTCTAAGAGTTTCACATTTCCTATAAGGCTGATATCCTGGTTTGAGTACATTATTTTTGGTGTTGGGTTAGCTTTGAGCCTGCTTGTGTTGGGTAACTCTAATACTTTGGCTATATATGTATTGTTATTACTTGCAACAACAAAGTAACATAAATGGCCTAGGGATGCTTCGTTGATGCAGAAAATATAACTATTTGTTGTGTCAATGAACTACATTTGGAGACTAAAAAGAAGTATATATTACTGTTAAGAGAAGACTGGATTTGGTCTTGGAGATTTAAGGCCAAACCATTCTTCATCAATATGAATGAAAAACACATTAACTTGTATGCAGAAAATAACCGTCTGAGCTGTTTCACCATCATAGCTAATTACCTAATCTGCAGAGAGTCTTCTAAGTAATGGATGACAAAGCAAATTTAATACTCAGATAGGTTTCTGGAATTGTTGAAGGCACTGATTACTATAAATGTAGTTCTGCAGCTAGTCTAAACAGTAAAATATGCTATGTATATGTACTTACTCACTATGTGACTATAATACACCATGCTTTACATTTGATGTTTCAGTTTCTCCCTCTGCTTGGTCATGTGATTATAATAGGACATCCTTTGATTGGCTCTACTAGTTAGTGCCTTCACTTATACCTTTATGTTATAAATAGTGTTTTACAGACACTTGCACTGCAGTTTTCATGTATACCATGCTGTTTCATAAGGTATACTGAAGCGTTTCTCAACAGGAATCTGCTGAAAATCGTCTTGTCAATCAATACCTAAATAAATAAATCAGTCAAGAATGTGCCATTCAGAGAACCTTTGGAATGAGGCAGGGAATTCCATAAAAATGATAGTCTTGACAGTTAAACAACTGCAGACCTGTTCTTTGAAACTACAGCAGGCATTTTTTATTACTCTGGATGTGTTGTGACACAGTGCTTCAATCATACATGTCTGTACTTAGTTTTAGAATTTCAAGTGCTTCCAAAAGTTTTGCCTTCTACGTCTTTCACACAGTAATGAAATAACAATGAAAATAAAACAAATATGAAATAACAATGAAAATAAAACAAACGAGTACCTGAAAATATTGGTCACATCTCATCTTCCTCTCACTCTGCTTTTTTTTCAGTTTTCCACTTCCACAAGATACCTCTTAGAATTCAGCCATTGATAATGGCAGACAGCACAGGAATGCACACCCAGACCTTGTGCAACATCTGGGAATCTAGAATCACAAGGAAGAAATCACTTACAATACAATTTGCATTTTTAAATTGTCTGGCTTCTTTCCAGACTATGCACACATTTACATAAAAAAGGCGGTATGTTTATCTTTAAAGTAATCATACCAGACTTTTTCAGGTCAAACTGGAAATGTGAATAAACATTATCAACCTCCTGCACCTTAGGGGTTTTAGATTTTAAAAAACACAGTATGATTAAAGCAACCATTACAGATTTTTCATGTCATCAGTATCTCTGTTTTTATCTTTTTATCTTTGTTAGATCAAAAAAATGTGGTTGCTCTGTCATGTAATTTGAAACTAGGAATTAGCTTTTATTAGATATTGTTGCATTTTCCCTGGGCATGATGGCACTACAGATAAAATGTGGAGAATAGGAATTATTTTGACAACAGTGGCTACACTGCCCAGGGGCAACATGCTCTGAAAGAATGTAAGAAATAAGTACTGAGAATTTACACAAAACATAACTAGACCAAAAGACTAGAAGGATGATTATTTCTAGTTTTTTTCACTAGTGAAGCATTCTCCAGTGCATCCAATATTTTTCTCAGACGACAGCTGATTGTTCACATTGCTTTTTACATTTATGCCATCAAATATGACCTTGTTTAAGGTCCTTTCCAATTTTACCTTGTTGCCATTCCCTTCAGTGGCATACTGCTTTACATTTTCTTTTTTGAATAAATCACATTTATTAATTATTATTAACATTACATTAAACCATCCAAACATCATCAGAGTTGAATGGACTAAATTATTAAGCAACAGAATTCAGTACAATGCCATTAATTTCAATATGGTCATTATAACATTAATCTTGAAACCATCTTTATAAGTACTGGAGATGTGCATACAACAATGTCAGACTTTATGTCTTACCAGTTTTCAAGCAGGCCCATGTGGTTACTTGGATAACATAATCATGTTTATACATTTATCCCCAAACTGGGAGATACCATAACTTATGCAGATTACTCTCCTTATTAATATACACTATCATGCTTATTCAGAATAAAATCCGTATAAATATTAATCAGAGCTGGATGCATTTTCTTAATGATCTACATAAATGGGTACTTTTCTGTTATCGGAGCAACAGGTATAATGAGCATTCGCAATGTTAGCACGCGGTCGCAATGATCCTTAAAGTAATATAATAAGTGTATTTATTTATTTAAATTAAAAGCATATCTGTCAGTGTTGAATTGGCGGATGTATAGTGTGTTTGTGTGTGTGTGTGTGTGTGTGTGTATGTGTCTGTAGTTGTGCGGCATCCTTTTACTGTAAAACTATTACAGCAGACAGTTTTGACTGAAGCGAAAGTGTCAGGTTTTCTATCACTTTTCATATCTGATTCAAACTATGTGCCATTTCGTTGCATAGCTGTCATATGTTACGACATTTTCTCTCTCTCTCAGCTACATACGTGGGGTTTTTGTTCTGGGCTGGGATTCATCTGTCATATTTCTTAATAGAGTCTTAATGCAAATGTATTACAATAAGGAGCAGGATGCTGTCTTGTTTGTGGAGAGATGGCTGTAAAACATACAGGACTGAAAACAGTTCCATATTTGTGTTGTGCACTATAGGCCGAATATTCTGAATCCTACGTATCGGTCCTAACTTGTAATTGTCTAGATTTTTGCAGAACTTCCTGATTTCTGCCTAATAACATTTGGTCTACTTCTCATGAAATATTTGGCTTTCTGTCAGATCGCTCAGTGTTGAACTCGGAAAATCAATACACTGTTTACAAAATTCATGGTAGTGCAAAATCTGTGATCAACTTACTAAGTTTATAAGAACCATATTTTACATTTGTTCCTGTTTCTGGGCTTTTCTCCCCTCATTATTTATGTTTTTTTCCAGATGTCTGGAGCTA
Organism: Protopterus annectens; assembly: GCF_019279795.1. Lineage (NCBI taxonomy): Eukaryota > Metazoa > Chordata > Ceratodontiformes > Protopteridae > Protopterus > Protopterus annectens. The sequence goes on along the minus strand of NC_056738.1, from coordinate 374,242,197 downwards.
AGAGGTTGAGAGGTGCAGCTCCAGTATGACTTTTTTGTGGTGCACTTACATTTGTGTGGCAGTTAACCTTTCATGCATGACAAGAAACAGAGCACCTCTAGTTTAAAAACTGGAGACATTCTTTATTGAGGGCATTGAGAAGTGGATTTTCACAATTAAGAGAAACCAGGCAGGCGTGGTTTAAGGGGATGATTTCGTATATACATCAGCAGCAGTAGTGTGATCATTGCAATCGCATGCTAACATTCCAACGGCTCATTACACCTGTTGCCCCGATAATGGAAAAGTATCCATAAATATATATAGTTTAAATAATATTAACAGTGTTCTTCCTTCTCAAATCTCATTGAGTCTAACTCCAGGTCCCGCTTTAGTCAGTCTCAGTCTCTACATACTATGCTGCTAAAACCCATATGCTTAGGACCTTATAATTAGAAAAATTGCAATAACCCATCAATAATTACTCACTGACAATGCTCTTTTCCCATCTCTCTTGTTAAAAATCTCTTTTCTAAGTATCCTGACAATTCAATTACCACAACAGAAAGAAAAAAATAAATTACCTGGATTCATGTAGTACATAATTCTGATCCTTGGGCATTCAGTTGATGTTTCCTTTAAACCATCCTATAAACTATCTGTCAGATTACAGAAATTTCAATGCCTGACTTGTTGCCATCAGGAACTTAATGCTGAAAATCCACACTCTAGCATACTCATCCCCTCCCTACAAGGTATATGAAATCAGCTCTCCCAGACTATATCAGTCAAGTCACTGTAATTCTATAAAGTGTTTTACTGTTAAATTATACTGGCTCATGCTTCTTAAACTTCATACATTAAAACTTAGTAATAAAATGATAGCTTAATAAGGTACCCTCCAGGTCATAAGGTGCTCCAGAGCTTCAGCCATCTAAGGACGCTGTCCAGGACATATAGTACTCAGCCTTGCATACTATACCATATCTATTAAGTCAGTATTAGAGAAATATAGGTGAAGACCAAATACGAGGAATAGTCAGATAAGCCATGGGAGAAGTATTGTTAGGTTAGGTCACCATTGTGGACCGTACATATATAGCATTATAAATATTAGGCATTCTAGATTTTCAACATTTTTAACACTTTGTACATACATCTGTATATATTATGTGAACTGCTTGTTTTATTAGTAAATAAGTATTATTGTGTCTTTATATTTATTATGTTTGACGAACAGTCTCAACATACAAGCTTTATTTGTGATAAAAAAGAAAATTGTGATAGGTAGACATTGTGGAATCATGCACTGAGCACTTTAAATTTTAATTAGTTTGTATAGGGTACACATTTTTAGTTTTTGATTGGTTTAGGGCCATATATAAAGTGGATAATGGCTGTTAGTAATGGTTCTGATGAAATCTACCATAAGTAGATGAAAGCGCTTAACCAGTATTTGCTGTTATTTTAATATTCAAATAAAAGTAAAGTGGTTGCATCTTCGGGGTCAGTGCATATTTCTGTGACTGGGACTGTCATTGTTTTTTTTTGGTGTGGTTCGGAGTTATTTCAGATGAAGATATCACACTTACCATTTTTCATAAAAATTTCTGATAGCACATTTCACATGAATGTTAAGCTCCCTTTTGTCAGATCTTCGCACTGAGATAGCTAACAAGAGGCACAGCATATACTAATGTACAGACACAGAAGACTAATCACATCTCTTTCCAGTACTTAACATCAAGCAAGCTTCATTCAACTTCTTGGAGTATAAAGTAAACAATATGACTAGCATCCCAAAGCAGATTTTTCTTAACTAAACAGTACTCTTCTTTTCATAGTGCAATATACCCCTATTTCATTTACCATCTAAGTGCTCAAATAATTCTCCCCCAGGATGGGGTTGCTAACAGACACTCAAAAATGAATAAGCAAATCTAGAGCATGAACCCAGTAGTCTTCAGTTTAACCTGACCAAGATCTACATTGTATACTCTGGTAAAAACTAACTAACTAACTAAATTATAAGTTTATAGCCTTCAGTGTCCATCTTGTATAACCCTGAAATAGCTTACTTTGGGAGCTACACATTAATGTACTTAATAATAAGCACAGCTGCCAATCTATTTTAAAATAAGTAGCCAGAGATATTATTTCCTTATAATATTTCTTACTTCTCTACCAATTGTTTACAACTTTCCTGTCCTTTGTTTCTGTGACAGCATTTGCCTCCATACTGGATTTTTATGTATGTACTAATACATATGCTCAGCCTAATAGGATCCCACTGGTGGTGCTTCTAGCCTTCTTCATCCCCTCCTACCCCTAACTCCCCCGCTACCACTGTATCATTACTTTTACTTGTCTTCACTCTCTTTTAGGTACCAGTCTACTCCCTCTTAAAGAAACATGCCTTGTTATCACAGTTTCAACACTTACACCATCGTTTACCACATGTGAGTGCCATAGCTTTTCAAATTGACAAGTTAAAATGGCTGCTATCATTTAATCTAAGTGAATAATTAACTCTACATCCGTATTACTGATCTTTCCTTTGTAGCAGCACTCCTACTCCTGCCTACCTTTTCAGTAGTTCCTTTAGTTCCTTTTTACCCTTAACACACAATAAAACGTTTTACGCAGCTCTTCACTTTCCTTCTCATTTTCATTGCTATTTACCCCCATAAATGTAGCTCTCACAACATGTCATATTACTGCCTGTTAACTACATCAGCTGTCACAGTACTACATACTATAATCTCTACTCGAACACTCTCTTCCACTCCTTTTACCCTTATAAAATTAGACCTCAAGCTTCCATTTCTCGTTACTCACATATATACCTCACACCAATCATGTCTTTATTTTTACCTCCTGCTACCATCCTTCACTTACCTATTCTAAGCTTCTTACTTATTTCCTTAGCTTTCATCATATATTATCAAAGTTCTCACTCCTTTATCTCTCAAACAAACAGCACCAATAGATTTTCCATTAGTAACTTTACTATATCTCACTTTTCTATTTCTACTAGTCTTTTTAAGAAGTGTCTAAACTTTATAAACAAAAAATAATAACCCAGTTTCCAAACTTGCAATTCTGAAATATTAAGTCAAAATTAAAATTTAAAAGCTCTGTTTGTTTATACCACAGTTCCCATCTCTACAGTTATGTGGTGATGTTTAGCCCAACCCACGCCCCAGTTATGTGGTGATGTTTAGCCCAACCCATGCCCAATAATTCAGTCAAGCACACAACAATACTGACATCTCTAAAATATTCTGCTCCTTTTTACTTTTTCATATAAATATTAGAACTGCTAGCAACAAAATCACTGACCACCATGCTTGGATAGTACTGCATAAACCTGATATTCTTGTTCTAAAAGAAACTTGGTTAAAACAACATATCAAAAATAAAGATCCCCCTTAGCTATAATAGTATTATCACTGATAGACAACATGAAAGAGCTGGAGGAATTGCTATCCTATAACCCAATACTTTTGAACTTTCAATACATCCCCACCAAGTCAGTCAATTCAATTATTCTGAAATACCAGTCACCTTCCTAAAAATAAACCTGCCCAAAACGTTTGCATTATTGTTCTTTATTTTCCTCCAGGCACTACTATCACAGTCACAGAAGACATCCTATACTGTATTCTTTCCCATATCGGCTAAGAATCCTACATTTTAAGTATTCCTAATCTTGGCTGGAATAAAACAGGCAGAAATTCTCCTCTTTCCTAAGATCACATCCATTTCTATGGCTTTACTCAAGTAGTCATCTTCAAGAAAAGTTCAGGCATAACAAATCTGTACTAGACTGGAAACTTACCTCAGAATCAAACAATGTCACCAATTCAGGCATACCTGCTGATACCTAACGTCATCACCTTCTCATTTATGTCACTAGACAGACCCTTCACATTCTGAATAACCACTGTTTTGGTCTTCATTGTAATCTATCCACATTTAATGTAGAAATATTTATTACAGATTTAAAGCTCTGCAACTGAGATTTACTAAAAACATTACCATTACATAAGGCCAACTCAGATTTCAGTTCTCCTTCTTAAACATTTTAAATAGCTTATCCCCCTCTCCATAAAGCTCATTTCCCCTCCACATAAGGAAAAAAGAATTAGGTGTAGCTCTGCCCCCATGACTAATTAAAAAAAAAAAACAGACCAAACAGTTAATGTTACAGTGGGATAAAGCATGGAAAATATGGCTCTCTCAGAAGACCAGCCAAAATGTTCAACATTTTAAGCAACTTAGAGATTTTGCCAAATACCATGTCTTCATCTTGGTAGAAGATCTCCGGAAAGCCCTTTGCCAAATGAGTTAACCAAATCTATCACTTCCAAATTTAATATCCTCTTCATACAGTTACTTCTCTTTTAAGCAGTTCTACCCTTGTTAATGCATCTAATATTTCACTACCAAACTGCACTAATGCTAACATCATCTCTTTAACCACTGTCCCTTTTTCCATAATTAAAAAGTACCTGTTCAAGTTAAAAACTGCATCACTTGCAGCAGATGATCTTTCAACAGAGTACATAAAGGTGGCTGCTGACACGCTGGCCTGCCCAGTCTCTATACTTATAAACAGGTCCAGTAAGGAATCCCAAGTACCCGGCTTCTACAAAAAAATCATACACCATACCACTTCAAAAAAGGGGAACGTCTGTTCTAAATACTGTCCAACTGTTATTTGTTCTCCCCATCTAAATTCTTGTGCATTCACTCACGAATTCTTACATACCTTTTAGACTCTAACCCCTCATCCCCTACACAACATGGTTTCAGGATCTGCTCAACTTTTTAAACCTCGACAGGAATGAGTAGAAGATAATTTTGGCTTCATTCTTGAACCCATCTAAAGATTTTGACATCATCTCACACCAAATATTCCAATATACTCTGGCCAACCCAGGACTATCCTTATCCACTGCTAATTGGTTTTACAGCTATCTCTATCAAACAGATTTCAGTCCATAAAATGGCAAGATCAGTTGTCCTCCTTCCTATCTGTTTCTGTAGGTATTACTCAAGGAACCATTTTAGGACCTCTTGTATTCCCCATACTTAATTCCATCATCATTTGCTCTGTCTCTGCCATTCAAGAATTCCAGACTCTAACACAAAAGTTTTTTTTCAGTGTTGAGTCTAGGCTAACAGACACACAATTATTACTGAACTCACATTCAGCTAATATTATTCACATTTGGACTGTATTCAGATATGATCTCCTACTTTTGTATTACTTCAGCAAATGAAACAAAAATTGAGGTTGTACCACATGCTAAACTCGTAGGTGTTATTACTGATGATAAGTGCACGTTTGACCAACATATCCAAACCATTGTAAAAAAAAATGTTAGGTCTACTTCATAGATCAAAACTTTGACAGGCATTAGCAGAAAAACATTAGCAACTGCTCACATATTACTGATCTTTTTGTATACTTCTCTATTTACAAACATCCAATCCTCACAAATAAACAAACTGCAACAATAATGCAGTAACAAAATTGTCTGATATGCTACCTTTCTTCACTCTAAAACAAGCCTTAAGGAAGTTCCAAACAGTCTTAATTACTCTTAACTACAAATAATGCACAACATCATTTACCATCTAGAAAAATGTCTATCTTTACTAATCCTTGTGTAAAAGTATTTACCTGACAAAACTCAGTGATCCAAGAACAAACTCCTCCTACTATCAACAGTTTCTCATAACCCATCTGTAGATCTGTACTGTACTGTACTGTGCTGTACTGTATTGTGTAGTACTGTGCTTCACTGTGCTGTGCTGTGCTGTACTGTATTGTGTTGTACTGTACTGCATTGTGCTGTGCTGTACTGTATTGTGTTGTACTGTACTGCATTGTGCTGTGCTGTACTGTATTGTGTTGTACTGTACTGCATTGTGCTGTGCTGTACTGTATTGTGTTATACTGTACTGCATTGTGCTGTGCTGTACTGTATTGTGTTGTACTGTACTGCATTGTGCTGTGCTGTACTGTATTGTGTTGTACTGTACTGCATTGTGCTGTGCTGTACTGTATTGTGTTGTACTGTACTGCATTGTGCTGTGCTGTACTGTATTGTGTTGTACTGTACTGCATTGTGCTGTGCTGTACTGTATTGTGTTGTACTGCACTGTGTTTACTTTACAGTTAATCTTCTTATGCCATATTAACTCAGTTGTCTACCATTATACTATTACTCATATATATAATTGGTATGGTAGCCAAGCTGTCTGTATTATACTATTACTCATCTACCTTTTATGTAGAATAACAACCTTTTTCATACTATTCTTAACATCTAACTACCTCCCACTTGTATTTCTTCTAAATAATCACTATAGTGTGTCAAAAATCTGTAGTTAGTTGTTTAATTTATTTTGTCCTTATTGCAACTTTTTACTTGAAAACATGTTCCTTTCAATTATTTTTACACTTTTCTATAGTTGCTTTTAATCCTTTGAGGTGGACAACTGGTAATCATTTCCTGTGTATAGCATACAATGTGTTTATAATGTAATTTTATTTTTTTGCATTCATTTTCTTTTTCAAATACCATACTATATTGTTATGATTATTTAAGTATCATTTTTGCTTTATTATCTTGTTTGGAAATATTCCTGTGTTGTGGTTACTGGAGTTTCCTTCCCAGCCCTCAATGGTAAAGGGGCTTTAAAGAGATGGACTTTTCCTGGTAAGCAAATGCAATAAATAAGTAAATAAATTAATTTATTTTTACTCTAAATGCTATAGTTTTTTTCTGCATGCTTCTTGTAAATACAGTCACTGACCATCAAGCCTTCTCCTATCAAAGCCATTTATTCCCCTGTCCTCAGTGTTCCTCTATGGGGTCGAGAGCTGGCAGCCTTGTCAGTAGTATGTCTTCTTGCCAGAGTCCTGGAAATGAAAGCATATTTAGTATGACCCGATGTCTTCCACTGGGCAGCAGAGCTATGACCTGCATCAGCACATGAGCCACTCTGCCTGCATCATGTAAGCACATGCTCCTGTGTACCCTTAATTACAGTAGTTAGGGGTTACCAGTGCATTAGTTTATGTGTATCTGCAAATAGATCTTATTGCTGCTATCAGCCACAATGGTGCATGCAGTTGCCTTTGGAAGTGCTGCATCATTTGACATCAGTTAACATTTCATGGTCATCCAAGACATCGGTACTGAGTGGACAGTGGCACCATGCAAGACACTGTGGACATGCGTCTATCTCATCTGCAGCCCCATGGGAGTCATGGAGTACCTATCCCAGTGGGTACCAAGCTATGTGTGAACTGGGAACCTGAAGAACAAAATATACAAATACTAAGAGAGAAACCAGATGTATTGTCACTGAAGTAAGTTTAATACAGATAATCCAGTCTCACTGAGTGCTTTCACTGCCTACTCAGGAACATCATCAAAGTATCACATGCTTCTACCTCCACAGATTTATGAACCAATTAACCAATCACCTGATTAAAACATGAATATTAATTGAATCAAAAACATCTACAATTTATTATATATAAAAAAGTATTACACCAAAAAGTTATAAAAACATGTTAAGGCTTTCATCCTCAAAACACTAACAATTGAAATAATGTCATTTAATCCAGGATTATTACTTGTGTTTAATCACAACTGCGACACCATCTCACACAATTCAAGTAAGTTGTTAGTATTGCTCCCATTAGGTCTATGTTAAATAAAATCAATTATAAAAACACAAACTTCTTAAAGTTTGGGCACATCATAGTATGTCTATAAAGTGTCTTCATGTTTTTACATTTCTTAATTTTATAAATGTGTTCACGTATCCTGTCTTTGAGCCTTCTATTAGTTTTACCTACATAAAAGGATGGTCAGGACGTACATGTAGCAACGTAAACAACATTTTTTTCTGAGTCACAGTTCCCTCTGCAAAGGCAAGAAAGAATTCTGTTGTAACTATCAACTAAAACATACATTCCTTCATTAATGAAGTGACATTGTTTGCAACAGCTGATTTTCTCATATAATTGTGTTTAATGGTGTAGTTAAAATCAATGAGACCATGTTCAAACAGGGACTTCAAATTTCTACCTTTACTAAATACAATCAGTGGTTTGGTCCAAACATTTCTTTTAAAGTCACAGGGAACACCAAGTACCAGTTACTGTGTATAACATTAACATAATTCAAAATGTTACAACTATAAGGTAATATATTTTATGATTTTAAATTACTTGTATTCATACCAGAACTATGGAGATGCACAGATTTATCAGATAGTCTCTCAACAGTCCCCAAAAGGGGATGAAATGTTATTTTCCTACATTCAGTAACAACTAACCTAATATTGGATAAAAGAGTTTCTGGGTAGTTCCTCTCTCAGAATAAAGCAGACAAATGGTCCATCTCAGAATGGAATAGGCTATCAATGTTAATAGGTCTACAGAGCCAAACCATCTGACCCTTAATAATTCCCCTCTTTCGAAACTGGAGGTGTCATCTGCCATAATGGAGACAGAACTTGGAAAATGTTTTTCTTCCTAAGAATGTTAGACGTATATTTCTTGGCATTCAAGTCCTTTCCAATGGTGATGTCTAGATAGGTGATATAATCAGACCTCACTTCATATATCAGTTCCAAATAACTTGCAGATATGCCTAAAAATGATTAAATGTTGCACCATTGTTCAATGGTGCCATTCCATACAATTAGGATATCATCAAAAAACCTAAAATAGGAAACCTTATGATTAAACCATTCAGATGTGAAAACCAATATTGCCTTCCAATACACCAAAGCAGTATTGGCATAAATGGGGCACAAGCTGTGCCCATAGCCACACCTAATAGCTGATGAAAGAATGTGTCTTCAAAGAACAAATAGTTATTCCTTAAAACAATTCCCAAAAAACACCTGATAATCTTATTTTGTTTGTCTGATATTTTATTCCACAGGGCTAAAATAGCTACAAAATGTTCAATTCCCTGGTCATGTGATATAACTGCAAATAAATTAACAACATCTGTAGTAATAAACAAAAATGAATCATTATAAGGCACCTCATTACATTTTTCAAGTAAGTGCCAAGAATCTCTCAAGATATGAACTTTAGACTCTTACAACCGTTTATAACAACATATGTAGTGCTGGATATGCACTGCTACTTTGGTTGATGACACATATCAGAAATCCACACAATAAAGCAGACTAGAGATACAGTTATACCTAAGTATAAACAGGGTTCATTGTGGAGGGTGGGGTTTGGCAGCAGAAGGCATGCTTTTGCTGTTTGGATTCATGAAGTGTTGAATTGGTGGATTAGTGTATTAGCCTGGCATATGGCAAAAATATTTTCAGAATGCCCAGACCGCAGAATCCTTTATAAACGCATTCTATGAACACCTTCAGGAATGCATGGATCATGCGATCCCAAATAAAACCAAGACCCAATCCTCCAAAGGCAGACGTCCTGTCTGGTGGACCCCAGCCATAAACAAACTATACAATAGAAGGAGAAAGCTACTAAATGATAGAGCAAAATCCCAAAAAGGGAAGGCATCACTGATCAGTATTAGCAAAAAACTACGGGCACTCATAAAATTGTCTAAGAGCAGCTTTGAGAGAAAAATTGCACAGGACACTAAGGATAATCACAAGGCTTTCTTTAGTTATGTTAGGAACCTGGGTGGTAATTCCCAGATATGTTCAGAATTAGTCCAAAATGACAAAAAATACACTGAACCCACAGACATTGCCAACATCCTAGCTGACAGGTTCAGCGCAAACTACCCCCACCAAAGGGCAAATATCTATCCCAGCAGAGTGCTGCCCCTGACATCTCAGATGTTCAGGTAAGAGCCTCTCCAAAGCAAAAAAACACAGCATCAATGGGACCAGACAGTGTCCCGGGCTGCGTCCTACATGAACTCCAAGAAGAGCTAAACCCAAACATAAAACTACTGTTCAATCTCAGCCTTACTACAGGACATGTGCCCAAAGAGTGGCGTACAGCAACAGTGGTCCCTCGTCATAAAGGTGGTGCCTCAACAGATCCTGGAAACTATCGCCCCATAAGCCTGACTAGCTTGGTCTGCAAAGCTATGGAAAGGATCATCATGGACTCATAAATAAAGATATTGGGGACCTACAGACACTGGATCCTACCCAGTTCAGCTTTGTTAAGGGCAGATCCTGCCTCTTAAACCTGGTTGATTTCTTTGAAACAGTCACCAAGGCCATTGGAGGGAAGGTGGTCCACACAGCCTACCTGGACCTCGCAAAAGCCTTCGATAAAATACCCCACTCGGGCATTATAGATAAGCTCACCAGCTTAAATATAAACCCCTATGTCACTAGATGGATTGCAAACTGGCTCAAGGACAGAACCCACATGGTTAGAATTGCTGGAGCCATGTCAGACTCCAAACCAGTTACAAGTGGTGTCCCACAAGGCTCAGTTCTGGGACCTCTCTTGTTCGGTATATATTTCTCGGAGGTACAGGCCAACACGGAAGGACTGTGGATGACCAAGTTCGCAGATGACTGCAAACTGGGCACCATAATCGACTCTCCAGCCGACACAAGCATCCTCCAAAAGGGCCTCATAGAAACAGACAACTGGTGCCAGAGCTATGGCCTCAAGCTAAATGCCAAAAAGTGTATAGTCATCCCCTTTGGCAAAAACAAAGTGCCCACAAATTACCACATAGGTGGTAATCCAATAAGTACAGAAGAAGTAATTAGGGACCTGGAGACCCAAGTTGATAGCAATCTCTCATTTGACAACCACGTGGCCAAAGTGGTTAGAAAAACATTTTATATAGCCCACCTAATCATGAAGGGATTCACATCTAGATCAGGGGAGGTCATCGTGCCTCTTTACTCATCCCTCATCAGGCCCATAATTGAGTACAATGCCCCTTTTGGTATGTACCTTACCAGACACCTGCAGCAACTGGAAAGACCCCAAAAGTACCTCACCAAGAGGATCAAAGGGCTCAAACAGATGCCATATGCTGCCCGGTTAAAGAAACTCCAGCTCTACTCAGTGGCATACCGCCTGTTCAGAGGCGATCTGTGCCACATGTATAAAGCCATGTCCAACCCGTAATTAATGGACATGCTGCACCTCAGAAAATCCAAATCCCATCGAGCTACGTGCTTGAGAGACTTGAACCTCAGCACTGAAATAAATAGGACATGCTGGAGGGACAGATTCATAACCCAGAGGCTCCCTTCACTCTGGAGTAAAATCCCAGTCCAGGTTAGGCAGAGTCCCTCATTGACTCTCTTCAAGAGGAATCTTGATGAGTGGATGGGAGATCGTAGGTTTACCCCGGGTATCACTTCTGTGTCACTGTTAGACAGAGGCACAGTATACTAACCTCGAAAAAGGGCATAGAAAATAAATTTAAAATGGGTGGCGAAAGCCAAACACATTCTGGCTAGGCTTATAAATGCCCTAGGGCAGATAGCCTAGTATGAACCTATGAACCTATGTGCAATGGTACACAATATCATACTTAGGAGGCAGTTACGAGGGGGAGGGCAGTCCGCAGTACACCAGGCAGGCAGCAGAGGATGAACATCAAGACAGAGGTGGGCACAGTATGTTGTGGCACCTGATAAAGAGGCAGCAGCTTGCACATAGGCTTTGGCACATAGTAAAGCAGATATACTATAGTAAAAGTGACACATGCAAAACCATTGCTAGACCATGCTTACCCATGTATTGGCTTTCCACCCTCTGCACCAGACACATGCAATCTAAGTAACAATATACAAAGGGTGGCACACAATTGTAAGCATTTGTCTAGGTTATGAAGGCAGCAGAGCTGGACGATGGTCAAATGGGGCTCTAGGCAGGACAATGGACTGGACCCCTACCCACCATGTTAGCAAACAGCAATTAAGTCTGAAACAGTGAAACTCAGGTGTCATTATTTAGTGACTTCAATCCTCAGTGATTTACCAGAAAACCATACATTTTATGAGGGACACCAAAAATATGAGGTGAAAATCTGGATAGACAGTTGAGAGTTGAGGGGTAGAGTTGAGAAGACTACCAGTCCGATACAGCACCAGGCAGGCACTCACTCATGCACATTTCACTCACAAATCAATCACTCACACACACACACACACACACACACACACACACACACACACACACACACACACACACACACACACACACACACACACACACACACACACACACACAAACACACACACACACACACAATCTGCTCCCCCACTTGCCATCCAACAACCCTCTACTCCGCTCCTTATATATGTTAAGGACTGCATTTGGATAATTTAATAATCTCTGTCAATGCAGAGCTTAGCTTTGGCAATATTTTCAAGTGGAGCATATTTTGCAGAACTTGTATGTGAAGCTGATGCCTAGAATACATCTCTTGGACATCTAACATTTAAAGTAAATATTAGTAATAGAAAAGTGATGGACACATTATGCAACATCTGCCAGAATTATAGAATCTTATTTGTTATGAAGTTATTTCTTAAATGTCTTCAAATATATTCTTGATACCCATATGGAGACTAGAAAATATCAACAGAGGGTCACAGGAATCAAGCTCTTGAAGGTCATTTGATCGTAAGCTTGGGAAATGTACATACGAGCTTTTGAAATGATTGGTAATCATGCATATATTTTTTCAAATCGGAGAATATAGTTCACCAATTAAACATCTGGTCCATGATATTTGGCTCATAAGTAAAGAGGGTTTTTTTTTGCATTGCTACTTTCCATTTGTTTTTCTTCTTCTTCTTCACAAATGTACGTTTTACTTAAATATGTGAGCATCAGTCTATGTATATGTAAAGTAACAGACTCCCCCCAGTTCTTGAAAAGACTAGAATATTTTGCCCACTCAGAAGTTTCTAGCTGCATGATAAAGCTGGTTCCAACCACTCGTTAATATATTCATATTCCCTTCCTACTTCTCCAGATGAAGACCTTTCTGACTATTGTTACCTTATTTTATGAATAGACACATTGTTCTCAGAATCACTCTCTGATTGCTGGATATAAAGATAGGCCTCCCTATTTCAGTCCACACTTGTTGGATACAGATATAAATTTCAGCACGTGCCTATGCCTTGCTAATTGTGAAATGTGAGGACAATAAAGTGCATACAGGTATGAGTGCAGGCAGGATACAGTTAAATTTCACAGCACATCAACTTTTGTTGCAACTTTGCAAGACAGGAATAAACACATTTGTTACTTATAGAAATGCAACATAGATAAAACAATCAATAAAAAGGATCTAGGATTTTTTCTTTTCCGGAGAGAGGGGAGAGGAGTAGTAGTGACTTACTTTTGTCATCTTCTGTCGTACTCATCACACTCATTCTCTTATCTTGTCTTACTTGTTGTCTGCATTGGTGATTGCTGACTTGATATTGCTTGTGAACTTCTACTCCATTCCCTTTTCAGCAGGAGAACAACTCAAGCGGACTCAGAGGATTGAAAAGTAATTCAAGCAGCAGCACAGTTTAATAGGCAATTTTAATCCTGCTGCTGCACATGGCAGTGAGCCAAATGAACCATTAAGTCAGTTGGGGGGCAAGCAAGATTTAAACCAAGTGCCTGGGGGGGAGAGCCAGTAGTGGAATGAGCCCCCACACTTCTAAAGGAGTGGAAGAAGCCAACCTCTAATGTATGTGATGACAATGTGCACACATGATCATTGCATTGCAACAACTTCATGAAGTAAACAAGTGGGTGGGCTGCAGATCAGAGTCATTGAATTGTAATCTGAATTCTGAAAATATTATTAAATATAATACTTTTTAAATTATTTTTGCATTTTTTTGGGCCCCCTCAGCCTTCATGGGGCTCTAGGTGACTGTCTAGGTTGCCTAGTGGTGGATTTGGCTCTGGGAGGGAGTAAGTGAGGATGTCTAAGTTTCACAGGGAAATGTGTGAGTGGCAGTAAAAGAAAGATTGCATTTTTGTGCAGGAGCTTTGAATGTATGGAGGTGGAGGAGCATTAATGTAAAAGGATTTTTGAAGGGGACACAGCACAGCCTCGGCAGTAAATGCAACACTGCAAATTGACAGGTACGGGGTGGTAGAGGGGTGAGAATCCTAGCTAGCTCATCCAGAAGTTGCTCTGGTTGTATCATTGCCCAGGCTAAATGTTAGCATGCTGCATGACTGTGAATGATGCGTATTACTAGATCTGCTGTTGCTGTGACTGGCAAAATGTTGGGGATGTCCTCTACTTGCTGCAGACACTTCCATAATAGATGTAGCTGTGGAAATGTTAGCACTGCATAAACATGATCTAGGCAGCCTATAATTATGACAATCACCATCCATAGAGGTAGTAGTGGAAGGGCTTTGTGGATAGTGCCTAATATACATCAGTGAGCTTAACAGGACATAGCACATTCAAGAATGTGATGTAGTCTGCCAAAAGAATCACACATACAGGACATGCAATCCCAGAAGTCACCCTGCATATCCTGCATCAAGTCACCCTGCATACTCTGCATCAGTCTTACAATAACCATGTCACCAGCAAACACCAGTAAACCCTCCTGCATTTACCCCCCAAGCAAGGGAGGTACAGGTAGATCTGGCACATGTCTGGAAAAGGGGTATCAGACTTTTTGACTGTTAATATTCCCAGAACCTGTCCTCCCTCTGTAGTATGTATCTCCTGGCTGTCGACAGGCATAAAGGCTGGGTCTATGGTCTATGTAAGGGATTCAGTGGTTACATTTCTTGTTTCCAGCACACACTGTACTCCGTGACTGTACCCCTTCATCTTTACCATTATCAGCTGAGCCTGCAGATCCTCTAACATCAGGCAGTGGTAATTCAACAGTGGTGGTGACACTGCAGATCCTCTAACATCAGGCAGTGGTAATTCAACAGTGGTGGTGACACTGCAGATCCTCTAACATCAGGCTGTGGTAATTCAACAGTGGTGGTGACACTGCAGATCCTCTAACATCAGGCAGTGGTAATTCAACAGTGGTGGTGACACTGCAGATCCTCTAACATCAGGCTGTGGTAATTCAACAGTGGTGGTGACGCTGCAGATCCTCTAACATCAGGCAGTGGTAATTCAACAGTGGTGGTGACACTGCAGATCCTCTAACATCAGGCAGTGGTAATTCAACAGTGGTGGTGACACTGCAGATCCTCTAACATCAGGCAGTGGTAATTCAACAGTGGTGGTGACACTGCAGATCCTCTAACATCAGGCAGTGGTAATTCAACAGTGGTGGTGACACTGCAGATCCTCTAACATCAGGCAGTGGTAATTCAACAGTGGTGGTGACACTGCAGATCCTCTAACATCAGGCAGTGGTAATTCAACAGTGGTGGTGACACTGCAGATCCTCTAACATCAGGCAGTGGTAATTCAACAGTGGTGGTGACACTGCAGATCCTCTAACATCAGGCAGTGGTAATTCAACAGTGGTGGTGACACTGCAGATCCTCTAACATCAGGCAGTGGTAATTCAACAGTGGTGGTGACACTGCAGATCCTCTAACATCAGGCAGTCGTAATTCAACAGTGGTGGTGACACTGCAGATCCTCTAACATCAGGCAGTGGTAATTCAACAGTGGTGGTGACAGAAGAGAATCACATGTGAATATAGCAAAGCACAATACCTTGTGTAAGTATGACTGAGCACCAGAAGCATACATTAAACTCAGACATAGTAATAGTAGTGTTTAAAAAAATGTTAAATACCATACCTTATGCAGAAGACTGTGCAGGTGGAATCACTGATGTTCCTGTATAACCCATATTAGACAGCTTTAGTAACTTTGATGGTGAGTAATGGATCAAGAGGAATTATGGCTACTGTTACAGGTGAGGAACTCTACATGGGGCATCTCTGCTAGACACTCTTGGTGCATGATGAAGTTCCACTCCAATGTCCATCACAACACAATGGAACTATGTACCAAACCTCCTCTGTCTCCATCAGAGGTGACTCGACTGATGACCCACCAACCATTGACTAACCTTCCCTTGTGAGGCATGACAGCTCATTTTTCAGAAGCACAAGTAATGTAGTGGCCCTGCAGAGGATTATGTCATAATTATGGATTTGGCCAACAACAGTATTAATACCCACCCTCAGATCTTGACAAGCATATTCCTAGTAGACCTGTTTACAGAATCTTGCCCAAAGAGCTGTCTGCCATGGAAATGGAGGCTCTGGAGTAGCACCTCATTTTTTTACCTCATAGAACTATGTTTTATTGGCAGCTTTTTCATCAGGCTCACAAGTGTTTGCTAAACTTCTCAGGCATTGCTTTGTATGCCTAGAAAACAGTGGTATTAGTACAGTGGTTGTCAATGGTCCAGAAATCCCCACTGGCCCAATGTGCTCACAGTTCTACACAAAGTGTTAGTATGAGCCTGGCCTAAATGTGTTCACATGTGCTCTGAATATTTGCAGATGGGTGTGTTTATCATTAGGCTTAATAAACCTTCAACACAACAATTATCTTACCCTTGTAGTACCCCTTGCACTCCACCCATTCATTAACCCAGAAACATAATGTCAAAGGTAGTTTATTATGAAGTTTAACAACACAGTAGCTAAGAGTTTCCGTAGTTTAAAAGGTGAAGCTAGAAAAGTGGCACTTACCTTGCAGAAGCTGGGATCCAGTGCCTCTAAGTAGTTAGTACAAGATTCACCTGATGCAGACTGAGATGCTGTCAGATTATGAATTCTTCTGAAGCATGCAGGGGATCAGTGCCTTCTCCTGCACTTATAGTGCACAAATATGAGGGCCTAGATGCTGTGACTATGCAAACGAGGGCATAATTCATTACCATTTCTGAACAGCTCAATTTCCACATCACCCTAACTGGATAAACTCCACTTGGAATTCTACACAATGTCATGCATAGCATCTAAGCACCTGCAGGCAGCATTGTACATGAGCAATTTATTTTATTTATTTATTTAACATTTGTTTACCAGGAAAGTCCGACTGGACACAGGTCCTTTTTATGCAGAGGCCCAGGAGAAAAGCTCCATGAGTGACAGTAAATTTTCTTGCACACATTACAATAATCAGTAAAGTATAAAGTAAACAAAATGTAGTATACATAAGAACATACAAATTTGTTACATCTTGACAACAAAACCTAGGCTTTGAACATAGCTAGTACTATTTGTAGGTATGACATGTCAAGATATAAGGTTAAGACAGGTCAGTAGGAACAAAGGATTAAACACGGGGGGAGAAGTTGGATATGTTTTGGGTATACTGTGATGTATCATAGCACTCATGGGGGGTTAGTACAGGGCCATAGCCACTTATTTTTTAGATAAACTTTAAGTGATGGCTTAAGGTGGTTAGTGGATGAGACTGAGAGAATGGAGTTAGTAAGGGAGTTCCATATATGAGATATATAGTTGGAAAAGAAAGATTCTCCTGCAGTGTTGTTGGCCTTAGAGACTGTGAGTAAGTTCTTGTTGTTAGAGCAAAGTGGTATGCTGGAACTGTAAGGAAGGATGAGATTTTGTAGTGCAGGGGGTTCTAGTTGGTTGTGTTACAATTTTGTGAGTTAGAGAGAGTTGGTTGTAAAGAATAATGTTGGGAAGCTCATGCCAGTCCAGTATCCTTAAAGCTGTACAATGATGTGTTCTATATAGACAGTCAGATGCAAACTTAGCGATTTTATTATAATATGCTTCTAGCTTAGATAAGTCAGTTTTGCTTAGATTAGTTAAAATTGGAGCAGCATATAGTAGAGTGGAGAGCAGATGGGTTTGTACTAATGTAATTTTGGCCACTGTGGTCAAGAACCTTTTGTGCCTATATAGATTACCAAGTTTCTTATTGACTTTTTTTTATAGTTAGGGAGACATGCAAGTCAAATTTTAGGGTATTGTCTATTTCCACTCCAAGAAGCTTCGTATGGGTTGACGGGGAGATCATAGTATTGTCTTTGGCTATTATGTTAAATGTTGGGCATGAGATCGATGTCTTCTTAGATTGGAAGAGTAAGAATTCAGTTTTGTTTGGGTTCAGTATTAGATGGGCATTGGCTAACCATGTTTCAACAGAAGTGAAGGATTTCTGTGTTTGAGAATGAAGAGCTGATAGAGAAGTGGCAGCACAGATAAGTGTTGAATCATCTACATACTGTATTATAGAACCATGTGGAGTAGCTGGGTGTAGATTATTAGTAAAGAGGGAGAAAAGCAGAGGGGCCAAGACAGATCCTTGGGGGACACCAATGGATAAAGGAAAGTGTGGCAATAGGTCACCCTGCCATAGAACAGATTGTTGATGGCCAGATAAATAGTTATGAAACCATGCTGCGGCAGATGGTAAGAAGGATAGTTCAGTTAGTACATCTATTAGTTTGGAATAGGAGACCATATCAGAAGCTTTTGATAGGTCTAGAAAGATGGCAGATACAAAGTTGTTGTTATTCCTGTAATGGTTTACAGTATTAGTGAAGGATAACAGAGCTGTAGTGGTACTATGTGATGGGCGAAACCCATGCTGAGTGTTTGCGAGAAGGTTATTTATTAGTAAGAATTTCATGACCTGGAAATGAATACACCTTTCGACTAGCTTAGAAAGATGTGAAAGAATAGCAATTGGCCGATAGTTTGTCAGTTCTGTGGAAGGTCCCCTTTATGAAGTGGGATTACATGGGAAATTTTTTACAGTTGAGGGACCTTGTTCTTGTTTTCGAGAATGGATCTATTTATAAGGATTGATACTGGGAAGGCTATAGATTCAGCTGCAATTCTGAGGTATTCACTGGGTAAGTTATCAGTGGCAAGTGTAGTAGGTTTTAGTTTCTGGAGTAGTTTTTTTATAGTGGCTGTAGGACATGGGGAGAAAGAGAATGAAGCATTGCTGGTTGTAGACTTGGCTGGTTTGGTATCAGGAGTAGGAGTTTGCTGTTTGGAAAGGGCAATTATAGATTCAGTAAAATGTTTGCTAAAAATGGTAGCTATGCTGTCGGAATTGTTGTGGATGTTTGGCGTTGGTGTAGTAGATTTTCCTGGGTGAAGGATTGAGTTTATAGCTGGCCAGAATTTTTGAGGGTTTTTTTGATATGTGTTTTGAATGTTATGATAGAAATTTATTTTATCCTGTTTTATTTGATTTTTTTGCCTTATTTTTAAGTTCTTGATAATGTTGTGTTAGTCTTATCCCATAGTTCCCAGACTTTATCTCTAGTTTTCAGAAGGGTCCTAGTGTCTCTGCTTAGCCAGGGGGCATAGTTTGATTTTACTCTGATGGTCCTAACAGGGGCATATACATTTAACATATCTAAGAAAGATTTATTAAAGTGGTTCACTGCATCATCTAGGTCAAGGTATTTGAGTGGAGTCCAATTGCATCTTTGTAGGTCAGCTAGGAAGTTGTCAAGATTAAAGTTATGTTTTTTTTTGAGTTGTTTAAACATAGTAGGTTTTGGTGGGAATATGTGTTGTATGAAATGTGGGTAGGTGGTCCCTCAGACCACCAGGAAGGCAACTGATTGGAATGAGTGAGAGGAGTTATTTAATCGTATTTATTTATTTTATTTATTTATTTTACATTTGTTAACCAGGGGTGTCCGACTGAGTTGAAAAGGCCCTTTTTCAGTAGAGGCCTAGGGAGAAAAGCTCTACATAGAAAAATTACAGATACATTTAGTTATTTAAACATGATCAGTATACACACAAATTACAAAAGGCATGTTTTTATAGTGGTATGCAGCACATCAACAGTTTCAGTGGAGAGAACAAACAAAAAATATTAATTTAAAAATAAAGGTAATTAATAGATTTGTGGTGTACAGCTGAAATTTGGAACATCGGTAGAATACATACATAGTACACAGGTACAGTGCATACATTGTAGATTAGCCAGTGTTTGTGAGTAAGACTGAAAACTATTATCAAGTATTCTAGGTTTAGCATGTGTACCTTATCTGCTTTCACTAGCCTGGGGAGCAATCATGGCACTGCCAACTTTGCTTAAGATGCTGCCTGATGAGGTCTTTAAAGGAGGCTTTGGATGATGTGTTTTGAATGCTAGTGGGGACAGAGTTCCATTTTTTAGCCACTGAACTACTATACAGTGCATCTCCAAAGCTATTGTAGCTGTTAGTGACTTCTAGCAGTAGTTTGCTTGATGATCTAAGAGGCCTTTTGGCTGAGTGATGTTGTACTAGGTTTTGAGGGCAGGACACTTATTGGGGAGGTAATAGATCGAATGACAGAGGCAGAGCTGATTGTAGGTAAGGAGGTTGGGCAGTTCAAGCCAGTGGAGCTGTTTCAAAGCAGTACAGTGATAAGTTCTATATGAGCAATTTGCAGCAAAGCGGGCAATTTGGTTATAGCAGGCTTCCATTTTACTTAGTTCAGTTTTGTTGAGATTAGTCAGAATGGGAGATGCATATAGTAGGGTGGATAGAAGTTGGGAGCGAGCAATGGCTGATCTTGTGTTGTTGGTAAGAAATGGTTTGATACGGAAGAATGATCCCAGTTTGGCATATACTTTTATAGTTAAGTTGAGATGACTATCAAATTTTAGGTGGGAGTCTATGGTTATTCCCAATAGCTTAGCCTGTGCCATTGGAGCGATTTGAGTAGCATTTGTGGAGTAGATAGTGAATTGACTGTTGTCAGTGTTTTTGTTAGAACTGGTTATAATCATAAGCTGAGCTTTCTTTGGACTGAGGATAATTTGGTTTTGGTAAGGTAGTTTTCAACATCAGAGAATGCTAGTTGAGTTGTTTGCAGGAGGGAGGGAATGTTTTGTGCAGCACAGACTAAAGTAGTGTCATCTGCATACTGAATGATAGATGCATGCTGTGTGGAGGTATGGAGGTCATTTGTGAAGACTGAATAGTAGTGGTCCTAAGATAGAACCATGCGGGACTCCTATAGTTATGGGCAGCTGAGGAGAGAGAGAATTTTCCCATTTCACAGCTTGGTACCTCTCAGTTAAGTAGCTTTGGAACTAGGTAAGAGTGGAATTTGATAGGTGATATTGGTTTAGTTTGTTTAGCAGGATTTGGTGTGAGACTGTGTCAAATGCTTTGGACATATCCTAAAAAAGAGTTGACACCTGCAGGACTTTGTTTTTGAGACGGTTTACTGTGTCTGTGAAGCAGAGGAGGGCTGTAGTGGTACTAGGGGTAGGTCTGACACCATGCTGAGTAGGTGACAGGATGTTGCTGTCTAGGAGATATTTTAGCACCTTAGTATGGATGCATTTTTCTAGGATTTTGGCCAGGGGGGAGATTAAAGCAATGGGTTTGTAGTTATTAACTTCAGTGGAGGCCTTTATGCATGGGTATAACAGGATATTTTCCAGAGTTTGCGCACATAGTTTTCAACAACTGATCTGTTTATGAGAGTGGAGATTCAGATAGCAATAGCATCTGCTGTGAGTTTCAAGAAATAGCTGGGGAGTAGGTCGGCTGCTGTTGATGAGGTTTTTAGTTTGGAGAGCATGCTTTTGATTGAAGTGGTGGAAACTGTTTTGAGGTAAAGCTTGTATTAGTGTTTGTGTTGGGGGGGCTAGTGAGGAAGGAACTGTCCTGTGATACTAAAGATAGAATTGAGTTCAAAAAGTGGGAGATGAATTGTGTTTCCATGGGAACTTTAGTGTCAGGGGTGGTTGGTTTGGGGGTAGCCTTTGGGGTGGGTTTTAGTAGCTGGTTTACATTTTTCCAAAATATTTAGGGGTTGTGTTGGTATTTAGTTTGTAATGTCATGTAGTAGGTTTTTTTTGTCCAGCCTAATGCATTTTTTTGCATGGTTGCGCAGTTCTTGGTACTCAGTTAGGCTTTGTGTTTCTTTGTTTTTTTGATAGTAAAGCCAGGCAGTGTCTCTGGACTTGAGGATTTGTTTGGTTTCTTTACTGAGCCAGGGGGTTGTAAAGATTCTAACCTTGATTTTGCGTAATGCAGCAACAGTGTCTAGGTGTTGTAGAAATGTTTTGTTGAAATATGCTACAGCCTGGTCAAGTGGGAGGGTTTGTAGGGAGATCCAGTCACAGTTACACAGTAAAGTATTGAGGACCTCAGGAGAGAATTTTTTTGTGTTTCTAGTGAATATATAGTTAGTGGTTTTGCATATGCTTGTTCTACTAAATAAGGTATATTATGCTGTGGTCACTTAAGGTGTCTGGGAGACTGCCTGCGTGGGGGTACAATGTGGGGTTGTTAATTAGGACCCAGTCAAGGATGGATTCCCTTTTAGAATTTTTATCACATCTAGTTGGAATTTGGACTAGCTGCTGGTAGCCATGGAGATTTATTAGATTACTTGGTGGTTCTGATATGCAGGTAAACCAATCTAGGTTGAAATCCCCCAGAATAAGGGTTTCTTGTGAGTATGTGGAAGAACACCGGGATAAGAAGTCTAAAAGGCTAGCAGGTGTATTACCAGGTGGAATATAGATCACAATTGTGGTGATGACCTTTTTAGGGTGAAGTTGAAGTTGTGAGATAAGTATGTCCCAATTATTGGGGGAGAGGTAGGAGTTTGGTAATTGATGTATAGTTAAATTGGACTTATACAGTAAGGCAGTTCCACCCCCTTTACGAAATGGTCTGTCTAATGATATTGTAGCCGGTAGGGAGAACTTCTGAGTTAGCTATGTTTTCATTTAGCCAGGTTTCTGTTAAAGCAACTATGTATGGGGAGAAGTGTGCTATTGTGGCCTGGAGTTCAGATATTTTATTTTTGATAATTCTAATATTAATATTTAGCATTAAAAGATGGTTGGTTTTGCTGCTCTTGTTGATTTGCCCAGGGATGAAGATCAGGGGCGGCCCGTGCTATTGGACTGCTGGACTGCAGCCCCCTAAACAAAAGAACTAAAAAGAAATTAAAAAAAAAAAGAAAAAAAAAAATGTTTTAAATTCATGACTTGGACATGAGTAGTCCAGACTACTGCGAGTCTACTGCGCATGCTCCAGGCAGTCCGGCAGTCCAGGTAGGGAAACATGAGGAGAAGTAAGTGCACAGACTCGCTGGGAAAACGCATCGGGGCCGGACTGCAACACTAGCAGTCAGTCTCTCTCATCGGGAAGGGTTTGGATCGTGGGAATCTCGCGGGTCTTTGGATTATTGCGCAGGCACATTTGGATTACGTTATGGAGAATGGGCAGCAAGGACAGGTAAGTGTGTTAATTAGTACTGTTTAGAATGGTAGGGAAGTGTGTGAATTAAGTTATGCCTATTTGAATGTAGGATGGTGTGTGTGTGTGCGTGTGAAAATGCCCCAGGTGCTCATGGTGGTGTGGTAGGGAATACCTCAGGCTTGAACCCTGTACCCAGGTGTTAAAGACTTGAGTTCCCTACCCATCACCATTTGTAAAAAAATTGCAGATTTTTGCCTCATATTTGATCTGATCTGTTCCTCATAATATCTGTGGTTTGTAAATGTTGCAATGCTTGATATTTGATGGTGTAGTAGTAGCATTGTTGCCTCACAGCTGCAGGTTTTCAGGTTTGATTCTTGGCTGGGGTTCCTTCTTTGTTGGGTCGTTTGCTTGATATTTGATGGTGTAGTAGTAGCAGTGTTGGGGGTTCCTTCTTTGTGGGGTCTGTTTGCTTGATATTTGATGGTGTAGTAGTAGCATTGTTGCCTCACAGCTGCAGGTTCTCAGGTTTGATTCTTGGCTGGGGTTCCTTCTTTGTGGGGTCTGTATCTTCTCCCTGTGTTTGTGTGGGTTTGCTTTTGTGTCCTCCCATGTTACAAAGACATGTCTGCATTATTTCTTCCTGGGCCTCTGCTGAAAATTGTTTTTTTGTTTCAAGTCAGACTGTCCTGATTAACAAATGTTAAATAAAATTGACAGGCATTTGAATTTCAGACTTCAGGTTTCTGAATGTTTAATTTCTTACATATTTGATGGTGCAGTGGCAGTATTGTTGCCTCATAGCTATAGGATTTGTGGTTTGATTCTTGGCTGCGGTGCCTTCTTTGTGGAGTCTCCATCTTATCTCTGTGTTTGTGTGGATTTGCTCTGGTATCCTGCCATTTTACAAAGACGTGTCTACAGTATTTCTCCCTGGGCCTCTGCTGAAAATTGTTTTTGTTCCATCAGAAGTAAAATTGACAGGCATTTGAATTTCAGACTTCATAGTCTTCAGAAAATACATAGTAAAACAACTTTTTATTCTAGCAATAAATATATAGTAACACAACCTTTTATTATAGCAATTTTTAAGTTTATAAGATGACTATTTGAAATTTTTCCTTATTTTTGGGACTGTAATACCCTGTTAGTGGCTTTGTCCAGGTTTTTTGTGCTAAGGTTGACAGCTATGGCAAGAACTGAATTCACTGAATATGTTTGAGGGCTGTATTCCCTCATTACTGGGTTTGTCCAGGTGTTTTGTGCTAAGAGGTTGACAGCTATGGTGAGAACTGAATTAATTAAATGATAGCCATTTAAGTTTCAGTCTTCCTCTCGTTCACAAAACAGCTGATTTGGCATAGTGGTATGTTGCTCTTGACTGTTTTGCACAGGGCCCTTGTCTGTAAAATGTACGGTGGTAACACAGCATTTTTCTTTCACAAAGCAGGTGATTTGGCATAGTGGTATGTTCTGACTCTTTTTGCACAGGGACTTTGGCAGTAAAATGTATGGTGGTACCGTGGTAACACAGCATTTTATTCTAGCAGCTTTCCAAGATTATACAAGCAATGTTTAATGTGTCCCTGGTTTTTGCCCTTTTGACCCACCCCAATAAATTTGGCTTTTCCAGACTTCTTGTGCTATGAAGTTGAGATGCAGTTGAGTATTGAGCAGATTTTACAAGGAGCTGAGAGCTGCAGGGGAAGAGAAGTTTAGTGCTAATAGCACAACAGGCTGTGTGCTTGCTTTTGATGCAGAAGGTTGTTGGTTCTACTCCCATAAGGGGTGAATGCTGAAAGTTAAGATACTAATTATGAGCCTGTTATCAGTTTGCCACCCATTTCCTATTGCAATATTACTAGCTTATTTTTAATGTAATTTAGGCAATTTATTCCACAGGGGCATCAGACACTTTATTGTTCGATGAAACCATGAAATATAAAGGTGATTGCTAGCACCAACCTCTTCATTACAGATTTATTTAACGTGGAATTATTTAGATTACTTTTTTACTACTTCAGAGATTGTGCATATTTACTGATAATGGTGGACTAGAATTGTGCATATTTACTGATAATAGTGGACTGTAGAAGTTTGAGTAGACTTTTATGATGGAAATGTTCTGAATTGGACAGTTTTGTTTCATTGTTTACTGGAAAAATGTTCAAAGCAATAGGAAGGTGTATCAAAGAGCACATGTATGTTTCATATGCAAGGGGCCTATGATTTGAAAACAGCCCAGAATTAATTTTTATCTGCCACGAGTAAAATGTATTTTCTTTGAATGTGGATTTTAATGTTGTTTCAGTGAATGTGAGTTTCAAGAGCAGAGAAGGTTTAATGCCAAGTTTGTTATGTCTTAGTGTTTGCGCTGTAAAATGCAAAAATAAAACTTTCAAATGAAGTTCAAATCACCATAGAAGTAAATCAGTATGCACATTAGTGTTTATGGTAAATGGAGTGAAATAGCAAATTAATGGATCATTGGAATGGCTGCAGGGGGAGGCTCCATTCGACCATGGTTTTGTGAGGGGGAAGGGCGGCAAACTTAGACAGCCCCAGCTAAACTATACCTCCCAACTGTCCAGATTTTCAAAGAATGAATAGATGTTTTGCTTCTTATTTTTGATTTGTTCCTCATAAAAATTTGTGGTTTTCTGGCAAATCATTTAGGAATTAAGTCACTAAATAATGACACACCTAGTTTCAGACTTCATAACCTTCAGAAAAATGCATGCTAAAGTAAGACCTGTTCTATCAACTGTCCCAGTTTATAGAAGAGCATTTTTAGTACTGTTTATATGTTCCCCCAATATATTTGGCCTTGTCCAGATTTATGTCCCAGTTTATACAAGAGCAATTTTTAGTACTGTTTATATGTTCCCCAATATATCTGGCCTTGTCCAGATTTATTGCATTAACAGGTTGAGAGGTACATGCAAATAAATTGCTTTATAGAATTAGGCATAGCCAAACCTCTGAACTGTCCCTGATTTTGACTCAAAATGTTGCTCTTCCCCTAATGATCCCTCTGCAAAATAGCAATTTTGGAAGAAAACATGGAGGGTTTATAATTAAGAAATAACTGTAATAATCAGATTACTTTTATTTCAGAAATGCATGTAGATTACTTTATTTTGTCAGCTGCTCAAGTTAGCAGTACTAATATTAAAGTGCCCCTTATTTGACAGGTTCCCAGCTGTATTGTGTTGCTATTTTATATTTTTACATCACATTTTTTGGTCCATTTTTCATAAAATTGTGTTTTTTTGGCAAATTAGTGACAAATAATTAAAGACTGAAGTTAGAAAATAATGACAGACATTTGAGTTTCAGATTTCATACCATTCAGAAAATTCATACTAATGCAAGACCTCTATTAGCTTTCTAAGGTTATAAGAGCGATATTTTAAAAATTGTCCTTATTTTTGGGCCTTTGTCCCATTTCTTTGTATGGCTTTGTCCAGATTTCTTGCTCTGAGGTTGATAGGTGTCAGGGCCATCAGAAGTCAGCCAGAGACATTTTAAACTGTCACATACTTGTTACACCCCACTCCCCCATGTAGTGACTCTGGATGTGTCGAAGCAAGGCAAGGAGTAGTTATGCAGTGTAAATGTGCAGAGAATCCCACCCATCCAAGGTAGACACAAGTACTAGAGTGGCTTTTGTTTTCATCTGTCCTTGATTTTTGCAGAATGGTCTGGTTTCTGTCATATTTTTTGTACTTTTGATTTATGCTTATTACTCAAAGTGCCTGTTGCTCTGTGTTTAAGTAACAATACTTTAATGACCATCAGGTAAGCTTGGCTGAGATTGCAAGATGCAAGTAAGCTTTAATAAGCATACCGTTAAAGAATTGCCAACATTGAAAGCCTTTCTGTTGCCATGTAGAGAATACTTAACTAGATAATGTATAAGCCTTGGGTATTGAAATGCATATGCCAGTATTTGTAATAAAGGACAGAATTACATTATTTTAAGAGTCTCATTACACTTGGAGACTTACAGACATCTCTGCAGGCTTTAACCATAAACCGAATGCCAATCACGTGGTCTATAACCTGTACAGTAATCCTTTTAAGCAATGTATCTTGAGCTTATTTCTTGTTTGCTTTTCATTTTTTACTTTGATCATGTTTTCCCCATGAAACAAGTAGCTGTCAGGCAGCAGGTCTTTTTTTTGGATAAGGAACATTTTTACAAGTGGGGGCATCAGAGATTTCTACTTTCAGCATGTTACTTGTTACTTTAATAAAGCTGAATATAAATTATAATTAGAACTGCAGTGCAAGAAGTGGTTTGAGTTGAGTGCTGCTTGTTTCTCTTATACTTGATTTTGACTGGCATTCCATTAATGCATTTAAAAAAAAAGTAATTTATTTTTTCATGCCTCACAACCTTTTTTGTTTCCATCTAGATATTAAGCTGTCATGCAGCCAATGCATTGAAATATGTTTATTCTTCTACACTTCATTTTGTCTTGATTGGACTCTCATGACAACTGTTTGGCACCCAGTGCAGTATATTTAGTCTTTGTGGTTTGCTACTACAGGTGTTTGTGTGGTAGGGGAATACCTCAGGCTTGAACCCAGTACCTTGTATGCAGGTGTTAAAGACCTTAATTCCCTACCCACCACCATTTGTGAAAAAAACTGCAGATTTTTGCCTCATGTCTGATCTGATCTGTTCCTCATAATATCTGTGGTTTGTAAATGTTGCAATGCTTGATATTTGATGGGGCAGTTGTAGCATTGTTGCCTCACAGCTGCAGGTTCTCAGGTTTGCTTCTTGGCTGGGGTGCCTTCTTTGTGGGGTCTTTATCTTCTCCCTGTGTTTGTGTGGGTTTGCTTTTGTGTCCTCCCATGTTACAAAGACATGTCTGCATTATTTCTTCCTGGGCCTCTGAATTTTTTTTTTTTGTTCCAGGTCAGACTGTCCTGATTAACAAATGTTAAATAAAATTGACAGGCATTTGAATTTCAGACTTCAGGTTTCTGAATGTTTAAGTCCTTGCATATTTGATGGTGCAGTGGTAGTATTGTTGTCTCACAGCTATAGGTTTTCTGGTTTGATTCTTGGCTGGGGTGCCTTCTGTGTGGAGTCTGCATCTCCTCCCTGTGTTTGTATGGATTTGCTCTGGTGCCCTATCATTTTGTGTTTGCAGTATTTCTCCCTGGGTCTCTGCTGAAAATTGTTTTTATTCTGTCAGCAGTAAAATTGACAGGCATTTGAATTTCAGACTTCATGTTCTTCAGAAAATACATAGTAACACAACCGTAACACAACCTTTTATTCTAGCAATTTTCTAAGTTTATAAGATGAATATTTGAAATTTGTCCCTATTTTTGGGACTGTATTCCCTCATTATTGGCTTCGTCCAGGTTTTTTGTGCTAAGGTTGACAGCTATGGCAAGAACTGAATTCACTGAATGTTTGAGGGCTGTATTGCCTCATTACTGGGTTTGTCCAGGTGTTTTGTACTAAGAGGTTGACGGCTATGGTGAGAACTGAATTCACTAAATGATAGCCATTTAAGTTTCAGTCTTCCTCTTTTACAAAGCAGCTGATTTGGCGTAGTGGCATGTTGCTCTGTATTGCACAGGGAGCTTGGCAGTAAAATGTATGGTTCTAGCAACTTTCCAAGATTATACAAGCAATGTTTGTGTCCCTGGTTTTTGGGCTTTTGACACTTAATAGGAAAACCACTTTATGAAAAACAGCAGAGCTTTTGGATACAATCCTTCATCAATACTAATACATACAAGGATAGTCACTGTTAAAATACAGGTCCAAAACAGTCACATGACCAGCAGCCCAAAGAATCATGTGACATGACAAAATCCATATAACATAATGAAGTTAAAATTCAAAACATAATAAATGCTAAATAAACAGTATAAAACACATATAATAAAACACATAAGTTAAAATATATATTAAAAACATATATTGAGGACATGAAAATATAAAATATAGAGTAATCACAGCCTAGTTCTACTCAACCTAACCAAAACTGGTTTGAGGCTGACCATACTGTTCAAGCCAGGTGCTGAATCACTTGCCAGTCTCAAAATCCACTCATATTCTTTATTTTCCAGGTGGTTATTTATATCCCCACCTCTAAGCGTAGGCTGGACTGAGTCAATAGCCCTAAATTTAAAGAAATTCTGTTGCCCAAACTCAGCTATGTGCTTATACAATGCATTTCTTTCACAGCACCTCCTAATCTCGGACTTGTGTTCAATGATGCATTCTCTTAACTTACGGGTAGTTTTGCCTACATAAAAAGAATGACAGGCAACACACGTAGCTTTTCCCCTTTCTGGTTGGCCACACCCCTTCCCCTTGACCCCACCCATTCAGCTGTCTCCTGCAGCCCCCCTTTGATGTGCAGTCACCACCCGCCACTGATGAAGATAGTGGGGGTGTTATGTTCTGACATTTGTGTTGGAGCAGTTTGTGTTAGACAGAATGGATTTGGGCCTGGGTTGGGGTGGATATCCCCACTTATGGTGAGCTTGGTGTTAAAATGATGATACAGATGTTGGAGTTTGGTGATGAGTGTGAGAAAGTATTGTGTTTTTTTGGAGTAGGAATGAGAGCATATGTGTTTAGTTTTGAATTGGTCTGTTATGTAGTTCTTGAACAATTGTGGGCAGATATTATTATAATGTGCGGTGTCTGTATATGAGAGTGCATAATGTAGTGTTGTGCTACTAAGTTTAGGGATATTGCTAGAGTGATAACTTGTGGTGTTATAAAGAATTGTGAGAAGACAGACTAAACTTAGTTGTGTGATAGTCATGGTTATAAAGTTTAAGTTGGTTCTAGGTAGGGGTCTGGATAGGAATTATAGGGTTGCACTATATGTGGATGGGTAAGTAGTGTGGGTGATGTAAATAATGCCTAGTGGGAATGAGAGTGGTTGGGAGTATTTTGTGGTGGAGCAAGTTGGTGTGGTATAATGTGATCTGACTTGAGGAGCTGTAATTGGTGGAGGTGATGTGAGGGTGAGCTGTGGGTGTGGCTGTGATTACTATAAATGTAGAGGTAGTGGGGGTGGGAGGGAATAGGGGGCAGGGCAAGGGAGCAGAGAGAGCCTGAGCATTAGCGAGGGCTAACGGAGTGGGGCAGAGACCACGAAGACAAGAGTAAAAAGTAAGAATTACTTTACAAATCTGAACACTTTAAACAAATTCCTGAGGTCTATTGGCTTACCAGCAAGCAGAATACAATTGCTGAAGAGCACTTGTGTCCTGGTAGGAGACTAGAAATTTAAAGATGGCTCCAAGCTCAGCAGGATTTTAATATAGACAGTATTGGGGGAGGGAGATAACACATGGGGTGTAAACCAGGTGGAATGCAAAGAAACCAGTGAAACCAAAGAGGCAGTCAGTGGAAATCTATCAGTGAAGGCATCACAGGGGGTAAGTAATAACTCAAACTACCTGTAAAGTGAAGGAGAGAAGAGACAGCAAAGTTTATTAAGGTTGGGAGTGTGTCTTCACATTGACTTGCTGATTAGTAACCAGTTTGTGCACAGAATAGAGTAGGGAGATACATTAGCAATGAAGGGGAATGTATAGAGATGCAAATAAACTGGTGGGCCTCCAAGTGATGCAAACTAAGGCAGAAAGCACTGAGAGGGCTGCTTGATGGTTAATTTAGTCAGAGGGATCTGAATTAAATGTATACTATCTATTGGACAGTTAGGATTACTGCACTAGCTTGGGGGGGGGGGGGCACAAGGCTACAACAGTAAGTTTTATTAGCACGCTGAGAACTACTAAGAAATACTGCTAATGTAATAGCTTCACTCTCATACAACATACAAGTAGAATGCCTGGGTGGACTGACCCTGCTCTTGAGGCTCAAAATGTACATCCTTGTTTAGTTTTGCAGTACTGATTCCTTCTTATACTGTATGGGTGGGGTGGTAGCCACAGACTGCAGATTTGCTGGAGTGTGCTCTGAAGAGAGAGAGAGAAAAAAGAGAGAGGATGAAGCTAGTAGAAGGAGACAAAGACAGGTCAAAAGGAAGTAATGAGGAGATAGGAGGGTGTAAAAGATACAAATCTGAGGATAGTGTGGATAAAGCAGGAGAATAGATGCTACTACTACAGTTTAAGAGTGCTTCAACAGTAACCACATCACAGTGCCATAACTTAGTTTGGAAACAGGGTAATAAATCATACACAATACATTTATCAGCCAATTATCCTGTGCATACAAGAAAAAGGAAAATGAACACTTAACAGCACAGTTGAAGCAGTAGCAGAGACAACTGTAGTGCTAAATCAGTAAATACTATTTCTAACTCCAATACTAAGTCAATTAGATTTACATTACAGTCATAACAGCAGTAGGTGGATTGTTTTTTACTAGCTTTATCTATTCAGGTAGGTACTTAAATAGTTTGTGTAAAAACATGCATGTTTATCTGATGGATGGGGTGATCTGTATCACATGCGAACCAGTCTAAATTAAAATCACCCAGTATGAATGTCTCCTGACTACGGATACTACTTGCCCAGTGCAATAGACATTCTATAACTGGGACATTATTTCCAGGTGGGATGTAGCAGCCAATTATATTAAGTGCTTTTCTTGAATTTAGGGTTCGTGTGGTATAGATGAGCACTGCCCAGTTGTGGAGTTTTGCATTCAAGGAAAGTTAAAGTGAGATGGTCTTTAAAGAGAACAGCAACTCCACCTCCTCTTTTGTTGAGTCTATTCCCCCGTAGTATGGAGTAACCTGGGGTAGTATTTCATTATCTTTTGTACTTGGTTTTAACCATGTTTCAGTGATTATTACCATGTCTGGGGGTATGTAGCTAGAGTGGTATGGAGGATGCCCAATTTGTTAGCAATACTTCTAATATTAATGTTCATTAGCAGTAGGTCTGATTTTATTTTCTGTTTAGGACTGTATTTGTGGAGATGTTGCAACTAGAGTGATTAGATGGATTGGTGTTATCTGACAGTGGTTCAGGATTTGGGTGGATGTCACCACTAATCAGTAGCCTAGAGGCAATGTTAGTAAGTAGTTTCAATCGTTTGATAAGTTCATTGTTGAATAACTGAGGATTGTAGTGACTATCTTTAGTAGGTATTAATTTAAATGGAAAATATTGGAGGCTAGTAATATTGACAAGTGTAGGACTGATGGTGAGATATGTACATGGAGTAGTGTGGTAAGGTGGGTTTGTTGTGTGATGAAAAGTGGTGTCTGGAATGTGTTGTGGCGATAAGTAGTGAGGTGAGATAGTAATATGAGTGTTGGTTCTGAGAGGTGCACGTAATTCCACATCTGACCTAATAGAAGTGGATCTACTGTAATGCTTGGTTTATTCATGGCACATAAGCAGAGACAGCCCTGCCATGTTTCATAACATATACTGTAATGTCCATATGGATTACTTTCAACCCATCAAGAAGTCAACTTGTCGAACTTAAAAAAAGCTTGTACAGCTGATCACTTGTACCAACTTTTTCTGTGTGAAATTCTGGTACAGTGGGATTGAGGAATTTATCCTTTCCCCACTGTATTGCAATCTTGGACTTGATATATATATAATTATGAGGGGATGTAGGTGGCACAACCCCCCACCTCCCTGAAATAAACATGTTTAATCTTTTTTGTTTGTTTGTTCGACCACTTGCTAGTTGATAATTTGGTTTTCGATGTATCGTAGAATCATTCAGACATAGTAATTCAGTACATATATTAGGCTGTCCTGCCACAGGTGATGCAAAAGAAGTGCCCCTTGCTGTACACCATTCAACAGACTGAAGTATGGGTGTAGGCATAAGGTATCTGCCAGTTTTTTCTGTGATTACTCACATGTTGAGATGCCTTCAGGCAGAGAAGGTGGTGCACAGTTTAGTGCACGGAGATGGTTGTCGAAAAGTCAAAAAAAGTGGAAGTCTATGAAGGCCACAATACTAGACCAAGGCCAGAAATACTTTGGTAAAGGTAGTGACACGTTACTGGTATCCTGTGCATAGGTGAACAACACTGCCACCATTACAGTGATGTGCAGCAATGTCAGTCATCCTAACCTCCTTGGCTGGTAGCAGAATGAGAATAAAACTATACAACCAGCTTTGTCTTACATATACATACAACCTGCAACTGTGTGCCAGCCACATATCTTGCGCACTTTAGTGTTCCTCTCTCCATAACCCCAGAAACAGTTAATTTACGAATCCTTGGAGGCTGTTTTGCTGAAATACCAGATAAATGTTAAAGGCATTTTTATCCTATTGGTATTCTTTATGTGCAGTTTTATTAGATACATAGAGCTACTCTGAAACTAGATTTCAAATATGGCTGCTGTCAGTACTGACATTTCAGTAACTGCTGACTAATTTTGTTCTATTTAATATACGGCAACTCTCGACTTAGAAACTGCAGCTGAGTATTTGTGCTTATCTCTTTTTTTATTTTGATAAAAAAGTTTTCCTTTGTTTAAAGCCACCACTTTCACTACAGACAACTACCTGGTGTTTTCATTTTTATTTCATACATTAGTTATCCAGATAACCACTGAACACAAGTGCCTATTTTCAGCGTGACCCAGGAGCACTGTTTGGTTAATCGATTTGCTCAGAGTCACACTGTAGGTGAATGTAGGCAGAAGATAACAAACCCTTAACAATTTGGTAACAGGAAGCACGTCACTAACAGTTTCGCGATTTAGTGCTGTGCGTTAACTGCCAAACCAGTGTGGTTCGAATTAATCCAATATTTTAGGGCTCTCCTTATTTGTTATGAAATTTTCATTCCTAAATTAATTTTCTGTCAGAATACTGTCTTTCATGCACAGATATGTCTATAACAGTTAGTCTTAAGAGATAACTGATATTAGAATTAAGCACTGTAAATGGATATATATATATATATATATATATATATATATATATATATATATATATATATATATATATATGTCTTCATAAGTGATGATTTTTGATGACTGTTTTTCCTTCCCTCCACCTTTACTGAGCTATTTATTTATTTATTCTTGGTTAACTTGGTTAGCTGGTTAAGTGAACTATTCAAAAGAGTATTTTCAGACATGACCCAGGACAAAAGTCAGAGTTAAGAAGTTACAAACATGAAGAAATATTTTGCAGTTATCATGCAGTTATGACAGGAACATGTGCACTTAAGAGCTGAACAGTAATGAAAACATTTAACATTCAGCATATTTACTCACTACACATATATGCTTACAGTTTTTTCTCTTTTTTCCAGTGAAATTCTTACACACTTTTTCCTGCTGCAAGTTGTACTGTAATACAACACTTATATGTTTATGCAACAGAAAATTAATTTGCAAAATAAAAGGGCTAGAAACTATCACTGGAATGTAAGGCCAGGCTTAACATCTTCACAGATATAATGACTCTGTCCTTTTTCATCCCTTTCTTCCTCCTCTTAACAAATATCACTTCCTTTAACTCCATCCCACCATGTTTTTGCACAACTTCAGCCACAGATTCTACTACTCATCCAAATCCACTAAAAAGCTCCCCAAACATTACTCCCAGCTTATTTAATATAAGTTTGCTGTTCCCCTCTAAACTCAAAGTACTACTGATCAAATCTACTACTATCGCTATACATTGCCACCCTAAGAGAATGAGAAAAGTAAATGCCTTCTCTATCATTTCCCAGTGTGGTGACACCATTCTAAACTTGGACCTTTCATTTCTCCTAAATCTTTTACCCTGCCCCCCCAACAAATCTCAACTTTGTTACACTAAACTTAGAGAGCATTTGTAATAAAATCACCAATTTTCGCAACTGGATATCTCACAGTTCGCCAGACATTATAGCTGCTACTGAGACCTGTCTTAAACCAAACATAAAAGACTCTGAATTTCTTCCTGCTGGCTATAACATAATTAGGACAGATAGACTCCATTAAAAAGCTGGTGGTATAGTACTGCTTTATCCCACCTTTTACAATATGATCTCTTACTCTAATCCTATCCCACAGTTTGCAAATGCAGAAATTCTCGTCTCCTTCTTAAAGTTAAATAAAACTAAAATATTATGCATTATAGTATTATACATACCCCCTGGCCAAAATATTCCAGTTCTTGAATATATCTTTTCTTGGAAGTCTAACACCATCAAAAATGAAACTATTATCCTAGGAGATTTTAATATTAACTGGCAAAACCTCACCTCTGAATTTCTATCCTCCAGCATAAATTTGTTTAGATTCACCCAACTTATCATTACTCCAACTAGATTCAACAATAGCAACAAATAGGGCTCTGTCCCTGATTGGATCTTTGTCACAGGCCCCAGTAAAACCATTAAGGCTGGCACCCTCCCTGATACACTTAATGGCCATCTCCCTGTGTATGTCCGTAGAAAAATCTCTCACTTGCGTAAGGAACATCACTACAAACTATCCCAAAACCTTTCTAACTTTGACCAACAGGCATTCATTAACACATTAAAAAATGTGAACTGGACCAGTCTAACAAAGCTACTCCTAGATAAAGCAGTTAACTCTTTTAATAGAATGTTCCTGGTCACCCTAAATAGAGCTCCATGGTTGTCTAACTCACCAAAGCAATTAATGACAAACAGGAACAAAGCATGAAACAATGGCTAAAAAACAAAACCTCCTCTGACCAACTAATGTTCAGGCAGTTCTGTAACCAGGTCAGAAAGCTAGTATCCAAAAATAATAAAGATTACTACATAAAATTACAAAAGAAAATCATAAACAAAAGCCAAAGAAATTCTGGAATTATATTACTTCACTACTAAACCCTGGAACAAAAAGCAATTCCATCTCATATTCAGATAACCCCCAACCCACACACATTGCCAGTCTATTCATTCACTTTATTGAGAGTATATTTAATCTCATGGCAAGTTTGTCCCATACCCCCTCTTTTCCTTCTTTTCCCTCAAACTGGCCTAAACCTAAGAGAACTTTACCCTTGTGTACCCCTAAACACTCTCCTACCCCTCTTAACTTTCCTTTCTCTTCCAATTCAAAATAAGCATCTCCTGTAACTCATGCAACCCTCACACTTCAGCCTGTCTCAACCCACACTATAAGAAAACTACTTTATCAATGCAAACCTTGTTCTAGGTTTGCTGACAGCCTACCTGCTGAATGTTGAAAACTAGCCACTGAAGCCATTGCTTACCATGTTAGCATACTTATAAACAGATCAGTCCTAGAATCATATGCCCCAACACTCTGGAAAAAGTTCTTCTTTATACCATTCTGCAAAGGAGGTAACCCTACTGAAATGTCTAACTGCTGTCCTATTGCTATCCTGTCTCCTGTTTCCAATCTTCTTGAAAAATATGTCCACTCACAACTTCTATGCTTCCTTTGTTAAGAACCAGTTACTGACATCAACACAACATGACTTTAGACCAGCTCATAGTACCACTTCTGCCTTAGTATACTTTATGGATACTGTCAATAAAGCAAGGGACTCTGGTAAACTTGTTTCTTCCCTATTTCTTGCCTTATCCAAGGCCTTCAACACTGTCTTTCATCCTCTGTACCTACAATAGCTAACCAATATTGGTCTTTCTTCCCCTTCTCTTAAATAGTACTCCAGCTACTTATCAAATAGACAACAGGCAGTAAAATGGCAAGATTCTCCCCATATCTGCATAATACCACCGGAATTCTCCAAGGCTCTTTACTTAGCCCTCTTGTTTTAAATATTTTCATAAATAACCTTTACATCACCTCCTGTCAGAATTAACTCATACAATATGCAAATGATTCAACTATTATTTACTCTTCACACACTTTGCCTCACCTCAAACAAATTGCTCAAGATGCCTTTACCTCTATTGGGACCTGGCTTACTAACAACAAACTGCTCCTTAATCCTCAAAAAACAAGGTCCTCCTTTTCATGCCCAAAACTCCTCTTTTAAATAAAGCCCAATTGACAATATTCTCTCAAAATAGCACAATTGAAGTAGAACTTTATACTAAACTATTAGGCATAACAATAGATGAAAACCTTAAAATTCATCTACATAGCCAAAATAGCATTAAAAAAACATCAGAATCTTGGAATTCTGTACTGGCACAAACAATTCCTAAACACATTAACAACTAAGAACCAAATGAAGGAAAATGTAGACTCAACCACAAATTTCTGGTTTATTTGAAAATAAATTGAGTGCTTTCATCCTGAAAGGACTTCTTCAGAATAAAACAGTCTACAACAGATCAGTTTATATATACATGTTAAAAAACTCCTCCCACAGGGTTTAACTTACAATTAATCAATTAAGAAAATAAGTACCAAAATGTATCAGAACTTGTTCTTAAGAATATACATTTTGTTCTAAAAGAATTTCTAAAAATCCTGACAATATATAAGTGCATAAAATGAAAAAAAAAGGTTATAACCATACATAAAAACATAAATGAACCATGTAGATAAAAAACATAACACAGGTGTAAAAACATAAGAGTTTCCTCCACACCGAGGAGGTTATTTTGTGTGAGATTATGTAGTTAAAACATCATCATGTTAAAAAAACAAATCAAATTAAAAAATCAAAGAACCACAGTAAAATGAAGAATAATTAAATGAGCACCTAAAGGGAAGAACAAATGATCTAGCCCCTTGCAATCATGATAACTAATGAGAGGGAC
Source organism: Protopterus annectens (assembly GCF_019279795.1). Lineage (NCBI taxonomy): Eukaryota > Metazoa > Chordata > Ceratodontiformes > Protopteridae > Protopterus > Protopterus annectens. The sequence goes on along the minus strand of NC_056738.1, from coordinate 374,204,389 downwards.
CCAGGTATCACAAATATAAGGAAGCTTTTAGCTATAATATACTGCTAATAGAAACTACATCATTTAACCCATAAGCAATGGTAGACTCATTTGAGTTCCCATCATAGTTCTTTAAATTATAATAGTTCCTTCCAAGGCCCCCATAGCCATCGTGTCCTATACTATTGATGGTGTAAAATTTAAAACCATGAGGTATATTAGGCTCCATGTGTCCGAAAAGTGGGTTGTGCTGATCTTTGTTGTTGATATAAATGTGCTGGTATATTCTAGCTCTTAAATTATTTTATGTTTTCCCAACATAGATGGCAGGGCAGTTCTGGCATTGTGCAACATATACAACACCTATACTAGAGCAGTAAAATCTTTAATTTAATGAAACCTCCCCATGACCAGTGATAGAAAATGTGGACCCATCAAGACTGTAGCTGCCCTGATTACAATGTACACATTTTTTCATATAGTGATTGGTTGTGTCTTGCCCTACTCTTTCAATGAGGGATTTGAAACAAGCATCCTTTTTATAAACAAAATGGGGCAAAGGGCCCAACACCATCAAAAACAGATTCCAATTTCTAGATATCACTGATTTGATATTGAAATAGTCAATATTAGAGATTAAAACCAATGTCTTATCAAAATTATCATCAACTTTTAATGAAGTATTACTCCCGGTATTAATAGTCCCTTTCACAATCAGTGGGAAAAAAATGGAGTGTTACAATTTTGATATTACCTCACCTATGACCTTTTTAATAAAGTTTGATGGATAACCTCATGTCTCAAACATGGTCTTCAGTTTAGCACTTTCCTGAAGAAAAGTCTCATGCTTTAATATCATGAGTGCTATCCTGCCCATTTGTCCCTTTATTAAAGTTTTCTTTCAATGTAATGGGTGCCAGCTAAGGAAATGTAACAATAAATTTGAATAAGTATTTAAATATTTGATTCAAAGCAGTGTCTAGTTCTATTTTTAGAAATGGTTAAATCTAAGAAATTAATGTAGTCACAAGAATAGTTTGTAGTGAACTTAAGAAATTCTGTGGAGTTATTAAGATAACAATGAAAGTCCAAAAAACAATGTTATCAAGGTATCGACCATACAATGACCACAAATTACTGTACGGAGATGAAAACACAAAATCAAATTCCCACTGAGCCATGACAAGCATAGCAAATATCGGGGCATAAGCGGCATCCATGGACACTCCTGTACATTGTCTAAAGAATTTTAAATTGTTGTCTGAAACTAACACCACCAATTCCCTCACTACTTTAATTTTCTCATGGTCAAAATTGCTTTTCCTACACAAATGATCATAAAATCCCTTGAGTCCCAAGTCATATGGGATGACAGAAAAAAGGTCTTCAATAGTGATGGTAACAAATACGATGCTATCACTGTGTATGTGTTTAAGACACACTTCTGAGAAAGGCAAATGAATCTCTATAAAGATGTGATATATTAATAACCACCTCTTTTAGTTGTTGGTCAATAAACTGAGCAATAGTAAAGGTTTTAGAAGATTTTGCATCAACAATTAACCTCAAAGGCGGTTCAACAATATCATTGTGTCCCTTAGGAATTCTGAAAATGGAGGGAGTTTTTGGGTCAGTTATCTTAAAAAATTTGAGTTCTTTTTGGCAAATATAATCTTGAATAAAATATTAATTTAGCAAGACATCTATTTTATAGTAAGAAGTGTTTCTCAGGTTAATAGACACCTTCTCATAGGTGTTCCTAAGAGCATGTTGAAAGTTTTATTAACATAATTGTTAGTGTTCATAAGCACTAACACACCTCCTTTATCAGGCTTCATTAGCCTACCTTGTCTATTGTTGACAATCTGTTTCAATAAGGTCTGCTCTTTTGTGGTTAAATTATATATCTATAATGGATCCTTTGGTACATAAAATATGTCTAATGTCTGACTCACAAATTTTTTCAAATGATGCAATAATAGGATGTAAAGGGGAGTAAAAGTGCTTGGCTTATCACAATATTTAGAAGTAACAAAATTGACTTGTTTTTTGTGTGCAAATTATATGCTTAAATTAAGTTTATGAGTAATAAGTTTCAAATCTACCAGGACATCATTGACACATGCTCCGCAGTTGATACAAATATGAGGCTTTCTTGAAAAGTTGTGCCCATTTATAATCAAAAACAGATCAGTATAATTAAATAACTTATAGTCATAGCTATTGTTATAAACAAAAATGTGGTCATCTATTTCCTGTGATATCTTCCTCTGTCCATCTTCCTCCTCCATTCACTCTGGTTCTGTTGAAAATTGCTTCGTTGTCTGTTCCGTATGCTTTCAGATCTCCTGGGTAAAGAAAGTTCTGATGGGACCTCACTATTCACCTGAGGTTGGTAACTATCGTACATAGAGTTGTTATTGAAAGTGTCATTACTACCATTGTCACTACCTATATTAAGATGGCTACCTGTGTTACTAGCTCTGTAATTGTTGTTGTTGTATTTATAAGGGGGGAGAAATGCCACCCCTTGTTCATACTCAGTTTTATCTCTAAACAACTTTTTTTCTTTTTTGAACTTAACATCAGTCACTACTATGTCACCTTTATCAAAAATACTGTAATACTCATTGTTTTTTGTTGTAAACAACAAACCAGACATTAAACTCTCATTAACAGCAGTAATCTCACCAAGCAATATGTCCGTGTCCTTGAGGTTGCTCTTTATTAAAGCCTCCATAAGTTCACATCCCTGGGAATTAAAGAGGTTGATTATTTTGTTGTGTAGAATTGAGCCTTCCACTAACCCAGTCAGGTATTTCCAACAGATGAGGCCCTTAGGTACATGGGAAACATGGACACATTCCTTGAAATAGAGTTCTCAGTTTGTAACTTCCTATATTTACTTGATTTGGTCTCAAAAACCTGTAGTTGTTTGTTAAACGATCCAAAATGTCCCGTGCGTTCGTCTTGTACTGAACGCAGCATAGCTTCTTCAATAAGCCACTCCTGTAGCATGCATCTCAGAAGATTGACTGATGTGCAGTCCTCAATGGATGAATCAGTTAGTGCAGGCAAAGTGGTTCAATTATTCCATCCTGAACTATTAGGTCTTTGTGCTGGAGTGATCCTGGATCCAGTAATTGAAGAATTTGGTTCACTGACATCTAAACTGGTGCTAAACATGTCTTTGCTCTCATCTTACCTCCTACCCTCACTTTTGTATGGTGCCCCATTACTTACTAATATTCAAACTATTCTAAAAACAAAGGTTGAGATGTGTTCCAACAAAATTGCTAAATTTGTCACTAATGCAAAACATTTTACTCACCACTGTATAGCTCTGGATTCTTTCAACTGGCTGGAACTTCCAAAACACCTCACACACATTCAGCTAATAACAACCCATAAAATTATCCATAAACCGCTGTGTGTCCTGCTCTCAATTCAATATTTCACACTTATCTACCCAAATGATCTCTCAGATCTGAGAACAAGCAACTTCTTACTAAGTACAGACCCTCCAAATCTGTTGGGCAAAGTTTGTACTCTTTCTCTGCAGCCAAAATCTGTAACGCTCTACCCTTAACAGTCAGAGCTAACCAAAACCTTCCATCCTTTAAACTTATACTAAAAGAATACTATGAACAACTGGATCTGTTCCTGCTCTAATCCTGGCTAAGTACATACTTATCTTTTGCATCTAACCTTTTATCCATTGTTTTTCCAAGCTTTACCACTTACCTGACTTCTGACATGTTTCTCACCTCTCCTTTCTGTACTTCCACTCCCATTTTCCATCTCCCATATTACCCACTACTTTTCCATAACCATTACTCTTATCTCCTTACTTACCTAGATTCACACCAATATTTTATTGAAAATAAGTAATCCGTTGCTGTCCATTCCATGGACTGTACAGCTCTGTATTTCAAATTAAATCCATGTCTTCTAGCTTAGTACTTATTTTTGAATTGTTTTTAATGTAAATAATGCAGCAATAAGCATGTATCTCAACCTGCTATCCCTTAAATTGTATTTTTCATAACTGTCTCTTAATCATATTATGTTATTGGAAAGAACTTTTTAACTGTCTCATTGTATGACTTCTTCAGTATTCTGAAATAATGGTCACTATATTCGTGTATATCACTGGAGTTTCCCCCTGAGTCTCCACTGAAAACGAATACATTATTGCCCCAGCTGGACTTTCCCAGTAAATAAATAAATAAATAAATACAATATAAATAATCTTCATGATGCATATGTTAAGTAAGAAGAAACAAAAACATACTGCTACAGTTCTTCAGTACAAAGCTGGTGGAGAACAGGGCATAACTTTATATTTTATATTTCAATTTTCTTTTATATTTTGAAGGGTAGCATCAGTGCTTGGCTACAAGGGATTTATCATGCTTTTTCAAAGTGTTCTGGTTTTGTTTGGCATACACTGCAATAGCATATTACTTACTATAGTGGAAACTGTTATGTGTGTTTTCTTTGTTGGAATTATTAATTACCTAGTACTGTCAAGATAGAGCTTCCACTGGCATCCTGAAACTTATTTTTCTCTGCAAATCTATCCCCCAGCATGATGTCATCTTAGGTAAATAGTGTATGTGTGGACTGGAAATACTGAAGCATAACAGACTTTTTCAGAAACTTGCATTTTTCCCTTGGCTTCAGTTGTATCAGATTAAAAACAATGCAAATGCATTAGAATTCAGTTTTGCAATCTAATCAGTATTGCTATGGTTGTTTTACTATTTGACACAAAAGTACTTTTCAGGGAGTTGCATTTAAGTTTGTACAATTGGTGAAACAGGTTGTATCTGTAAGTTGTACTCCCAATAGCCACATGTTTGTTGCAGTTTGTTTTAGAAAATGGCATTAACAGTGTGTTTTGTTTCTGTGGAAATAGTTACTCATTTATTTATTGTTTTCAGATGGCTAAGCTAGCTAAGATATGGTGTTGGCTGTTCCCTGCATATCTCCCAACTGTCCAGAATGCTGCAGAATGTTCCTGACTGGGATTTCACAGATACACAATGAACTTTTAACACAGTGCCTCTGCATGCTTCATATAAGGCTCCAGAGTGCACATCACAATCTACCTTAGTGTCTACCAGTACTATCGCCATTCTACCTCTCTCTGTCACCTTCCAAATAGTTTTAGGAATAAGCCTTTGTCCCTCATAAACTGCACTACATACCTGACTTATCGTTTTATACTACACTTACTTTAGAAACGAAAGGGGAAAAAAACAGTTTACATGTGTGTGTGTGTGTGTGTGTGTGTGTGTGTGTGTGTGTGTGTGTGTGTGTGTGTGTGTGTGTGTGTGTGTGTGTGTGTGCATGCACATGTATGTATCTGCGTTTTTTTGCAACAATGTGTGAGATACAACGTTTGTGAGGATCATTAGAGTGCTCATTCCCAATTTAATATTCATAGCTAATTTTCAAACAGATTTACACCATTCAATAACTTCATCCCCTACAAACCACACAGAAACACTTTATCCATACAGATACTGTGCTCACTCAAAACACTGACAAAAACAACAGTGCTCCACTGTGAACCAACAGTGATAACAGTAAGCATGCCCACAAAATGAAAGTAATGCATTCATCAGTTACATAAATAATTTAGTACTCAGCAGCAAAAGAAATTCCTTATATCCTAGCATAGCCTGTACTATTTGTGATTTCCCAAACGCCTTTCACTATGGTATGGAGAAGGCCACACGGTCACATAAACATCACTTTGTTGTCATCTAAACTTCCTGCTGAAATCATATAATGGTCATCCTTGTAAGGATTTAAAAAGCCAACTTAAGAAGTTAAACCAACAATTTGGACATTACTGTTATCACTAGAAAAAGCACCCTGGTCCTCAGAATCGCTTTCATGCACTGAACTGACAGCCTTAGTGGAGTCCATTACATGACATCAAAGGTCAGATGGCATTCCACTGAGAACTGCATGGAGATGGGTCATTGCAGAGTGAAAAAAACAGAAAAAAGGGAACGTGATCACACACCATGGAATCAGTATGGCAGGAAACATTGCAGCAATAAGACAACCATGACAGTAAACAATTATAGGCATTTTATACGACTATGTATTACTTTGCACATTACAATAATTACCTTAACAAAAAAAGGAAAAAAATGGGGTTGAAGAGGAAGAAACAATTTAAACTCTCCCAATATCCAGGCTGTGTTTGCAAATGGTCTATTGTGATCAGTGTAGTATCCTGTTAAATCTGAAAGCTTCAGCATTACAAAAAGTCAATAAATATACTTTTACACAAGTTCACACAGGTTCATAGGTACTTACTAGGCTCTTGATCTGTGAGTATTTTAGGAAGCCCAGCCTTGCATTTCCAAGGTAATTATTAGCCATTAAATTTTGCAATACAAATACCTAATGATGGGCTGAACAAGAATATGTTGGGTAATTACAAGTTTCCCTTGTCCATGAGGATCATAAGTCCTAAACCAGATGGAATTTGCCGTTACTTATCCATTCATCCATATAACATTTGAACAGAGTAAGAGAAGAACTCTGCCTTACATGGAGTGGGAAGCAGTGGCACAGAAGCAGCGCTCTCTGTGATATGTTACTCTTCGTCTAGCATGTTCTATTCATTTTGAGTGGGTACTTATGATACTACTGGACTTCTGAATATGCAATAGGTATGACAACATAAGGTCTGCTAAGGTTTTATACACAAGGCAGAGACTGACTCTTAATAGAGTAATACCAAGAAGACAGAGAAAGCTTTGAGTCAGTTTGCATAACTTTTTATGATTTAGGCCCTTGGTATTTTGTAGTGAAAAAGCATTGTGGTTGTTCCAGTTGTGACAAGTGTTTGGACAGGTACATACCAAATGGGGCATTATATTTAATGATTGGCCTGATGGGTGTTGAGTACAGCGAAACAATGACATCCTTGGATCTGGATGGTATACCGTTAGATATAAACTGGGTGAAGAAAAAGGATTTCTTTACAGTAGTGGATACATGGTGATCAAAGGGTAGTTATTTGTCAACGTAGGTCCGAGATCTCTTACTATGGAATTAATTTTCAGGGGGGATATTGCCATTGTGATAGTTACAAGGGGGGTTCATGCTTGCCAAAGGATTCAATTATACATCTCTTGACATTTAGTTTTAGTCCATGGTTTTGACATCAAGTATTTATTTGGGACAGGCCATCTTGTAGGATCCTACTGATCATAGAGAAGTGTATTATGGCACTACAATTGCAGTCATAGGCAGACATGGTCAGCCACAAGCCCTTAACATTAGTTTTAACCTCTGAGAAGTAAAGCACAAAGAGTTGCCCAGGAACTGAACCCTTGGAGCACTCTACTGGCAATAAGTCTTTTGAAGGGGGAGAGCCACCCACCTTTACTTCCTGGGTTCTATTGTGACCTTATTTGCTAGCCAATGAGTTACATAGGGGTTAATATTTAGCTGGGAGAGTTATGTAGTTTATTTAAGATGCCTGGTATGGGATGATGTTGAACACCTTTGCAAGGTCTGGATATGCAGTGTGCACCAATTTGCCCTTGCCCATAGCCTCAGTGACGTTTTCGAAGTCAAACAAATTTAGTAGACAGGATCTTCTTTTGAGGAATATGAAATGGGTTGGGTTGTGAGTTTGTATGTTAACTATATCCCTATTTAGAAGTACCATAATGATCCTTTCCAAACCTTAATGATGAAACCGGTCAGGCTTATGGAGTTATAATTACTCAGGTCCATTGAAGCTTCACCTATGTGCAAGGGAATGGTTGTTGCTGTCCTCCATTCCTCCAGCACAAAGTCTGTATTGAGGTTAATACTGAATAGCCTTCATAGGGGATCTGACAAGTCATGTTGCAGGCTAACCACTATGCAGCCTGGTATGTTATCCATCAACATAGATATAGTGTTCTTGGTCTTAGATAGTGCCCTGATAACTTGTTGGGTAGTTCATGTTCAGTGTTCTGTGAGTCCGAGTATGTGATATCATTTACCTTATCCATTAGGTCATTGAGCCTGACAGTAAATATTTTTTTCTGCCATGTTTTGAACCTGGGCCCCCTGTCAACTACAACCTACTGTACTAGGCCACACAGATCTTAAAATCATATTTTCCCTTCCATGTATTCAAACCCTAGACCTATTGCACATGAAGCCATAACTCTACCCATTTAGCTATGAGGATTACCTCAGTGCAGTGCTGGTTATTGTTTCTAAGATATCTAATATAATTAAATTAAAGAAACCTTTGTGGGTATCTTTCTCCTGGGTGGCTTTGACTGATTTCATAAGAATCTGGACTTCCTTGTTTAGGTCAGCTAGATCATTTATAGCTTCTTGACAGTGTGATATATTTTTGTGTGCAATGCTTTATTTTTTCTTTTATCGCAGACCCCTTTTATTTTTAGGTTTCTACCACAGAAATTTATTTTTGAATCTGGCATTATATTGGATTCTGAGGGGGGATATATGTGTCTATACAAATATGTACATGTGCAGAGAATTTGTCAGTATAGGGTTCTGTGTAGGCAGTGTAATCATCAAGGTGGAAGGGGCTTTTATACTTAGTCAAGCCATCACTCAGGTTTAGTAGATTAGCCTTTGCTTAGTCTCTGAATGCTGAAGATGCTTATGGCTTGAATTTTACTTTGAATGTGACTGACTTGTTGTCAGATATGACCATGAAAAAGTTACAATCGGTGGGGATTAGAACTCCCCCAAATTGGTATGGACCAAGTCCAGGATTTTATTGCCCTGGTTGTGGTGTGAACTAACTAGTCTATAGAATTTCTACTGATAAAAGTCCAGAAATATATGGGCATATGTGTTTGAGGACATTTACGTCTTACATTCCATGAAGGACTAGTTCAAATTTGTAGGAGAATGGTGTTTGGTTTAATACATAGGGACTCCATACTGATTAGGTAAGAGGAATGAGATGAGGGTGATATAGAGTTCCTACAGTTAGCTAAGATGTGATAAAGAGTTTTATTTATAGTAGGTTTGACATGGAAAAATTCTAAGTCATAATCTTGTCTAATCATTTTGGAGGTGAGATTTCTTTAGGAATATAGAGACACCTTTACCTTTAGTGGCTTCATCTAATGTCGTGGCCCTGTACAAGTGCTTTGTATAGCAAATTGTATCATTATTATGGGAGAGAATTTTAAAGCACTGCTAGTAGCCCAACAGTTAGCATACTTGCATTTTGATGCAGAAGACAGAGGGTTCTACTCCCACAGTATGTAGATGGATTGCTGATACTCTGTTGTATTTTAAGGGGGTGGGGTGCTGCAGTCCTGAGTTTGCCCTCTTTTGGATAAGATGCCTAGTAACTATAAACCTGCTTTCTGTTTGCCATCCATTCCCTATTACAATATTACCAGTTTACCATTTTTGTAATGTAACAGAGGCAATTTATTCAAGGGCAGCGGACACTGAATTTGTAGATGAAACACTGAAATACAAAGCTGTTAGTTAACATCAACCTTTTCATTAGATACAGTTCTCTTTAATGTGGAATTATTCAGATGACTTTTACTTCTGCAGAGATTGTGCATACTGACTGATATTGATGGATTGTAATGACAAAAGTCTGAGTGGCCTTTTATGTTTGAAATGTTCTGAATTGGGCAATTTTGTCATTATTGGTTTATATGTTTTGTTTCATTGCTTACTGGAAAAATGTTCAAAACTATAAATTTAAAACAAAATCTAACAAATGGTGCTGCATTATACACGGGATATAATTTAATTATTATATATTATAATTTAATACAATCAGGAAGAATTTTTTTTTGGGGGGGGGGGGGTTGACCGAAATGCAACATTTGCATGCTGCCACCTTTTTGTTTAAAAAAAGAAGTACTGTGTATATATATATATATATATATATATATATATATATATATATATATATATATATATATATTTGCATGTATAGGTCCTGGTACTTGGGTCAACATATATTTAATCGACACAGTTTGGTGGGGTGAACAGATGATTAACAGGCATGCAAGATCAACAATTCCCAGACAAGAGAATATATCCATTTCTATGTGGATTGTGTGATCTCAGAGTTCGAATATACAACTAGCAGGGGGTGAGGGGGCACAACTACCCCCATCCCCACATAGGGGTGCATGGAGGCTTGTCCCCTGCAAAAAACTATGTTTTCTTTGTGTTTTTTTTTTTTAAGTATTGTATGCTCTGAGATTAATTCAGGGTACATGCATAGTAGCGTGTCGACATGAATAATGTCGATCAATTTGTTTCAACAGTATACACTTCATCATCAATGGTATTCAATCAATTGAAGTAATTCCATATATACACACACACACACACACACACACACACACACACAGATAGATAGATATACATAAATAGATACAATACACACAAGTGTGTGCATATATATGTATATATATTTTTATATATATATATATATATATATATATATATATATATATATATATATATATATATATATATATATGTATGTGTGTGTGTGTGTGTGTGTATATACATATATATATATATATATATATATATATATATATATATATATATATATATATAGACACACACACACACACACACACACACACATCAGCCATTGTGAGTGATGTGTATAGATAGATATACGTAAGGATGAGTGTGTGGGGAAGGATCCTTATCCTAGGCAGGATGTATATATTGACCAACTAAGGAATAGTGTTAATTTGTTTGTTTGTTTGTGTCTTTCAGCTTTTCCCGGTTAGGGGTCGCCACAGTGGAACTCCGGTCCGCTAATGATTGGTAGTGGATTTTTACATACCGGGTTACCAGCCCTGATGCACAATCTTCAACGAAGGCATGCCCCATTCACGTATGCCTCCACACAGAAGACGCTCTAGCTGAGAATCGAATGGGACAACGTCTTGCTATGAGGTGACAACGCTACCGCAGCACCACCACCGCAGTTAAGGAATAGTGTTACTTTATCTACCTAATATACACGGAGAATATTAGATAGCATTGTAAGAATAAAATAGTTTAGTTTTAATTACTTTGCATTTCTGGAAATGGTGCTGATCTAGGAGAAGAGCTGTAGTTTTGTTGTTTTCTGTTATGATACATTAATTTTTTTGACATATATAGTTTTGTTGGGCGGGGTGAGTGATAATTGATAATTTGATCATTTTTATGTTTTTTTAATTTCTGCTTAATATATATATATATATATATATGGTTCCCTATCAGAAGCCTGAAACACTATAAGCCTGAAAGTCAAAATCCTGAAAACTATAGACTGAAAGTTCAAAATCCTGAAAGACCAAAATCCTGAAACTCAAAATCCTGAAAACACAAATAATGCTAATATGTCACTATAAAGACATTAATATTTACCAACTGACCCTGACCCTAACCCTAACCCTAAGGTCCATCACTATCGCACACTCACCTGACCCGCGCCCTAACCCTAACTCACTTAAACCGCCCCTAACCCCAATATTTGTCACTATTGCATACATGCCTATCCTGCGCCCTAACCCTAACTCACTTAAACCGCCCCTAACCCTAACATAAAACCAACTGCACACTTACCTGAACCCAACGCATGACCCAACACCACAGGGCTAACAATAGCAAAGCCACAATGACGTCAGTATGTCCATTTTGTGTTTTCAGGATTTTGGTTTTTCAGGATTTTGGTCTTTCAGTCTATAGTTTTCAGGATTTTGATTTTCAGGCTTATAGTGTTTCAGGCTTCTGATAGGGAACCATATATATATATATATATATATATATATAAATATATAAATATATATATACATATATATATATATATATATAGATAGATATATATATATATATATATATATATATATATATATATATATATATATATATATATATTATATATCATATATGTTTATATATGTGTGTAGATGTAAGTATGATTTGCTGCACTCGACACATCCAAGCTTGTATTAGAAGTGCATTGGCAACAACAACTCATAGATGTTGAGCCTTAGCAAATACACTTCTAAACTATATACTCAAACCAAATGGAAAATACAATAAGCATTTTTCACCAGGGGCAAACGTAAGGCTGTGTTTTTATTGTTTTGGGTGGTGGTGGGTTCAGAATGATGACATAATTACTTTATTATTCTCACCCCAAGCTCATTTTATGTAGGAGGAAGTGTGATCACTGACAGGTAGTGTAAAAGCTGCTTTGGCCTTTTTCCAAAAGCCTAAGACCTCCCTACTAAACAACAGCATATGAGAAGTGTGATATCACTTATATGTGAATTCAGCAACAGCAATACTAGCTACTCATAACTTAGCTGTTGTACATCAGCAATTGTGGGCGACCGCTCTTAATGTACATCTGTCTATATATTTGCATACACACACATTCACAGAACATTATTTAAGTATGTGGTGATGAATCACTTAAAGTTTTATGACAGCACAAAAAAGAAAGTCTGTGAAGATGAGTTGTTCAACATTTTTTCCTTGTCTACGTTCCATACTCTATACTTAATATTTTGAATTCAGTATTATTTAATTATTTCTATCACAGCCAGCCCCCTCCCTGACTAAACTCATCACTTAACAGTATCAACCCTACAATATTTTATTGTTGATTGGTTCTTTGTATAAGGAAGCAGTATATGGCTCATTTCATCATTATAAGAGCTAAAACAAGGCTGGTATAATGTCTAAGGAATTCACCCTTTCACATTGTAGTACAGTACTCATGATTTACAGAGACCATGAGTACTTTTTATAAATGAAAAATTGTTTGTGCAACAAGGCTGAAGTGTAAAAATTCATTGGCCGATACATCTGACGTGCATAATTCACTCAGTTTTCTAATTACCTCTGTTGTACCTTTGTTGGGTCACAGGGGAGCTGCAGCCTACTCCGGTAATAGGTGGGTGAAAGGTATAGTAACATAAATGTGCGCGCACACACACACACACGCACGCACGCACACACACACACATGCACGTGCACTCACACACAAACGCATACGCACGCACAGACACGCGCACGCACGCACACACTCACACACACAAAATCACTTTTGTGTCACATGCATCTATGTGCAATTCAGAGAAATGGCAATTCATCTACATCAACTTTTTGGGACGAGGGTTGAAAATGGAACACTCAGTAAAAAGAAGGCGCTACAGTCAAGAACTAAAATGGACAAGGAAGTGCTATAAGACAGCAACGCTAACTGTTGTGCCCCCATACTATTAGCAGTATAAGGTGTTTGAAAATTATACTTCTAATCATACGTGAAATTGTTAACAAATATTTTTGCAATATTACCTTTACTCCACCAATGACTCCTACATTTTCTCTTTAAACATTTTTTTCTTATTAGAAGATGCAACTACTTTGAGGTTTATTTGAACATAGTCCAGCATAAAGCAGTAAAGATAATAAGGCTGTGTGATAACAGGGTTTCCTTGTGATATGATACAGCACCATATTTCTAAATATAGATGTATCTTCATCACTGCAAATATATTACCCAGCCTACAAGTGCAAAGACTATATAATATAGCATGCTGAGGAACACACAAAGTTAGACTTTGACGGAAGTATATGGCTGCCTCCTATACTTAGTCTTAAAATCCATGGCTGCCTTCTCTACTTGGTCTTAAAATCTATGACTATACTTAGTCTTAAAATTTCTATTCTATCAATAGTCACTAAGTATATCTGCAGTTACATGTCAACTGTCTTCCTAAAATGTATGAAGGCCCCATCCACTATGCTTGTCATCCAGTATGTGCATTGTAAACAGCAAGCATGTGTAAATGTGCAGTAACTTTTAAAGTGCTGTGCTGCATTTAGGATTGAACCATTTGGTCAGGAAACATGCAATGGGAGTGACTGCATGCTGTTGACAGTGAAGAGGAAAAGTTAATGTTGAATGTTAAGCAGGGAATAAATTGTATGTTGTGAAACCTAATATCTCTTATAGCCTTTCTTGTGGAGTATGAGATTAATCTTAGCTAGTGCACTAACAGATGCTTTCTGTAATAAATGCCCTTACTTTTTGAAAACATCCCACAATAGGTCATGTAGTATTAACAGAATAATGTACAAAGTAGAACTGTCCTCACTTATCACACAATAACCTGAACACATTCTCCATCAGCATGTCTGCAACCATGTCATGATGACAAAAGTGTATGATGTAGAACATCCTTATTTTGTACATTACTTGTCATTATTTGTCATACAAATGGGTCTAGGGCTACCCGCACCTGGGACCTAAATATGGCCTGCGACTTAAACAGGACATACTGGAGGGACAGATTTATCTCCCACCGACTGCCACATCTTTGGAACTGGCTACCAATTCATATGAAACAGAGCACTTCTATGACACTGTTCAAGAGGAAACTGGATAAGTGGATGGAGCACTATAAATTCTTACCAGTGATAGTGCCCACAACCCTCCTGGACATGGGCAGTCATCACTAAATGCAATCCTGGGTATTGGCTAGTACCTCTATGGTACTACAGTGGGTTGAAATGTTTAGGCTTAAAAATAACCTCCGGGTCAATAGACTAGTAATCTCCTATGATCCTATGAATGCAGCATATGATGAAGGCTACAGTGTTATGCTGCCTCTAAAAAAATAATCAATGCAGCTATGATAGACAGAGTCAGAGTAAGAAAGACAGAAAGCCAGACTAGCAGAGTAAGGGTCTGTGTGCATGTGTGTTTCTGTGTAGGTGTATTAGGTGTATACTTTTGACAGACTATTTTTACAGTCAGATCTGGAGTCTATATTAAAAGCCTGAAAGTTCGTAACATCGAAGCTATGTACATCGACACAATGTACATAAACACGTAAATGACGAAAATCACAATGCCGAACGTGTTACGTCAACAAGGAGCACCTCACAGGTACATTAACACCAACATTAAAAGCAGAATTTAACCCACTTTTGCAGGGGGGCAAGCCTCTCTGCACCCCTCATGTGGGGGAGCTGTGCACCCCACACAACTCCTACTTAAATATACCAACTCCGAGACTGCACTACACTGGGGAAAAGGATATATTTCCTTATCCCCATGATCACGCTGCTGACTTACAAACACGTTTGGCGTTCTGATTTTCGCCTTTTAAGTGTTTCAATGTTTATGTACATCGACCTTTATGTGTGGATGTGCATAGCTTCGATGTTACGGACTTTCGGGCTTTTAATATAGACCCTCAGATCTGTTATATAGATTTTCATTAAGCTCAAATCTTTCCATTTTAAGAATTGCTTCCTTGCTGTCTTCCTTGCATCGACACATGCATGCCACTGTGCACCTGATGTTGGAAAAAATAGCATTCATATCTTTTACTTTTAGTTGCTTTAATTTTAGATGCAGACAAAAAAAAAAAAAAAAAAAAAAAAACAAGCACCTGCTAATGCCAAATGTGGAGATATAGTGCAAATTTCTTTTACTGCAAAGTTTGTTTTGGTGCACACTAGGGTGTAGGAAGTAAGGTGCTGGTGGACACTGTTGAAATAAACACAGACAAGTCAAAGTCCAGGTGAAATAATAGCAGTATACAACAAAAATGATTTAGCAAAACAGGATTTCTGCATGCTCACTACACCACATTCTGTGCTGTACAGTACCACACCATGCACCTAATCTCCTGTTAGACTAGGAAAACACCTACTTAAAGAGGAAAAGTGCCAGTCAGCAACACTGGAAAAACAGACTGTTAATCAGTTAGAAAAAAAAAAAGAAAGAAAGAAATTGCAGCTAAGATGGGGTGAGCGGGGGTCAGGAATGCATCCAATTTGCAGCCACCTGGAAACTTAGCCAGCCTGAATCCTTGATTGTCTGTCTTAATATCAAAAATGTAGATGCCAGAGAGAAGGGAGCCTGGCACAGAGCTCTGAGACAATCATCATCATCATCATCAGCCCCTTATTCCCATTTTCTACATGGGGTTGGGGTATTGTGTTAACTGTCACCATCTCTCTCAATTCAGTGCCACACTCCTGCCTTTTTTGACACTCATGCCTGACGGTCACAGATCTTCTCTCACACAATCAATTCAACTCTTTGCCGAATGCTCTTGTTTCCTCTTACCTTCTTCCTGTCTGTCCCAAATCTTCTTCACCAGATTGTCTTTTACTTTTCTGCACATGTGCCTGAACCACCGTAACCTGTTCTCTTTGATCTTTTCTACAATTGGAGCTATTTTGGTTTTTGCTCTCATGTCCTTATTTCTTTATCTGTCCCACAGTGTGCATCCTACCACCCATCTCCGGCACTTCAATTCCATCACCTCTGGCTTCTTCATCTGTTCTGCCTTTACTGCCCAGGTTTCTGTACCATATAGTAGTACTGGTCACACCACTGTCTTGTATACTTTACTGTTTAGCTTCTTTGGAATCCTTCTGTCATATACACCTGGCACTCTATGCCAGTTGGCTGCAGCCCCTCTGATTCCAGCTTTAACCTCTTTATTCATACTTCCTTTCTCCTCAACCACCCCTTCCAGATACTTGAAGCTATTAACCTGTTCTACTATCTTCTCTTCTATCTCAGTTCTCATCTTTTTCTGACTTCCCAATTTTGGTGCCATTAACACCATGTTATCTTTATTTTGTTTCATCCCATGTGCCTTCAGTTTTGCATTCCATTTCCCGATCCTTTGCTGAAGTTCTTGTTCAGAGTCTGCCTGTAATGCCACATCATCTGCATGCAGCAACTTTGTTGATCTATCCCCACTGACCTGTTTGCTAACATAGTGCATCACCAAACAGCAGTGAGCTCAGAGCTGAACCCTGATGTACACCCACTCCCATGGGGAAGCCCTCTGTGAGACTGAACACTGCTTGTACTTGAGTCAGTGGGGTCCTTGCACATAGCCTGCACTAATTCTACCAATGTTTCTGGGACTTTGAACCATCGCAGTAATGCCCAAATCAGCTTTCTTGGGACCTTTAAATCAGTTTTCTTGGGGCCTTGTCATATGCTTTCTCCAAGTCTAGGAATGCCCAGTTGGACTCTTTCCTCACCTCTAGCTTCTTCTTAACTGGGTCTATATTATAACCTCGACCGTTCAAAATGTCGACAACCTCTTAATTGACACATATGTGTCAAACGTCCACTTCAGTGAATGGCCAGATCATCAATTTCTTTCCAAGGGAAAGAAATCAGTTGGCCATTGTCTTACATCTGCCCTTTTCCCCACTGTAGTATGATATCGGAGTTAATATATTTAGTTAGGGGGATGTGTGGGGGTGAAGCCCCCCACTTTATAGTGTTTATTGTATTGTGTCATGCATATTTGGCCTACTGATTTCTTTCCCTTGGAAAGAAATCGATGATGTGGCCATTCGCTGATGTGACTGTTCAACACATATGTGTCGATGAAGAGGTTGTCGACATTCTGAACAGTCGAGGTTATAATATAGACCCTTCTTAACTACCTGTCTCACTGCAAACATCAGGTCAATTGTGTTGCATACTGATCTGAATCTGAACTGCTCATCTCTCATCTTTCTTTCTACTATTCTGCATACCTGCTTATCAATCACCCTTTCCAAAACTTTCATGCAGTGTGAAAGGAGTGTGATACCTCTGTACTGCCCACAGTTGTGTATGTCCCCTTTATGTCCCCTTTGTTCTTGTACACTAGCATGAGTATGCTTATTATCCAGTCATCTGGGTTATGCCTTTCTCCCCACACTGCTATGAGTACCCTCATTTTTCCCCTATCTCACCCAGCTTTTTTATCATATCTGCTGTGACCTCATCGAAAATTGCGGCTTTCCCTGACTTCATTTTCCTTACTGCTGTTCTTATTTCTAGGGTTGGCTCCTCCTCTTCTCTCATCATAAGCTGTGTTTGGGGCAGTACAGCTTCAGTGGGGTTTTCTTCATTTAGAAGTTGCTGGAAGTGCTTCTTCCATCTGCCTTTGATATCCTGTGGATTGGTGAGCAGGTTGTTGCTGGCATCCCTTATGATGGGTGTCTGATTATCTTCTTTATCTTTCTGTCTTGGCCTTGCAACCTGATATAGTTTGTTTATTCCACCTACTAAGTCACTTTCTAGCAGCTGGTAGAATGCTTCAGATGCTTATTCTTTGCTATTGGAATTCCTCTTTTAGCTTCTTTGTTAGCCAACAAGTATTCCTCCCTAGCCTGGTCCATCTTTTCTATTTCCCACTTTTTTCTACATGTCTTTCTTTCTTTTGATGACTTCCTAGACTTCGGCATTCCACCACCAGCTTTTCTTTCCTTATATACCATATTTTCTTACCTGGCTCGGCCACATATCTGTTCTTTAGTCCTCACAATTTGTGTTTTCAGGCATTGCCATTCTTCTTCAGCTCAACTTATTTCCTGTTCTTCTTGGGGTGCTAGAGCCCAGAGTAAGTACTTTCTCTCTAGTCACCTTCCAGGTCTTCAGCCTAGTTTATTTTGACTTTAGAGCCTTCTCTAACTGCTTGCAGCTGATTGTGGCAACCAGTGGTTTATGCTATGGGCAGACTGTTTCACTGGGAATGACTTTGCAATCACTGATTTTATCTGATTCTATCCCAGTGCCCTTCCCTTACTAGAAAGAAGTCTACCTAAGCTGCATGTTGGCCGCCCTTGTATGTGATCTTCTACTGTCTCTCTTTCTGAACAATGTGTTGGCTACTATCAAGCCATTTGCCAGACAGAGACATAGAATGGACTCTCCCTCTTTATTCCTTTTCTCCACAATGTGGACCCAGGCAGTCATTATATCCTGGTCTGTCGGTCCCGATATGTGCATTCAAGTCAACCATTATCAACACCAATTCATGCTGTCCTGCATTATCTAGCAGGTCCTGCAACAGCGTCATTGATTCTGATGACATTCTTCACTGCCTTCTTCTCTCTCACCACAATTACAACACCATTTCTAGCCTGTTCTCCTCCTGAGTAGTAGACTCTGGATCCCAAACCAAGTTGCTTTGTTGCACTGCCCTTCCATCTTGTTGTCCTGGACACATAGGATGTCCAACCTCCTTTGTACCAAAATGTCATCCACTTACAAGTTCCATCCTGTCAGTGAGCCTACACTGAGTGTAGCAATTCTTAGCTCATGTTTGGCAGATTAATTGGCTTTAAATCCAACTTTCACTCAACAGAGCTACCCCAGGTAACCCAGGCTGGGCAACTGGACACCAGCTGGCCAGTATCTTACAGACCTAGGGCTGCTGGGCTTTATGGCGTGCATATACTGGCCAATAGGAGCACATACACCCCTCCCACTGTTAGCATGGGTAGGCCAGGTCCTTAACCCACTTATCAACAGTAATTACCAATGCCCATTAAGTGACAGTAGTCAACATGAACGAATCACCTAGAGCCATATTTTATACCATTTAGTGGTTAGCTCTGCCATGATGTGCAGTCTGTGATCCACGTTCTGCTATATTGAGAAGACTGAGCACCACAGTAGAACCCCAAAGCAGTTGGTCTGTACAACTCTTCCCCCATAGGGCATCATGTAGAATCTGTGCTGATACCCACAGCTCCATTTATTTATTTATTTTATTTTACATTTATTTTCCATTTGTTAACCGGGAGAGTCTGACTGGATACAGGTCCATTTTCAATGGAGGCCCGGGGAGAAAAGCTCCAATTACATTAATTTTTAACATTAAAAGCCATTACTTGTGACATTCATTACAAGCAGACTAACATTGTGAAACTAAGTGACACATGTTGTATACACGCTGAGTAATTATGAGAGCAACAGGTAAGACAGTGTAAATACATTCATAATTATGAGGGGCAATACATGGAATTCATTACAGTAGCTACTAGATAAATGGATGAGCAGTTAGTAAAGCTCTCTTAACATGCCGGAAAACATTTCTTATCTTGTAGTAATATTAGGACTATGGGTAGGCTGAGAAGGTAGCATATTTTAGTGTGGTGCAGAGATATTAGCATTCATTCTGGAGGTGGGATGAACCACAGAGACACAGGGTGAACATGCAAACTCTAAACAGGCATTGGCCAGAGATCAGGATCAAACCTTGTGTTTTGTGCAAGGGAGGTAAAGACCTTAACAATTATGCCAACTGAGGGAATCCACTAGTGATTACTAATACCCACTCTGTGTACACAATCAGAGAACTAGCTCGCACCTTCAACTAGTAATCTCCCCACTGCCTTCTCTTTTTCTCCTGTACCTACCTCCAACATAAAAAAACTCTTAACTAAACATAAACCCACCAAATTAGCAGCAGACAACCTCCCAAGTGAATACCTACAAATCGCAGCTGATGCTCTGGCCTACCCAGTATTCATCTTGATTAACCGATCTCTGTCAGAAAGTTACATTCCCACATTGTGGAAAGTCTCACATATAATTCCCCTCCACAAAGGCGGACCCTCTGCAGAACTAACCAATTACCGCCCCATAGCTATTCTCTCTCCACTCTCCAAAATACTAGAGAGATGCATACACTCTCAGGTCTCACACTACCTCCTTACTAACAACCTCCTTTCCAGTACTCAGCATGGTTTCCGACCAAACCATAGCACCACCACTGCCTTACTCTCCTTTACTAACACTATCCTTCAGCATAAAAACAATGGCTATCTCTCCTCTGCTACTTTCCTAGACCTATCTAAAGCATTTGATATGGTCCCACATAAACAACTTATCTCTGTCCTCAATAACCTATCCTTCTCACAATCAGTCACCAACTGGTTTCAGAGTTACCTGTCTGACCACCAACAATCCGTTGTATGGCAGAATGACATATCTCCCCAACTACATGTCTCCATAGGGGTTCCCCAAGGATCCATCCTTGGACCCCTACTTTTCTCTGTTTACACCAATAATCTAGCCTCTGCCACCAAACATGGCACACTCATCCAATACGCAGATGACTCTACCATCATCTCCTCAGCCCAGTCCCTACCCAAACTGCAAAAAGTCACACAGGAAGCCTTTTCCTCTGTTGAAACATGGTTATCTGATGCCCAATTAATACTCAACCCAAACAAAACTAAACTACTCATCTTTCAACCCACCAAACATACTCAAAACAACTCTCAGTTTAACATCACAGCAAAAGACAACACCACTATATACCCAACTGAACACACCAAATTGCTAGGAGTGGAAATAGACAATAAACTAAAATTTGACATTCACATATCCATGACCATAAAAAAAGTCCACAAAAAACTAGGAGCATTATACAGAAATAAACAATTTCTCACCAAAGCAGCAAATATTTCAATAGCAAATTCCCACCTTATCTCCACCCTACTTTATGCCTCTCCAGTATATACCAACCTAAGGCAATGTGATCTAAACAAGCTAGAGACCTGCTACAACAAAATCGCAAAATTCGCCACAGGGGTATCCTACCGTAGTCACCACTGTCTCTCACTTGCTGAACTGGGCTGGCTTGAACTCCCTCACCTCCTTCAGTGGTATCAACTCTCACTCACCCACAAACTAGTAAACCATCCACTAAATGTCCCATCCCTCCAGAATCTACTCCAACCCTATCACACCACCAGACCACTAAGATCCAGCAACAAAAATCACTTGCAGATCACTAAAGCCAATAACTCTGCTGGTGAAGCACTATTCTCTTGCGCCATAGCCAAATTATGGAACTCACTCCCACCCACAATTACCTCCGTACCATCATGCACCAACTTCAAAACTTTATTAAAAGCGCACCTAAAACATGCTGGCTATGCCCTTGCAACTCCCACTCTAATATCATCCACCCCATCCAACTACTACCTTTCTTTCACCTCCACTAACTACCTTGATGATAACAAGCTCAGATGCTCATAAGCCTAGTACTTATTATACAGCAGGAACTTCTCATTGTTACATTTGTTAATGCCTGTTATGTACTTCACAGATAAAGATTCTAGTTGTCTACTGATGTACAATGTTCTTCACCTGTAAATATGTTGTAAGTAATTTCTATGTTAAATTGTTAATCACTATGTAATCCAATGTAACTACTGTCTGTTTATTTTACTGTGGAGCTTTTCTCCCCGGGCCTCCGCTGAAAATGGACCCACGTCCAGTCGGACACTCCCGGTCAACAAATTTAAATAAATAAATAAATAAATAAATAAAATTCATTGAGTAATAAAGGGAATAATATTTATGTTGGTAAGTTGATGTCAGCAGAGGAAATCTCACTCCTTCAAAGAGTTAGCTATAGCAACCTTTTGTTTTTATTCAGCCTTGCTCAACTTAATTATGTGTTTAAGAGCTAAACAAACTTGCTTTATACTGGACCCATGAAGTGATGGTGGAAACAATTAAGAGTTATACCATAGTCATTTACCCTTGAATTTATCACCCTAATTATGCCTAATGGGTTCTGACTTATCTATGTATTTGTTGAGATATCTGTAAAAATCATGGGCAAATGTGGCAGCTGTAGAGACTGGGTCAGCATTGAGCAAATGACTTTAGAAATTCTTAAGACCCTCAATCATGGGGATATAGGTTCATAGGTTGGTACTGGGCTATCTGCCCAAAGGCATATATTAGCCCAGCCACATTGTGCGGTATTCACCGCCCCATTAGTAGTTCCCTAGACCCTTGTACTAGCAGCTAGTACCTTTGGCCCCTATCTAGTAGTGCTGTTGGTGTGATACCAGGTGTGAACTTTCTGTTACCCATCCACTCATCAAGGTTCCTCTTGAAGAGTGATAGTGAGGGGCTCTGTCTTATGTAGATCGGGACCCTGTTCCATAGTAAGGGAAGTCTCTGCGAAGGGAATCTATCCCTCCAGCATGTTCTATTCATTGTTGTGTTGAGGTTTATATCCCTAGAGTGTGTAGCTCGAGTAGATTTGGTTTTGCTAAGATGGAGCATGTTCAACAATTCTGGGTTGGACATAGCTCTGTACGTTAGACAGAGATCACCTCTGAGAAAGCGGTATGCAACAGAGAACAGTCTTAGCTTTTTCAATCGTGCTGCATACGGCAACTGTTTGAGGCCGTCTGGCTTTGGAGTATTCCCCAAAAGTAGCTGAACTGATGGTCAATTTGGTACTAACTGTGAGGGAAAAGTTGATAGCCTTATGGTCAGGTGTGATCAAGAAGGAGATAACTCTAGTTGGTGTGCAGGCACAAAGGCAGTATTCATAAGGACAAGGCTGAATATATTTTTCCTTTACACAGGAACTTGGACAGCATGATCAAGGGAGATGGCATTAATGAAATGTAGGAAATGCTAAAAATAATGAGCATATTTAGTGCAAGTTGTATAAGACTCCAAACTGATGCACAGAATTAGATGTGGATACCAACTTCTTAAGCTACTTGCTGTGGTTATCAGATGATACTGAAGGATATCTGTAGTTAGTAACTATATGGTAACTAAACTTATGAAATGTGTTCACAATCTCAAGAAACTTGAATTTCATATTTTGAAAGCATATAAAAGCAGACACTCTACCATTCAGACAATGTGATACAGAGACAGGCATTGTGACCAGTTATAGAGGGAGTGTTACTTGCAAACTGAAACCACGTTTCTGTAATCACCCATATATAATGTGCTCAAGTGGAAGGAAGTCCTCCAAATCAGGCAATTTATTGTTCAGACTCCTAAGATTCCTAAGACTGAGCACAGCCATTTTAACAAAGGCCAGATTATGATTTGCTAGATTAGAATATCTAACAAATGATTGCCAAAAAATGACACTATCAGGGCAGAAACGGTCAGCCTGTACGTAAAAGTCCTGAGATGAGAAGTGAAGGCCATCTCTGGAAAAGCAGTCTGGCCTGGGAAAAACTATATGTCATGCTGGCCCACCTTGAAATACCCTGAAATTATACCAGTTAGATAAACTAATCACTAAAATCAATACTTTTTTGTTTGAAGTTGTGGCACCATTCTTAGAAAAGGAAAAACACTGCTCAAAACTAGTGCCTTACCTGCCTTGGGCACATGCAGTTAGAGCTCAGAAATACCTATCTTCATCCCTCCAAGTACAGAGCATCTAAGCCAATTTAGAGCTATGTGGGACCTCGGCAGTGTACTCATATTTGGAACTTAGGGACCTCAGGGCTCTGGTTACATCCTGAACCCTGGCACTTTGCAAGCATCTGACTGTAACTGTGAGCCTATCCCTGCACAGCCTGGTTGGTGGGGCATCAGTGTGCCTGACTCTAGAATTCCCTATTAGTAACACATTATCATGTATGGTTTCATCCTGAGGAGTTTTTATGTGAGTAATCATAGAGCCAGAAGGACTTTTAGTAAGCCTAATAAATGACTACACATGCCAGTGTATAATACTAACTTTACATTTTTTAAAACTGTCTGCCTCTTGGAAAATAAAATTCTTCTCCCACCACTTGCTTGAGGAATTATTAAATGTGTTGCTAAATTTTAGTGTGTAGTGTGACTGTTTCTGTTACTCTCATTGCACTGTTCATGCTTTCCTGACTACAGTTAGAATTCTCATCAGACCAGCATCAGTTTCTGTTAATTCAGATGAGGAAGTAGAAGGAAATCTAACAATGTTGTATGTACAGAACTGTTTTTGTGTCCTCAGACTACCTAAATATGATGAATCACGTTCTACAAGTTCTCCAGTACCTTAACCTCTCAAAGAACTGACTTTCTGGACCGTTCTTATTTCCAGTTGACATGGATCCTAAAAGCTCCTCACTCGTCTTTTCCAATCAAAGGAAGACTACCAAGTAACTTTAATATGAGCCTTCCTCAATTCATTTGGATTTTGAGAATCCATATTGTGCCACACATAGAGATTACCGGCAGATCCCAGTCCTTTAAAGGAAAACTCCACCCTCTCCAAAAATTTAAGTCAATCTTTAAGGTTCTTTTCTCCCTACAATATGGTTCCAGTATTATGTAGGCACCAGAAACCTGCTTGTATTTTTTAAAACTTTCATTTTCTTGCCTTGGAATCAAAGGAAGAGAAAGCCCACCTATATTTTTTTAAGTTTAACTTCTCACATACTTTGCAGAGGAATTTGTCGCCAGTTGCATGACATACCATAGACACAGATTTATTTATTTTTTATTTATTTTATTTTATTTTACATTTGTTTACCAGGAAAATCCGAATGGACAAAATGTCCTTTTTCAGAGGAGGTCTGGGGAGAAAAGCTCCACATTTATGAATAACTGTAAGATACATATACAACATACAGGTACAAACATTGATTAAAAAATCTGTAGTTCACCCTGTCAGTTTAATGTCCCAAGGAAACAATCATGAAACTGCGGAAACTTGAACATTGGATTTTTACTAGGATAAGTAAACAATTGCCCAAATGGAAATGAAACTCAAAGGTAAATAAAACCCACCTAGGTGGAGGGCTACACTCCCACCCCCCAACTATATATACCAGCTCCGGGACTGCACTACAGTGGAGAAAAGGGCATGTTGGGCAAGTGTTTATTTATCCTAGTAAAAATTCGACGTTCGAGTTTCCACAGTTTTGTGATTTTTTTGTCTTGGTATTTTAAACAATGATCTTCTGGGAGCTGAAATTTAGAAGTAGACCTGTGTAACATACATCTTACAGATATATAATATACATCTTACAGATATATAATTAATATATATATATATATATATATATATATATATATATAGGCAACCTACTGGCAGACAGTTTTAGTGAAAACTTCACCCCCCTGTCCCCCCCATCTGTAAACCAGAACATCCCCAGCACCTGCTCCCCTCCCGTCATCACCAGGGAGCAGGTCTTTAATGCCCTCTCAAAGGCAAAAAATGCAGTCTCCATATAGGACCCAATAACATCCCTGGCTGTATCCTACATGAACTCAGGCATGAGCTCTCAGCTCCATTAGACACCCAATTCAACCAAAGCCTGAGTACCGGCTTCATCCAAGCTGAATGGAGGACAGCCACTATCATCCCTCTACACAAAGGTGGAGTGTCCACTGACACAGGCAATTATAGGCCCATCAGCCTAACTAGCTTAATCTGCAAGGCCATGGAACACATTATCATGGACCTTATAAACAAGGAAATTGGCAACCACCAAACACTTGACCCCACACAGTTTGGTTTTGTCAAAGGGAGATTATGCCTTTTAAACTTGGTCGGCATCTTTGAAACAGTCATAAAAGCCATGGATGAGGGGAAGACGGAGCACCCTGCCTGCCTTAACCTAGCCATAGCATTTGAAACTATTCCCCACTCAGGCATAATAGATAAACTCTCCCAGCTAGGCAACAACCTGTATGTTACCAGATGGGTATGTAACTGCCTCACTGATAGAACCCACTCAGTCAAAGCAGGGGAAGCCACCTCTGGTAGTAGACCTGTAACGAGTGGTGTACCCCAAGAATTGGTCTTGGGGCTTCTACTGTTTGGGATATACATTTCTGAGGTGCAAGCCAAAACCAGTGGTCTGTGGCTGACCAAGTTTGCAGATGACTGCAAGCTGGGTGCTGTCTTAAATTCCCCTAGTGATGTGAATATCCTCCAAGAAGGCCTTACCAAAACTAATGACTGGTGCCAAAAGCATGGCCTCAAACTGAATGTCAAGAAATGCATCACTATCCTCTTTGGGAAAAATGTCATCCTCACTAATTATCACATTAATAACACCATACTAAGCATGCAATCAGTCATGAGGGATTTACCCGAGTTGATAGCAACATGATTTTTGACCACCACATTGCCTCCATTGTATGGAAGGCTTTCTACATGGCTCACCTCATAAATAAGGGTATTTCATCCAGGAACAAGGAGGTCATAACATCTCTGTACTACTCCCTTATCAGACCCATTATCGAGTACAATGCCCCCATTCAGCATATACCTTGCCAAGCACATGCAGCAGTTGGAGAGACCACTGAGATTCCTGACCAGGAAAATCCAGGGTCTAAAACACCTATCTTATACAGATAGGCTAAAAGCCCTGTCCCTCTACTCAGTCTCATACAAACTGCTCAGAGGTGACCTGTGTCTGACATACAAGGCCATTTCAAATCCAGCCTTGATGAAGTTGCTGCATATCTGTAAGACAGACTCCACTCACGCAAACCCGCACCAAGGTCTTAACCTGGTCTGTGACATTAATAGAACTTGTGGCGGGATAGATTTGTATCTCAAAGACTCCCCATCTGTGGAATATTTGCCCTCTCCATGTCAAGCAGAGTACTCCTCTAGCCCTCTTTAAGAGAAACCTGGATGACTGGATGGGAAACAGAAAATACACCCTTGGTATCCCACCTGTGTCCCTGCTGGACAGAGTAAACAGGTGCTGACTTTGAGGGAACATGGGCGAAATTCTTGGCTAGGCTTATAAGGTCCTCCAGGCCAATAGCCTGGTATCATCCTATGAACCTATGTACAAAAACGTGTGTGTGTGTGTGTGTGTGTGTGTGTGTGTGTGTGTACATAGCACACACATATACAGATTAACACAAATATATAGACACACACACATATATATATATATATATATATATATGTCATCACCCTACTCAACCTCCTTTCACCTACTTTCTACATATCAGGTGTAAAGATAAAATCCACCTAGATAGAAATATGCAATAGATATTTTTGTAAGTAGTCACACATGCACTGACATATGTGTGTGTGTGTGTGTGTGTGTGTGTGTGTGTGTGTGTGTGTGTGTGTGTGTGTGTGTGTGTGTGTGTGTGTGTACATCAGACCATCTGATGAACACAAATATTAGCCACACACACATGTCTTTTGTTGTAATTGTAATCGTCTCAACCTCCTTTCACCTATTTTCTACATATCCCAAACCTTTTTCACCACACTAGTTATTAGGCTGAACTGCAATGGTTGCTCCATTCCAAAATTTGTAGGTGTCGTTTGTTTGCATACTATCTTAGACAACAAAAGTGATGCAAATATAATTATCCCCCTCCCTTTTCTCTTGTGAAGCCATAAAGCATTCCCTTGCTTATTCCTAATCATTTAGAGAACAGTAACATCTTATAGCGCTGCAAGTTGTGTAATATGGGTGCATACAATTGGTTATTTATAATAAAGTTAACATAGTAGAGTTAAGCATTATTAATGTATACATTCTAGTAAATGTTGTTTAATGTTTTACTTATTCACTGTCATACATTGGCTATGTGTTGCAAATGCAATCTTTGTCAATGTCTTTATGTCAGTATTTTTTTCTTTGTGTTGCTAAGAGCATTTATTACTTGTTATTAACTTTGCCAATGTAGCCCGAGTCATGGCTGAAAAGGGTCTTGGAACCAGTTCACTTTCCTGGTTACCAAAGTATAAATAAATACAAAATAGAAAAAAGGGGGTGAGCATGACAGAAATAATTAAGGAAGCACATGTTAATTCTGCGTTATTCATGAGAGAGGAAAATAAATTTCCCACTGAAGGCATTGGCAAGTAACAGACAGACATACATTGGAGTCATTTTGAGTACTTCTTGTCACCTGTACATGATACAGCAAGGATCATTTACTCCAGTGAGAGTTTTCACACCTCAGCATGAGAGTGTAGGGGAAGGTCTGTCAATTCTTTTAGAACTACAAAAGAATATCTTCACAAAAGCCTTCTATTTGCCTACTTTCTTTTGTTGAAAGTAGCCAACAGCTATTTATAGCATAGAGCAAGCTCTGACAGACACATACTTGAGGCTCAGTCAGGGAAACATACAAGTTAGAGAAGGTGTATTAGATGACAATGCTTCACAGTCTTGCCATGCTATCTTAATAGCATGAGAAAACGACACCACTTCCTTATGTCTAGCATGATTTATTTAAAGAAGACTTGAAATGTATTCTGGGAAGAAGCAAGAAAACAAGATCATGTTACCAAGGCAGGCTCCATCATCCACCATTTTGTGAGAAATACATTAAAACTGTAAAAGAAGCACTTGGCATGATTTTGAGGTATTGCAATAGCTCAGAAAACAAAGATACAAGAAATATTTTTTTGAGTTCTAAGGTGGAGTTTTCCTTTAATTCAAATTTGACTGTTTTCTGATAGTCTTCTGGGGCTGGATGAAAACATTACTTATGTCTCCTCAGAGCTGTAACTGCATATTAACAAAGGGAGAAATCTCAAGTTGTACCACAGCTTCACCCCATTTTTGTGGGCAGGGCACATAACATAATAAAAATGTTAGGGTATCCCCCTCACTATAAGCATGAGTTGTAAATATTTTGTATTACGGTTAAGGTTTACTTTGCAATCATCTGTTTCTTAAAGAGAAGTATTGTCAACTGAACCAAGTAGACCCCGTTCCTTTTATATGAGATAAAATGTCATGCCCTTGCCCTTGGCTCTGACATCCTTTCTAGATATGTGACTGCATAGCTCCTCAGACAACCTTCTATTTTTTGTCATTCTTTCTTTGTGTATAGAAATCATGAAAACAATTAAATGAATACTAGAAGTAAAAATGCATAGAATAGCTAAATTTCCCTGTCTTAGCTGAAAAGGTCAATAGACCAGCCCATCTATCTGGCCAACAAGTAGAAAATAAATAAATAAATTAATAAAACTATGTGTGTGCTTGCATAATTCATTGTTCTCCCACCACTAATTAAGTGAACTCATAAATTTAACACAAGGAAGAATGCATATCACTACCATATAGCAAGTTATAGCAAGTTGGCATAAAATGTCTGTTTTTTTATTGTTCTCACTCTTTGTAGTCAGATCTAGACTGATGAAAATGTATTTATTTATTGGACTGTGTACCATCAACTAAAAAATACACATTATTTGGTGGAAATATTCGCTGTAGTCCTACCAAATTTAGCAACTCAGAAAAGAGATTGAATGGGTAAAAAGTTCTGAAGTGAAAATATTCTAGCACAGTTTCTGAGTGTCCCTTTCTATCCTCCCCCCAATGCCTCAGTTTGCTTAAGTTCACTGATCTTTTTACCTGGAAGAATCCTTTTCCACTACTTTTGATCTGCTTTCTCCAAAGTACTTATACCACTGTGCAAAGTTTATTACATATGTGTGGGGAAACACTAGCTCTATGACATGGAGACATAAAGCCATGCCTATGACACAGGTCACTCAGGTTTCACTTATGGTTCAGGGATCTGTAAGACCTGGCTGGGGAGAGATGGGAGTGAGCATCCATTGATGGCTTGCCTATCCAGGGAGGGGGGAGGGAAGTGGCTCTGACTTGCCACTTGGATGATACTCAGTACTCCCACTAGCTGTCACCCAAGTGGCTCCAGCTCACAACTTGGATGACATCTAGTAGGTGCACGAGATGTTATTTCTTGGCTGCTCTAAATTGCCACTGTAAATCTGTATTCACTCTGGTCTTATTCCTATACTTCCCACAATGTCTTTACTAGGGGCACACATTTGGTACCATTTATCTACCTACCTTGATATATTATACTCATTCTTAATTTGCTCCTATGGTTACTTTGAATTTCTTTTATTTTTTGAAGATTATATCATTGCACTTTGTAATTGTGTATGGAGACTCTGGTTTGCCTCTTTGCTTTTTTGATGTTCATATTATTATACTCTATAAACCTGTATTTTATATTGTTATATTGTTTTCTCTGCATTGGAGCTTTTCTCCCTGGGCCTCCACTGAAAATGGGCTCTTCATGGCCCAGTGGACTTTCCTGGTAAACAAATATCAATAAATAAATAAATAAATAACATGGGCACAAGCAGCATGTTGCACATACTGCAGGATAGCATGCAGAGCCATGCCCCTGGCAGTGGCAGCATACAGCAGAGCTAAGAGAGCTGTTAAATAGGAGGAGGGTGCTTCATCAGGAGGGGGTAGTCCAGCCATGCATGACCAAAAAGCTGGCCCACTCCCAACTACTCAACCCAATACCATTGTTTAGGTGCTTGAATATATCATATAAATAAAGTCAGTATTGATTTCTGGGCTTTACCATTTTCAGAATATTTGCACAGTGAGCACTGATAAAGTTGTAAAGAAAATACATAATGAAAATGATTTGTGCACGACGTGAACAGACTTTCAGAAATTTGTTACTGTCAGCCCATTGATCCCCCAGACCACATGCTTACTCATGGAGACTAACCCACTGAACATCATACACATATGCCCTAACAAAGTACACACTCATGACAAGCAACCTACTGAAATGTTACATGCATAAACCCTAACAAAACACCATACTCACAGAAACTAACCCACAGAAATATCACACACGTAAACCATAATGAAACATAACTCTCCACAAAACAATGAAGTAACAAAACAAGCCACCATCCCAAGTACTTACAAGGCAGAAACATAAAGACAGATTATTGGTATAGATATAAGGAAATAGCCATAGAAAAAAGATAACTTTCTGTTATCCCTATTCATGCATCCTTACTCCATTGCAGCACCAGAAATAAAAAGACAGACCGTAAAGAAACAGTTCAATTTGTCAGAGAAACCATATAACGTTTGGCTTTTGATAAATGCACACTTATGACAATGAACTCTAGAAATATAACTGCAATAAAAGGACTGATACCATCAGAACAACTTTAAATCTTATCTAATTTCATTTGCTAGTAGCACTTATGATTTACATTTATAGTGAGTTTTAATCCAAAGTCTGAAAGCTACACAGAAAAGGCAACAAGAAATTTCTGTTCACAAGCCATTGACAATCTCACTTTTTGTAAGGGAACCATTGAATTTGGTATTATAAGATATTAATCCTTAATGGGATTCAAGCGAGCCCGTCTTTTCACTAAGGATAAAAATGTTGAGCATACAAAATATTGTCTTGGCTCATGATTCTTCATGGTAACATAATTAAGAGATTAAAGTAATGCTGCTTGTTTGTATCTTTTACTTCCTCGAAGAGTGATTGCAATTACTTTGCAAACATAAAATGCAACACTGGGTGAGACCTCTCTGATTTTGCTTTAGGCTAAATCCTGTCAGCAGACTTCACAAGGAACACAATACATACTCAGGTTTATGGATATACTGCATAAATACTCACACAGGTGAGTCACAAAAATAACCAAGCAAGAAATAGGCCATATTGCCGTCAGAGACTGCAGCTCTGAAACACGTGATGGTCGTCAAAGAACTGCATTTGCTTCATTTGCTGGACATGAGTTTAAAATGAGAAAATAAAAACTATGCACTGTTTTCATGCTCTTATCTAAGGTAAGCACAGTCAGCAGGTAACATGCTTAGACCCAAATAATGGAAATAAGGAAGACAAATTCAGCAGGGATGGGAGAAAGCAGTCATCGTCATTAATGTACATGATCTGTTGTATGAGAAAACTTTGTGTTAGCAATGTAGGGGCTGATGGCGTAATCTTATAGGGAAGTCAGGTGGGCATGGACGTCTTCTTAAGTGCAAGTAAGCACAACTGAAAAAATGATTTTTCAAATTCAAATTCTGACTACAGCGGTACTCCAGTTCCCATGTCCCTATGGAATTTGCAAGCACTTAGAAACAGCTGTCTTTTGAGTGCTTGGTGAGACCTTGGTCTGATGTGCATTATTGTCTTTTTGCAGCTTGGCACCCATGTAAATAAATATTTGGCTAAGTCACTCATTTGTTAGACTTCATATAATACTAGCATTTATTCTTGGAAGTCATGACAGAAGCACCAGGAGAAAAAAAATGGGTGTTGAAGCTAAAAGTAAATAATAAATAAAACATGTTTCTGCCAGGAGAAGTACAGAGTCAACAAAAACAGAGACAAAGTGGGCTACATAAAAAAATGTAGAAATGTTTTTTGGAATGCTGTTAGAATGGGATATTTTTGCTGGTGGCATTAATTAAATCGTATAACAAGTTAAAACAGAGTAAATGAAGCAGTAAATTACATGACAATAAGGCAGAGTCACTAAGTATACAATACAGAATGGATGACAATGTAAGTGAAATCATGTCATTTGGAAAGTTAGATTCACACATGCTGAGTTTAACTGAGCACTTTCTCATTCTGTGTTAGTGTTAGCCATTCATAAGGTAGATTATGCTTTCTTATAATTAAGTGGTTAAGATTGTCTCCTCTCCACCATCTACAGTAACTACACCATTACTTGGAGAAGTCCCTTTTTTGTAAGAATGAATCAAGCAACAACCAAGGGTGCATCATACTGTTGTGATGTTTTTTTTTTCCTAAACCCAGTTTAACATAGGAGCACTCCTTGATTTCACTTGAGTGTGTTTGTGTAAAATAAAGATTTGCTTATACCATGTTATCTGTGATTCTGTATAACAGCTGGCAAGTATATTTTTCAGTTTTACAAAAACAGATAACATAATATATAAAAAAGCCAAATGATTTGCTTACTGCTGTCTGTTAGTTGTAAAATATGTGCAGCATCAGGAAGGTTAAGATGAGCTGGTTTATATAGAGTTATATATATATATAGTACATGATAATAAGTAATATATTATTAAATACCAAATTACTATAGCACAAAATAAAACCATTCCTTCCCAAGACATGTACATATACATTTATGTGTGTGTGTGTGTGTGTGTGTGTGTGTGTGTGTGAGTGTGTGTGTGTGTGTGTGTGTAGATATATACATATATATATATATATATATATATATATATATATATATATATATATATATATATATATATATATATATATATATATATATATATATATATATATATATATGTGTGTGTGTGTGTGTGTGTGTGTGTGTGTGTGTGTATGTATATATTGCTGCTTTACTATGAGTATAATTATTTTTTCTTTAAGTATTTGTTATATATTTAAATAATATTTGCTTGTTTTTGTATCCTCCTGCACTGAGGCTCATATTGGGCCACATGGATCTGTGCTCTAACCTGGTAAACAAATAAATCCTACTGTGTCGCCAGGCAACTTTTCTATTTGCTGTGCATATTGGAGATAGCCAGCTTATACTACAGGCTGCTGTGTGGTTTTGGTATTTGTGGAATTCCACCAAGCAAAGATAACATGGTTCATTAGCATCAAATGTTTGGTAATCATATTATGTGTGAGTGCCATTCCATGCATGGTTGGGGTAGTGCTCCCACAGAATCATCAGTTTTACCTCCAGTGGAATCTATTTACATTGCATTGTATTCCATGAAGGAATGTCTCATTGTAGGGATCATGGTAGCATGGACATCATGCACAGCCCTTCCACTGTGCTATCTTTTGGAATCTGGTCCCAGCAGGGGTGGACTGGGCTTTTGGCAGTTCTGGAGAATGACAGAAGGGCTTATGTGCTGGTAAAATAAATGAAAAAGACAAAAGTTTAATTATTAAACTTTGCACACTAGTGGCAGTTCAAACTGAAAGCCAATATGTAAACTCGAATGCAGTTCTCTACGCGGAACGTGGAGTAGCATTCCTACATGCTCAAGTTCCACTTAAAAAAAAAAAGGGAAAAAAATATTTTTTGTTTCTGGATGAAGATGACTAGAAATCATTGCTGTTTTAACTGCAAGAAATAGGAAGCTGATGGGACTGTGAAGTCAGCAGCCTGTCACGTAGTCTGAGTATGTGATGTGGCTGCTGATTAGTCCTGTTACTTTTGTGTTCTC
This sequence comes from Protopterus annectens, assembly GCF_019279795.1. Classification (NCBI taxonomy): domain Eukaryota; kingdom Metazoa; phylum Chordata; order Ceratodontiformes; family Protopteridae; genus Protopterus; species Protopterus annectens. The sequence continues at coordinate 374,169,820 of NC_056738.1, read as the reverse complement.
TTCGTTTTAGTTGTGAGAGAGAGAGAGAGAGAGAGAGTGGAGAGACAAGAGATGAGTGAGATTAGTCTTTAAACTTTAAGGTAAGTTCTCCTATTTTTTTCCCTGGCAGGGCCAACCAGATACTTTCTGCATTTTTTCCTGGCAGGGTGTTAGAGATTTTCTCCCTGGCATAACTTTCAACTCTCCAGATTTTTGCAGAATGTTCAGATGTTGGCCTCATATTTTTAGTCTGTTCATAAAATGTGTGGCTTTCTGGCAAATTGCTGAGGACTGAAGTCCCCAAATAGTGATATACATTTGAGTTTCAGACTTCATATCTTTCAGAAAATGCACATTAACACAAATCCTGTTATTCTAGCAACTTTCTAAGTTTATAACAACAATTTTTTAAAATTTGTACCTATTTTTGGCCCTTTGTTGCCCATTATTTTAGGCTTGTCCAGATTGTTAGTGCTAAGAAGTTGTTTGATATGCTCCCTGGATATATGCTGAAAAGTTTTTTTTTTGACTAAAGACAGTAGGACACCCTGGGTAAACAGAAGTAAAATAAATAAAATGAGATGTGTATTTGTGTAACACAAGCTGGCACACATAAGTTGTGACTACTTTTTCTCTCAGCTAAATTAAATTAATGCAAGTATGCTAATTTAATCCTGGGAGGGCCAAAGCAGATACTTTTGTTCGGTAATGGGGTGGGAGGGCTGTTTGTGAATGAAATGAGTCTACTTGTCCTGCTGTTTACTGTTGAACTTCTGGCTTTGCAAGATTAATGTGTATTTTGGTAAAGATAACTGTCATACAAGCCTGTGTCAGTGTCTCTCAGAACCACTGGCACATTAAGCATTGGAGTGACCTTGAATTGTGATTATCAAATCTCCTGACTTTTCACTTGGCATTGTACAAAATGTAGATTACCTGATACAGTAAAATGTATATTTGCTACATCATGTGTACTCATAATAAGTTCATGCAGTCAAGACCAACTACTTTTTTACTGTTTAGAGATGTTTAGGTTTTGTGCTGTTATAGCACCATCTAAACATCTCATTAGCTCTAAAATGCGATTTAGTCTGGTATTTGGCAGACTTTTCCTCTTATTTTTTTTACATAGGCTCAATTACCGTTTTTGGTGGTTTTTGTCTGTTGGTTTTGGCTAGTGCAGTAGAGTGCTGGACTTTTATTAATTTTACTTTTATAGCCCACCATAAGATGATGTGTCTCTATACAAAATTAGTTTCCAAAGGACATATAAGTAATTTCACTTTGAGATGAAGAACCATGACTTTAGATATGGGTTAACTGAATCATAACTTTTAAGCTTTCAATACTTTGCACTTATATTTTGCTAAGAATCAGACTCACAAGTTACTATATTTCCACGATACTCTTTACATGATTTATTTACATGTAGTTACATGCCATGGTACTCTTTACATTATTTATTTACATGTAGTGAAATACATTTAAATGATTCTCTTCATCTTAGCATGGCTTCCTTCCCCACCAAAGTACCTCCACCATTTTACTTAGGTTCACCAATATAGTGAATACAAATAGGAATGATAGAAACATAGTGTCTGCCCTCTTCCTTGATTTATCCAGTGCCTTTGACACAGTCTCTCACTCTATTCTTCTACACAAACTTCATAACCTAGGACTCAACACCACTGCTATATCACGGTTTCGTAGCTACCTCCAAAATAAAGCTCAAGCTGTGAAATGGCAAAACATCTCATCCTGCCTCCCCTTCCCAGTCGCTGTACCACAAGGGTCAGTCTTGGGACACATTGTCTTTAACATCTTCATCAATGACCTACATAAAGCCTGTACAACTGCATCCCTGTTACAGTATGTAGATGGTGCCACAGTTGTTTGTATCAAATATAACATCAATAAACTACAAAAACTTAGTAGGAGTCCTTCTCCTCTACAGAAACCTAGCTGACATCTGTCCAGCTATTCTTTAACCCAAGTAAATCTAAACTAATCCTATTTACTCCCAAATAGCTTACAATCAACAAAACCTCCTTCTCAGTTACTTCATACAACAAAACAAAAAGTGAACTTATCACACATACTAAACCGCTAGGCATCTTTGTAGACGAGAACCTAAAATTTGATACATACATCCAAAATATAGTGAAAAATTTACAGCAAAAACTACACTGTCTCTATAGATTCAAACCCTCTCAAACACTATAAGACAACACATTGCCTCTTCTCTCCTCTTGCCTTCTCTAACATATTCTGCTCCTATCCTTAACAACATCCAAATGACCTTGCTAAATAAACTTCAGCAATGTTACTTCAAAATAGCACCATTCGCTGCCAACCTTCCAAATAGAACCAACCACTATGCTGTCCTAAGGAAATTACAGTGGCTGGAATTCCCACATTACCTAACCTACTGATAACATCCACAAATCCATTGTGTATAAACCTAACAACTGTCCAGCCATCTACAAACTCATACAAATATATAACTCTTCCAGGCTACTATATTCATTGGACAAATATCTATTACATGCATCCAAACACAACAATTTTGCTTGCAAATCATTCCCCTCCCACCACCTCCTTAAATCTTGGAACTCCATCTCATTAGCAATATGACAAGAACACTTCCTAAACTCATTTAAAACTGAACTAAAATCCTACCTATTCAGTTGCCAGCTCTGTAGATGTGATGTTCCTAGATAATCTCCAGACCCTTACTGTCACCACTCTTTTATGTTACTGACCCTAATCCAGCTACGTCTTCTCAATCTCTAACTATCACCTACCCCTCTCCACTGCTATCGGTAAATCCCTTTTACCTGAACCTCCTCAGCACTCCGTCATAATTTGTTACCATCTTCTTCCTATAACTACTTCATGGTCTTCTACCAAATATCTACTTTCAGCTGATTCCATTTGAAAGTAATTACTCTTATAAGCTTGATATTAGCTAATATTTTACTGTATTCTTCATTTAAATGTCATGTTTATATTCTTCATTTAAATGTCATGTTTCCAATAACTGTCATATCTTACAAGTACGTTCATTTACCATTCTATGTATCTATGTTTGCTGTTCTATGCATGTACATTTATTTTTTGATTAACTGTCATATCACTGTTAGTCTATGCATATATGTGTGCACATATGTACATTTATTATGTAAATCTCATATAATTGCCTTTTACTTATTCTGTAAAATGAAGCATTTCTGCCCAGGCCTCAAGGGAAAATTGCTGTTGTGCCCAGTCGGACTTTCCCAGTAAACAAAAGCAATAAAAAAAAAGATGATAAAACTAACATATTTATGCAACTGATGCAACTGTTTCATCACAACACCTTGTAGATGCAAAATATTTTTAAGTATACAGCTGTGGCAAACTTGTTCTTCACTCTACTAAGATAATGTCCGACTTCCTGTCATTTATCCCCATATAAACATTTTTGCAGTGCAAGAACTTAATGAAATGTTACTGTTTTTTTCCCACCTGCCCCTTTACTGCCTTACACTTCCTCATTTTCTTGATCACACTTTTTTTTGGCATTGACAAATACTTGTTACATTATTGTAGCAATTGGCAAATATATTTTACCATGATGATGTTCTCAATAAACTTTGCATATCAGATACACTGCAGTTCACTTCTCCTGTATAGCAGTATATACATCTCATCCATAACTGTTTCAGTTTAAGATAATGCATGTTATAAATGACTTAAAATTTTTTTTTGCCCTTATGTCTTAATCACTGTTAGAGAACGGGCTTACTGTACATCAGTACATTGATTGGAGAATGAACGTTTTCCAGCAGGGTATTAATGTACAAGAAATACCCAGTGAAAAATGAGTCCACTGCTTCACGGCAGCATATCAAGCTGCCATGGAGCTCCGACTGTGAAAACAGAATGGCCGCCATTATTTTACACTCGCTAAGCAGCACTTTCGCTGTTTAGCGAGTGTAAAATTTATTAAAAAGAAAAAGAAAACTGAAAAACAAAAGTGTATGTGTGTTTGCTTCTGTCCGTGTGTGTGAGTTTATGTGTGCATGTCAGTGAAAGTGAGAGCACGCAAGCCATTATTTTGCACTCGCTAAGCAGCGCTTCTGCTGTTTAGTGGGTGTAAAACAAAGAAAAAAATTTAAATAAAGCATGTGTGTGACTGTATGCGTGTATGAGAGTAACAGACAGAGAGAGAGAGAGAGAGAGTAATCACTCCTGGAAAACAGAAAACTATGCGTGTGTTTATGTTCCTGTTCGCATGTGTGAGTGAATGCGTGCATGAAAGCAGAGAGAGACTGTGTGTGTGCGTGTGTGTGTGAGAGAGAAAGAGAGAGAGTGTGAAAGTGATCAGATGATCCCTGGTAGTGAGTGTGTGAAAGAGAGAGTGAAGAGTGAATGATTCCTGGCAGCAGCAGCAGTTTTACGTACCTATCGACCTCTTAGACATACCTGTCAACCTCTTAGCACAAGAAATCTGGACAAAGCCTAACATAATTGGGGGGAATAAATGCTAAGAAATAGGAACACATTTTAAATACTGCTCTTATAAACTTAGAAAGTTGCTAGAAAAACAGGATTTGTGTTGTTAGCATGTATTTTCTGAAGGATATGAAATGTATTTTATTTTATTTATTTTACATTTGTTGACCGGGATAGTCCGACTGGATGCATGTCCATTTTCAGCGGAGGCCCGGGGAGAAAAGCTCCAAGGGTAAGCAGATACAGCATTACATAATACCAGCATTACATATTACAAACAGATTATTTACAGAGATTACATAAGTAAGCAAGTTAAACAAGTTCCACAGGTTAAAGTTAGTCCTGAGCACAAGTCAGGATTAAATTAAATTACACAGTAAACTGGTTAACAGATTTTTACACTTTCGAGTTAGCCAGGCTTGATACATTGACATAGCCAGTTAAGTGGCAAATGTTGTTTGAGTCTAGTTTTAAATTGACCTAAGGTGGAAAGTAAGGTAATATCAGCTGGAAGTGAGTTCCAGGATCTACTTACAGAGTTTGCAAAGAGAGAATCACTGTCTGTGTTATTAATTTTGCTAGTCTGAATTAGTAGTTTGTTAGAGGATCGAAGCGGTCTAGGATTGTTATAGGGGGTGATAATATTTTTAAGTGCAGGAGTATTGTCTGGATTATAGAGGATTTTATAGGCCATAATCAGTTGGTTATACTGGATTCGGCTAGGTAGTTCAAGTCAACCAAGCTGATTTAGATTGATGCAATGATGTGACCTAAAAGGCAGCCCAGTGGCAAACCTGGCAATGTGGTTGTAGCAAATTGAAAGTTTGTTAAGGACAGTCTTGTTCAAATTCGAGAGTAGAGGGGATGCATACAGAAGGGTTGAAAGAAGGTGAGAGCGAGCTATGGCAATTTTAGCTGGAGGGTTAGGAAGGCTTTTATTCTGTAAAGTGACCCTAGTTTTTATTGATGGTTTTGATAGTTTGGTTAACATGTAGGTCAAATTTGAGATTATTGTCTATGATGACACCTAATAGTTTTGTAGATGGGTCAGGGGAGATTATTGTGCCATCATTTGATTTTATGGTAAAGGTGAAAGTGGTAGACCTACGTGTTGGTGAAAATAACAGCATTTTAGTTTTTTTGGGATTTAGGATCAGACGATGTTCAGAAAGCCAGTCTTCTATTGTATTAAAGGTGGTCTGGGTAGCTGACCATAACTCTACTGGAGATGTGGCTGAGCAAATCAGAGTAGAGTCATCAGCATATTGGATACAGCTGACTTTTGGGATGACAGTATAAAGGTCGTTAATGAAGATGGAGAACAGCAAGGGCCCTAGTATAGAGCCTTGTGGTACTCCAAGGGTGTTAGGTAGAAGGTTAGAGAGTTTGTTCTGCCAGAGGACAGCCTGCTGTTGACCATTCAGGTAGGATTGAAACCATTGGAGGGCTCCAGTATCTAGACAGAATGTTTGCAGGGTGTGGATTAAAAGTTGGTGATCAACCATATCGAATGCCTTGGAAAGATCCAAAAGAGGGCTGAGGATATATAATTATTGTTGTGATTATGGTTTATGGTGTTAGTAAAGGCTAGGTGGGCTGAAGTAGTGCTGAGATGAGGACAGAAGCCATGCTGAGTGTCTGCCATAAGGCGATTTTGGATTAGGTGGTGCATGAATTGTCTATGAATACATTTTTCCATAATCTTTGCAAGTGGAGAGAGTATAGCTATTGGCCTATAATTGGAGAATTCAGTAGAGCTGCCTCCTTTGTGAAGTGGGATTACATAGGATATTTTCCAGATGGTGGGAATTTTAGCTTCTACTATGGTTCGATTGATTAGTATTGAGAGGGTAAGCAATAGCATCAGCTGATTTTTGTAGGTACTCGGCAGGGAGTTGATCAGCAGAAAGTGTAGTGGGTTTTAATTTTTTGATCAAGGTACGGATAAGTGAAGTGGCAACTGGTTGGAAGCTGAACGCAAGTAGGTTTCTAGGGGTGCTACTTTCAGGACCAGGGGAGCTAGGAGGTAGTTGGCTAGCTAGGGCTTGAATTGTCTCAGTAAAGAATTGGTTAAAACTGTCAGAAACATCTTCAGGGGTTTTAAAAATAGTAGCAGCAGGGATTGGGGTTGAAGTTTGTCCAGGATGTAGTAGATTATTTAAACCTGCCCAAAACTTCTGAGGGTTATTTTGATTTACTGTCTGTAAATTACAGTAGTATTGGTTTTTGTCTTGTAAAATTGATTTTTTGGTTTCGTTCCTGGATTGCCTGTATTTAATGTGATCTTGAGGGTCTTTAGAAGAATGCCATAAAGCCCATGCTTTGTTTCTAAGGGTAATTTTGAGTTTAGACTCTATAGAAAGCCATGGTGCAGTTTTTGCCTTGGTTCTCTTTGAACGAACAGGTGCATGCAAATCAAGGATCTCAAGGAATTTGTTGTTAAAGTATGCTACTGCTTCCTCTAAGGGGAGGTGTTTTAGAATAGACCAATTACATGAGTTTAGTTCTTGTTGGAATTTGGCAGGGTCAAAGTTTTTATTGTTTCTAACCTTTCTGAGTAAGGGTTGTTGGGAATTAATGGTTTTGTGCTTAATTACATATGTGAGAAGGTGATCGCTTAGGCCATTAAGGAGGGTACCAGAGGTGTACAGTTGAGGGTGACTGTTTATGAGTACCCAGTCAAGTATACTTTCTTTTTGGTTGGGTTTACCTATCCTGGTAGGGGTGGATATGATTTGTGTAAATGCATGCAGGTTAATATGGGTGGTTGGGGATTCTAAGGAACAGGTGCCCCAGTCTATGTTAAAGTCTCCAAGTAGTAGGGTTTCTTGGGGGTAGTGACATGATAACCAGTGCAGGATATCTTCAAATGTAGATATATTGTTACCTGGGGGAATGTACATACAGATGATATTAATGCATTTATTTTTATTAAGTTGCAATTTGGTGGCAAGAATCTCAGAGTTATTAATCTGAGGAGGTTGTATTACATCTATGGTGACATTCAACTCAGATTTATAGAGTACAGCTACCCCACCCCTTCCTCGAAGCACGATCCAGCCTGTGTATGTTGTACCCAGGTGGTAACACTTCATTGTCTTTAGTGTTAGGTTTTAACCAGGTTTCAGATAAACAGAGAATCTCAGGGAAGTGGACATCCAGAAGTGCATGCAATTCATGTACCTTGTTATTAATGCTTCTAATATTGAGATGACAGACTAGGAGAGAGTTAGTTGGCCTATAAATTGTAGGTTTGTAGCTTAGATTACAAGTAGAGGGGTATGTGTATCTGAAGTGAGTGGGCCAGGGTTGGGGTGAATATCACCAACAAGTATTAGGTTGAGTCTATACTTGGTGATGAACTTCAGGAATTTGTTTATTAGTTTGTGGTAGTGTTTGGATCTAGAGCTAATGTGCCTGGGGTTGAGATGTTGATAGACTGAACAAGATGTTGGATAGGATCTGGTACTGTAAGTATGGTTGAAGGTGGAAGGATTTACAGCTGGGGTGATAGTATGGCCTTTTGGGACCTGAAATCCCGTAAGAAACTGGTTTTCATACAAGGTAAGGAGGTATGGTGTGAACAAGAGGGGTGTGAACAAGAGGGGTAGTAAAGAGGAGTATATCATTATATGTGATTCAGCTAGTGAGTGAAGGAACTGTTTTACCTGGTGATGCAACACCAGAAGATAGAGTGGTGAGGTAAAGGTACTGGAAGGGGCAATAGGAGAATGCCAGATGAAAGCTAATAGGTGCTATTAAATGTAGGTAGTAGAACAGGGGTGGGTGGAATTATCCCAGATGAAAGCAGATAGGATCTAGAAAGTGGGGGAGTGGCTATAGTATTATAAATTTAGAGGTACTGGGGTGGGAGGGAATTGGGGGCAGGGAGGGGAGCGAAGAGAGCCCGAGCGTAGCGAGGGTGAACGTAGCGGGGCTATTGCAGTTTACAAGGTTTCCTAAGGTGTCCTAAAGCTATAAGGTAAGTATTACAGCTCTAATGTAAGAGTCAATTTACTGCAGTTACAGGGGAAGGAGGCAACCACTCAAGTAGAAACAAAGAGCCCTATGGCTGACCAATATGGTGACCTGCTTAATTACAAAGCACTGTAAGTGAAAGCTTAACAAATGCTTTTTGTGTAACCTACTCTGTTTAAATGTTGAAAACAACTGATTGCAGTCCTGTAGACACCGATTTGTAGGGAACTGTAGAGTTCAGTCTGTTTAAATGTTGAAAACAACTGATTGCAGTCCTGTAGACACCGATTTGTAGGGAACTGTAGAGTTCAGTCTGTTTAAATGTTGAAAACAACTGATTGCAGTCCTGTAGACACCGATTTGTAGGGAACTGTAGAGTTCAGTCTGTTTAAATGTTGAAAACAACTGATTGCAGTCCTGTAGACACCGATTTGTAGGGAACTGTAGAGTTCAGTCTGTTTAAATGTTGAAAACAACTGATTGCAGTCCTGTAGACACCGATTTGTAGGGAACTGTAGAGTTCAGTCTGTTTAAATGTTGAAAACAACTGATTGCAGTCCTGTAGACACCGATTTGTAGGGAACTGTAGAGTTCAGTCTGTTTAAATGTTGAAAACAACTGATTGCAGTCCTGTAGACACCGATTTGTAGGGAACTGTAGAGTTCAGACAAAGTCACACCAGGTCAGCCAAGGGGGGAAGAGAGAAGAAAATCCTAAGCACCTAGATTTGAAAATGATCTGAAACTCAAATGCATGTCATTATCTGAAGGAAATAAAACTTAAACTCAAATATATATCATTATTTAGTAACTTCTGTCTCCAATGACTGGCAATAAACCAAATATTTTATGAGTTAGGGACCAAAAATATAAAGTAAATACCTGGATTTTTTTAAAGTGTTAAATTTTGGATGTAAAATGCTTCGTCTGACACCATTAACATATACCACAGCAAGTATGAAAGATTAGACGGAGGAACTATTTTACATAAAAAAAAATATATATATATATATATATATATATATAAAATAGCAATTAAAAATATTTAAGTAAGTGAAATACAACAATTTTACAGAGAGCCCATTCTCTAAGCGCAATAATGATCTCCAGGGTGTGTGTTAATGTGCAATTAATGCCCTTCCAGGGGTGTAGCATTAATTACACATTAACACACACCCTGGAGGGTATTATTGCTTCCATATCAGACACTGCATTTTTCATTAGAAAAGAGTTTCACAGCATGCATGAACTGAAGCCAGATACGCTATCTGCCTTCAAACAACTATTAATTTTATCACGGTCCTAATAAAAACAACACAGACATTTGATGACCTTTATTGTAATGGAAATGGAATAATAAACATAAAACTTTGTTGAAGCACACAGAATAAAAACATTTCAACAAATAAGATAACTAAACATAAGGGCAGCATACCTGCTCACCCTTGGATAAGCAGCATCCCCCACTTGCTCACTTATCATTGTAATCATAAAGGCAGTGTCCCCGCTCACCTTAATATCATCAGTTCTGTCCTTCAATTCCAAGTCATCCACCATCAAATCACCACCTCAATTCCAAGGGTCAGGCCTCAGACCATACCACTTTTCAGTAGATCCTCCACCATCAAACCCAGGTAAAGATTAAATAAATCAAGCCCAAATTCATTGAGATGAACTCCATCCAACCTATACCATATAGGATCCCTGCTCTCAAACTCCGCATGCCGTATCGTATGCACCCCAATTTCTCTCAAATATTTTGCCAATGAAAAATTGACATACTTCCGAGCTCTCTCCACTGCCACAAAATTCCTTGCCTCCCTAACCAATGATGGACACATCCTTATCAATGCTAACACATCCTCACAAATGTGATAAACCAACTGCCTTTTTGGAACTCTCACACATCCCCACAAACATTCATAGAGCTGCCTGCACCTTATCTTGACTGTCATCCACCAACAAAAAAATCTTCTAAATAGTGAACTGCTTGCTGATCCTCCACCCTCCACTGGCATATTCAATGGAGTGCTGTGCTAAACTTTTCAAAAGTAGAACACGCCAGTGCACATCCCATAGGCATGGCAGTGTCAAAATAAAAATTATTCCCCACCACCATGCCCAACAAAGACCAATCCTTCTCCCTCACTGGCAGCAAATGAAAAGCCGACTCACTATCTACTTTAACTAACCAGGGATCCTCAAAACTCCTGATAATTCAGACTGCATTGTCCAAAGATGAATACATTGCTTTAACCTCTGCACTGGATTTGAAGTCATTTACAGACTTGCCAACAGGGTATGACAAATGATGAATTAAACAGAATTCACCCTGCTTTTTCTTAGGAACCAAGCCTAACGGTGACACTTTAAGTTCAGAAAACGGAGGACAATGAAAGGAGCCCAACAATCTCCCTGCCTGACACTCCTTGTCAGTCAACTCTTGCAAAATCTCCTCCCTCCCTTTCACAGACTTCAAATTTTTACCCACCATACCGTCCCCTACCAAAGTGGACTTAATTGAAAAACCCCTTGAAAAACACTCAATTAATTCCTCTGCCACAACTGGCAATGGGTAGTATGCCAGGAACATCTCCAAAACCTGAACCATAATAGGTAAATGAGTCCCCTGGTCACACCCTACCTCCATGAAAGGACCCCCCCTTTACCCCCAAAAACCAACCCAATCTCTAGGACCCACAGAATAAGATGCCTGACCACCAAAATGGCCCCCACCCCACCCACATTGTGTAATGGCATGAGCCCCCATACACTTAGAGCAAATATGGGAAAATGTACACCCTACCCTTGAACACCTCCCTGCATTAAAATCCCAACATATCCCTGAACCTCCCTCAGATAGTTGAGCCAAACTACTACTCCATCCACCAGTGTCCATCATGGTAGAAAGCCAAATGTCTGGATGTCTGACCTCCCACCACATGGATTTATCCACTGCCTTTCACTTACGAAACTTCTGATTATACCAAAACCATGCATAGCCTGGCCACAACCTCTGTGGTTCCCGTATAGTAAAAAAATAGGCCAAAAGCGGAAGAGCCAGCGAAGTGTCCCTCTCCAACCAAACCATCCAAATCTTCTCCTTCACTACCAGAGATATGTGGGGGGGTCAATACAATGGGTGCCCCTTCCTGTCATAACACCTGCATTGCCAACCAATCCCCCGATCGTGACCTGAAATCAGACCCCACCCCATCTAAGTCAGGCCTCAAATCCTGATCAAGCAATGATAGAGTGTTATCAAAAATCCCTTCACAATTGACCAACGCCTCTGAACCCCTACCCACTATCTCAACTTGGACCCCGTCACTGCACCCTGGCTCACCCCCCCCTGTAGCTGCTCCTATCTTCTCACTCCCCCTCAGACCTGATAAAGAACTACCTGCAGTAGACGAAGGGGCCACCACCGGCATCACAACCTCCGTTGCCACATCTGCCATTGCTGACTGTCTGGCTGTCTTCCTTCTCGACGTCCGGGTTGCGATCACCGTCTGCCTCTTCCTTCGAGTCTTCAGATCCTGCGCACTAGTTGATGGAACTTCAGTAGATATGTCCTTGAACAGGTCCTCAGCCTGTGCCACTATACTGGCCCACCTCTGTCTCAATGCTTCTGCCATGATGACCTAAAGAAACAAAGGAAAAAATGTTAGAACAACCCATAAATAAATTCTTACTATGACTAACCATTAGCTGCAGCCAAAGTCAACACATGAATCCTAAAGATCCCTATGCCTACTGCACCTTTCTCCTAACTCCTTACCCCCTAATAACTATTCCCCCCCCTAACAACATGCTCTGATTTACCACCGGGGCTTGTGAAAAAAAATAGTCCTAGCAAGGCTTGAACCCCTGTCCCTTTAAACTACCATCAGACAACCAACCACTCAGCCATCTGAGACTCACCAGCAACACACTACAACATGTCACTACTAGCTATATAAGTTGCCTGTCTTGGGACTTGAACCATGCATGCCTGCATGTAAAGTTACAACTCTAACAACTGCACTATGTTGGCTGGCTTCCCACCACCTGCCAACCTCCTTATAGCACCCAAACACTTCAGTATCTATCGAACCTAATATATGTTTTCTTTTCTTGTTTTTTTTTTTTTTATAAAAAAAAAAAAGGCACACTAAAACGGTAATCCGCAATTGCCAGAGCTACCGCCCATGCATGAGTAGCCCAGCCAAGACAGATGAGCTCAGAAAAGCTCCAGTGCCTTTCCTCTGCCCACAAACCACTAGCTCACCAGGGATGCTGCACCTAAGAAACCAGAGCAACGGACAAGTAACTGCCCATCAAACTCCCATTCGAAACCACCTTCTCATACAGGCAACAAAGGTTTTACCTCCCCCAGTCCAGGGGACATATGACTCGACCACCAGGAAAAAAAAAACACTCACAAAGACCACAAAAAGCCACCACTCACCTCACTTCCCAATTCCCCTAAAGACACTAAGGAAAACACTCACCGCTAACCACACACTTTCTCTTAACCAGCAATTGAACCACACCAACACCAACAGTCAGCACTTACCTATTACAGACCCAAGGAAACAGCTAAAATGCCAAGCCACAAAACCAGGACAAGAGACACACTCCACCACAACCCCACCAATCAAGGCACCCACCGGCCTGTACTGAATTCAACTTTTTATCTTTTTCTTCTCTTTCTTTTTTTTTTTTTAATACTTTACCAGCTGGCCACATTAGTGCTACTGCACATGCACAGCCATCTGTGAACCACCTTTGCCAGCCCATGAATAACCGCTACACCACCAGGAACACAATCTCAGACAGAAAACCTTTACGATAAGGTGAATAACCACTAAACCATCATGGAACACAATTAAAGAAACAGAAACCCTTAAACCCAGGCAAATAACCACTAAGCCACCATGGAAAACAACTACCAAAAAGAAGCTCGTACACCCAGGCGAATAAACTGCTAAACCACCATGAATTAAAGCAAATAACCACTAAACCACCATGGACACAACTACAGAGAAAGAAACCCCAAACCGTTAAACCAGCATGATACAACAAGAAATAAGTCATAACTATTGAAACAAAACAGCTGATTTTATCTAATCTACCCCCTGTTAAATGTCTGCAAGGGATGTGTCTACAACAATACTTTCAAACAGCTTATAGCCTACAGTATGCATGCATGTGCCATCAACCCACCACAATCTATATTTCAACCAACATAAGATAAGAGAGAGAAAAAAAAATACAACCCATAACTGTACTCACCTCACCGTCCTATAGCTACCCAAGGCCTACCTTACTTACACCTCAGGTAATCAGGTAAGTGATCCTGCTTCAACAACACCACACCAAAATGTGCTTAGTCACACTAGTTTCCTCTTCAAAACCCCTAAGACCCACCCCTTAGCCTTACCTCACTTCCTCCCTCAGCTCCCAACTTAATTAACCCTTTCCTAGCCACTCCCTACCCGCACAAAATCTAAATTACCTATCTCCGTACCGCCCAGCTCCCCCCACCCCACCCATACTAAGGTCATCCTGTGACAAATTCATCTGTTCCAAACTTCACTTCTCAATTAACTTTACATGGCACCTGATACCTTACTTCTACTGCATTGTTGCAGTTTACCATTGCAGACATCTTTTGGCAATTACAAATGCTTGTTTCTGTTTTTCTATTCATTCCTTCCATATGCCTTTTACATTCATATTTGAGCTTACTTGGTGAATGGCTTGTTGCATTTCCTTAGGTAAAATTTCCATTTCTGTGGATTTCAGATTTACAGCCTGAAGACGGTAGCCCATTACTGCCACTTCAAAAAACTGTCCACCAAGGCATACACACACAAAAAAATGTGGTGAGTTACAGTTCTATAAAGTTTTCTGCCCTTCTTTTACAAAAAAAAAAAAACATTATTTAGTCTGCAGAGAAGTGCTGCCAAAACAGGTCTCTTTTGTTCACAATACATGAATGGGACTTTTGTAAGTGAAACACACATAGGCAGGCTGCCTTATACTATGTTGGTATTAACTGTACAAAACATGTTGCACTCATTGCTCTGTTAACAAATGCATTAGTCTGCCAGTAATGACTCTCAGTGTTATTATAATTATGCACAGCATTTGCCTTATAGCCGTAGGTTATTACTTCATTCCATTTATTAATGCCTAGAAGTTAGAAGCATGCTGAAATGTGTCAGGCATAGTCTAAGTTATAAGCAGTGTTTCCCCTCTAAAGCTGACAAGTATAGTGTAGCTTCTTTGGCTGCTTATAAAACAGAAATTTAAAACTGCAAGACAGAAGACTGTAGTGTAGGCATATTTCATCCACTTCCAGTTTTTACACTGAAAAAAGTGAAAAATATAGGGAGTCTATCCTATTTTCCCATGATAATGTTTGCACATAATCAGTTGGGTATGACAACCCTGTGTTTCCAAATGTTAGCCAAACATTCTACTTATGCTGTGCTGATGAGGTCATAAAAAGGCCGAAACATGCATGTCCACAGCTAGTGGTGGTTTGGCTTTATTGGTCTGAATTTGTCCATAACAGACTCAAAAAGAAAAGGTCATGGACATTCAGAATTGCCATATAACTGAAACACTTGATGTCCTTATGGGGTCATTTGCATATATCTCATGTTGCCTCTAATGCAAAAGGTTTCAAAGTATTACACAGTGAAAGGTCTAGCTTGGCTAGATTTTTGTTTTAGTTTTTTACAATTATTAATGGTTTGACAGAATACTGTATTTCTCACTGAAGTTAGAACTTGAAATAGATAATCTCAGACATTATTTATTTATTATTTATTAAATTCTGTTAATCAGTAAGTGTATTGGTCAACGGACTGTTTTCAAACATGATCTAGGTCTACTTGGCAGAAATTACAAAGTATCCAATCTGAGTACCACATTAAGCATGTCCATATTAGCAGGTATACTTAATCCAGCAACTAGCACAGGAATGTTTGAATAAAGGAAAGGATACAATTACATAATACTTTGAAACAATATTTACAATTTGTAATTTGACGAGGAACTATTACAATGAGAACACTGTGGTACCTATTAATAGCTGAGCAAGCAACAATTGTGATAAAAAGTATTCATTTGACAAATACACATTCTGACAACACATTTACCACTGCAGAGACAGACAGTGTAGGCTATGTGTAGAAGGCCAGCACTAAATCAAATAGGTTCCCAGCCCTTTTATTTTTAGCAGAAGCAAACTGATTCTCTCAATAAGTATTTATTTAGTTTGCTTTTAAATGCTTCTATGGAACTTTCTTATCTGACTTCTAATGGGAGCCAGTTCCAAATTATTGGTGCCAACTTTGAACTTTTCACCTATTCTGTTTTGAGTTTGGACCAAATAAGGGTAAGATTTTCCTCATGTACATCTGTCAATGTGTAGTTTTGTTGTTTGAAGTTTTGTTCTTAATAGGGGTGGTGTCCCCGCCTAATACATTTCTAGATTTCTGTGGAGAGTAGCAAGGTCACCCTTTCATTAACAGGTAGCCATTAACATGTTATAGAAGTTGGCAGTGATGGGTGGTCAGTCGATCTGCAAATAAAACAAATCTACAAATTGTATTTATTACTATTTGTGTTTTCTGGAATCTACCATGATAGTAGAAGGCAAGGAGATCATATTTGATTTTTGGAATTAGTACAGGCACCAGTTGTGTAAAAATCATAACATTGTAGCACTGATGAAGCTGTCCCATGATTTTGTTGATAATGTGCGTGCATTATTTTGTATGTATCAAATTTGGAATGAATGTTATATTGTATGCTTTTAAACAAAGAAGATATAGATCAAATAGATTAATTAAGGATGATAATTGAGTAATCAGTTAATGAATGCATGAGTACATAAAGACGTGATGAAAAATTTTTTCTTGTCTGATGAAGTTGGGGCACTGACCCCTTCGAAAGCGCTCATTAAATTGGAATTTTTAACATTCAACAGCCTGCTGAGTAACCTTTTTGGTGTTCGCTTGCCTTTGGTGTTTTTCGCTAGTTGTATTTGTCATTTCTAGCTTGTTGATAATGTTGTCAACAGGTTTTGAGAAAGTAAAAGAGAGAGAGAGATGGGTCTGAAGCTAATCTTAGATATTTCTGTTCTGTTATAGTTGACAACTGTCTGCCTTTTTACTCAGTTGTATGTATGCAGGGGATTTTGGAAAGCTTCTGTGGAGTTCTGAAAATCATAATGCTAGATTTTAAGGTATTAATAAGAATTTTGTCGATGTGGGTCCAGTTGGATAGCACTGTGAAGCTGCTTTGCAATTTCTGACGTTTGGTAGCTAAGTTTTTACATGATTCTAGTAGAAGTTGGTCATCAGCATACATGATTATATTTTGTTGTGAAAGGTCTGAAGACAAAGTATTAATAACAAGTGAGAAAAACAGAACCCCAAGACTGGATCCAAGGGAACACCAATGTTAAAGATTCCTTAATTGGAAAGATGGTTATTTAGTTACACCTGAAATGGCATTATAATGCAGATAGCTTTGGAATAATTGGAACCTCTTCTGAACTTGTTTAATCTAAGTTTAGCCACTGGGTATATCCCCTGAAGCATATAGAACTGCTGCTGAAATGCTGCTACAAAGTATGGCCACCATACCACAGCCCCAAGAAATGGAAACTATAGAGCCATTAGCCTGACTAATCTAATTTGCATGGCTGTGTAACACATTCCCTGGGAATCCATAAGCGTTTTGTTCCATGCAGGAACAGTGTAGCTGTTCCTGCATGGAAGATGGCCGCCAAGCGATCCAATAAACTACTGTTCTGATGTGCACGAGCCTGCTTACACTATTCCTGCATGAACACCAGTGCATAATGCTAATTACCTCATTTGTTGGTGAAAAACATGCCAATGAGGTTAATTTGTTATTCAGCAAGCAGGCAGGCATCCATGCAAGAATAGTGCTGGTTGCAGAAATGTATTTGGCTACTAGCCAAATACATTTCTTGCAAAAACTAAAACGGAGGCATGACAGCTCAAATAAAAGCATGTATTATAATCTTTAGGCATGCCAATGGCCAAATATATGGCCACTGGCATGGAAACGTGTTTCATTTTTATAAAAATAAATTTTTTTTTTGCCAATCTTGTCTGTTAAAACATAGGGCAATGGTGAGCAAACAGGATTGTGCCGAAAATAAAAAAAAAAACGTGAAAACACAATTTTAAGGGCAATCTGTATTTTGCCATTATAGTCAATGGCATGCAGAATCAAAACAATACCAGGGAACAGTGGTTGTTAAGGGGAAAGGCTCTGTGTTAGTGCAGTAACTATGGACTAATGCAGTGGGGTATGCAAATGAGGGAAAATTTACTGAATCACAAAAATATTCTAAGTGCCAAACTGCACCTTACCGTGTAGGTGCTGTAACATGATCGTGTAAGCAGGAGGAGCAGCAGACACGAAAGGGGGTGTGTTATGCATGATGTAAGCACATTGGAGCTCCATGGCCCCCAGATAAGCTGAGCTAAGCACAGCTAAGCAAGGGGGAGTGTCTGAGGCTGTACTGACTTATTCCGTGAGATGAAAAGCATGTTCATGTCCGGGGGGGGACATTTCTCATTTGTTACCCTAGCTAAATGGGTTTGTGTGGCATACATTGGGTGTAAAACAAAACAAACCCCCCCTCCCAGAAATTGCAGGGTTGTTTACATTTGGGCACCAAGTTTGCACGGCACACCTCAGGGCTTAAAAGGGGTGGAAATGGGAAGGGAAAAAAGGAAAATAGCAGAATAAAAGCTATCAAGTACAAATTATGAGGGTAGCAGGTAGAATGCATCATAGTCAGCCAATCATACAGGCATCATTTGCAGCACAACAATATAAACTATGCAAACACCTTACAGTCTGTTTTTTCCCACAATCTCTGCACCATTGGTGTACACATGCAGGGGAATTTTAACTGGAAAAATGTTAGGGGCTGCCATTGCTTTGATCTATCAGTATGTGCTAGAGGCTGAGGGAAGTGAGAAGGATAATGCTGACAACCACCACAAACCAAGAAGGAGGAGGACAACAGTGTTCAGACCCACGGTAACTTACCAGGGGCTACATGATCTGGAGATAGTAGAGCACTACAGGGTGGACAGAGACATATTGCAGCAAATCATCGAACTGTGCCAGCCTCAACTCAGACACAGAGTCAACAGAGAACCCATCCTAGTGGATACCAAGGTATGTATAGCCTTAAGAATACTAGCTACAGGTATTTTCCAAAGACCTAATGGGGACATCATGGGAGGGGGGTCTCACAGGCATCTGCATCCAGGATACTTCACCAGTTCCTGGATGCCATGCTACCACATGCCAGTGAGCACATTTACTTCCCCAACACCCGTGAGGAGAGGACCAGCAATATGTGTCTCTTCCACCATGTAGCAGAATACCTGGAGGTACTGGGTGCAATAGACTGCACGCATATCCACATCAAAGCACCACCTGGTGAACAGGGTGGGGTCTACATAAACCACAAGGGATTCCCCTCCATCAACTCCCAGGTCATGTGCAATGCCTAGGTCATTATCATGAATGTGTGTGCTTGCAGCCCTGGAAGCTATCACGACTCCCACATCTGGCATTCGTCACATATGTACCAGGCATTTGCCAGTGGGGGTATCCCGTATGGCCATCTGGTGGGGAATGCTGGCTATGCACTGGAGCCGTGGATGATGACATCCATCAGAAATGCACACACACCCACACAAGAATGCCATAATGAGACATATGCACAAACCAGGATCATTATAGAGTGTGTGTTTGGGATGCTCAAGTCACAATTCTGCTGCCTTGACATATCTGGTGGAGCCTTGCAGTACTTTCCAGCCACATGTGCACACATGCTCATAGTATGTGCCATGCTACAAAAATGATCCTGCGGAAACAGCTGCAGCAGGAACAGCATGGGGAAGGGTCACATAGCCCACTATCATTACCAAGGTCTCCACAGGCACAGAAGGACTCAGAGGAGGAGGCTGCTGAGCCTGCTCCTTGTAAGCAGACATAGGCATGCCCAGTATGCTCAGGCCTTGGCAAAGAGGCAACACATAGCACACACACTAACACTGTAGGAACCTTAGGGACTGACACCTCTCTCTCTGATTTGCACACACAGTAAAATGGATGGCGCATACATCACATCACATTACCTGTAACTTACCATGTATAGGCAGTGTGCTGTGTGCATCCGTCATAGGCAGCCCTCAAGCACCATGATCACAAGTGTTTCAGGCACAAGGTAAGTCAGTCTTCTTAACAATAAATGAATGGATTAGTATGTTTTGGTAGCATTTCTATGGTAATGCTGCATGCATGCAAGAGAATGGGGTGGCCTACTGGTATAGCAGCAGACAACTGACAGCTATGTGGGACACCAGGAAATATTTGCCCAATACTGGCCTCCCCACACTATACAGTAGGACCCAAGGTGGCAAATCCCACTGCAGTATATGTGTGGGGCCAACTAAATTGGGGGTCATAGGTCACAGGCATGGATGTCAGTGTGGGGGTCCCGTACCTACCCTCAGACCCACACAGCAAGTCAGCTGTAGAAAACCAGAGGGAAATGTCTGGCAAAGGCAAACAAATGGTGTAAATGTTGAATTACCCCCCTACAGACTCACACAGGGATAGCAGGTCTCGCAGTTGCAGGAAGGCTAGGAAGGGTAAGAAGTGTGAAACTCAATTGTATGCCATTACAATCTAACCTGTGTTGTTTATTGATATGCCTCTAGTCCCCAAGACCGGGCACAATAGTATGGTAAATGGAACCAAAATGTAAAGCAAATATCAGCACAGTATGTGCAAATGTGTACAGCTGACATTTGTGCCCGCCTATACCCACAGAAATGCAGTAACATATATTTTTTCAGGAAAATAGCAGCATAGCGCACATTGGCAGGGCTGTCCCAATACACATGAAAACATATATTGGATGTCCACAATATGCAGGGGTCAATGAGCTATGTGTATGTGTGGTTAATACTGTCAGGATCTGGCCAGCACGTTCTCCTGGCACTTGTCTTGTAGTGCCCTAGGTACAGTACTGTCTTTGACAGGGCCATGTAGAGATAACTGCAGTGCCCACTATTATGCTTGTCAGTGACACCTACTGCTCTGCCACTGACATAACTGGAAGTCACAGTGCTATGTGGAATATACTACACATATAATGGACATCTTGAAGGCTATGTAGCCAAGGTGCTAAGGCTTTTGTGAATATAGTGCTTTTTGGTACTGGTGCCAGTGGTTATTTCCAATCAATTCTTTTTTTTTAGGTTTGCTTTTACATATAATGGATGTGCCTGCACAGTAGAATGCACTCTGTACCTACACCCATAACTCCCAACCTCTGACAGCAAGATGTCTGGACAAGGCCAAAAATAAAAGTGGAACAAAGGCACAATGATAGGCATGTTTTGTGAATATCGCCCTTACATACTGAGAAAGTTGGTAGGTTGAGGTGTTTCCAGTAGTGGGAATTGTCTGAAGGTTAGGTAGTCTGAAACAGTAATGTCTGTAATTATTTTGTAACATCACTCTTCTATTATATGTAACTAACTTACCATAAAAACACAAGTTTACGTAGACAGGATGAAACCTCTAGCCAAACACCTGGACAACCTGCCAAAAAATGTACAGGTGAGAGGTATGCCCTCACAAGGATATGGCATCTCAGGTTAGAAAGATACCACACAAGCAGGAGATCCCCAGCCAGTATATCACCAAGTTGCTAGACTGTTTACACAGCATGTCATCACCCAACTGGCTGCAGCCACACCTCACAACTGTCCTTGTTGGGCAAGAATGTACATAGCTGCACTCATAATATTACTCTATGCATCATACAACTAGTATTCCTCTGGTAAAGCACTGTGACGATATGAGGATGTCTGGGACTAGGTAATGACACAATACATTGCAGTGTCAGACTACAGATATGTCAGAAAATGTCTGCTAAACAAACCCAGTACCCCCCGAGGAAAGTCGTGTGTACTCCTGAGAGGTATGGCTATAGCACACTAAACCCCAGGCCAGACTACACTTACCTCTGGAATGGAGTCCCACTCTAATTATATAAGATCACACTGCTCTTACACGTAGAGAATCACAAGACATGTTGGAACCCACAGCAGACGATATGACTATATTGTGTGTATATATGTCTGTGCATACAGACAGGTATGTACACCTTAACTGTCCGCCTGCACATACATCAGACATGATTACCCTCAGCTATGTGTAGGTGGTCCATATTCTAGTAATCATTTTAATTGGAGTTGCTGGCTACTGAGACTTGTCTGCATATATCAACTGGACACAAGCTGATTTAAATATACTTTTCTCTGCACTTATTTAAGATTTGAGTCAGTAAATAGTGTGTGTCTTTGATTCACTAAATATTGTGTCTCTGTCTCTCTGCAGTTAAGTTGCCTGAAGTGTGGGCTAATTGAAAGTTGTTAGACTGCTTTGAAATTCCTGTGTTAGTATTAGTTAGCCTGGGGGTTTCTGCTAGCATTAAAATCTGTGTTGGTTACATTTCTAGTAATAATTTCAATCGGAGTTGCTGGCTACTGAGACTTGCCTGCATATATCAACTGGACACAAGCTGATTTAAGTATACTTTTCTCTGCACTTATTTAAGATTTGAGTCAGTAAATATTGTGTGTCCTTGATTCAGTAAATATTGTCTCTCTGTCTCTCTGCAGTTAAGTTGCCTGAAGTGTGAAAACGTGTAGCCATCTGGGCTCATTGAAAGTTGTTAGACTGCTTTGAAATTCCTGTGTGTAAGTGTTAGTTAGCCTGGGGTTTCTGCTAGCATTAAAATCTATGTTGGTTACATTTCTAGTAATCATTTTAATCGGAGTTGATGGCTACTGAGACTTGTCTGCATATATCAACTGGACACAAGCTGATTTAAGTATACTTTTCTCTGCACTTATTTAAGATTTGAGTCAATAAATATTGTCTGTCTTTGATTCAGTAAATATTGTGTCTCTGTCTCTCTGCAGTTAAATTGCCTGAAGTGTAAGATGTGTAGCCATCTGGGGTCATTGAAAGTTGTTAGACTGCTTTGAAATTCCTGTGTTAGTGTTAGTTAGCCTGGGGTTTTTGCTAGCATTAAAATCTGTGTTGGTTACATTTCTACTAATCATTTTAATCGGAGTTGCTGGCTACTGAGACTTGTCTGCATATACCAACTGGACACAAGCTGATTTAAGTAACTTTTCACTGCACTTATTATTTAAGATTTGAGTCAGTAAATATTGTGTGTCTTTGATTCAGTAAATATTGTGTCTCTGTCTCTCTGCAGTTAGTTTCCCACCCCCTCCCTGTTTCCTGTTTCCTGTTGTGGTGTTAATCTTGGTGGTTTTGGAATTGCCCGCCCCTGCTGTAAATCTGTTTTTGCACACTCCTCCTGAACCCATCTCATTTGCTCACTCATCTGAGTACAGTGAGATCATATTTTGATTTCAGATACTCCTACCAGTCACATCTCCTCTGCGGTGTATAGAGAGAGCACTTGGGAAGGACATTCCCCTATAGTATCATAATCTGCTCTGTTTCCACCCTCTCCAAAAAAAAAAAAAGTTTGCACTTCATCTGCTTTACTGTATTTGTGTTTCTTCCTACTTTATTACCTTATTTTGCTTTTGCCTCTTCTTAAAAGTACTCAATTTAATTTATTCTGCTGCCTTTATTACTGCTTGTTAGTAGCCTGATTAAACTGTAACTGTTATTCCTTGGTTTAAGCACTTGAGTTTCAAACCAGTTGTTTTACATTAAGAAGGTTTGTGGCCTGCACTGTTGTGGCAGGACAGGTAGCGTACATCCTTCAAAGTTGGGAACTGCTGATTGAAGGCTCAGTGCCTGTTATTCTAAAAGTGTATTTGGGTTAAGCACTTGGGCTTCAGGCCAGTTATTTTACATTAAGAAGGTTTGTGGTCTGCACATTTGTGGGAGGATAGGCTAGATTCTACGCTTCTGAGCTGGGAATTTCTGATTAAAGGCTTATTGCACATGCTTAATTGGACTGTTTCTTTCTGAAATTGGTACGCCTTGTTTGCTGTAGCATAGACTAGATTCAGGCCGGCTAGATCTAGTTTTGTTTGTATGACTTGTGCACTGATTCAGGCCGTCTTTTTTTGGAGAAGGTTTCTCTGTACCCTAGTGGCAGGACTGTGCAGTTAAAACTTGTCTGATTGAAGACTGCTGGAACAGGGCTTAGTTTTGAGCTTTTTAACTGGTTAATTGGGTAAAGTGTTGTTTTGATTGTATCTGCTCTATTTTCTGAAAAGAAAACAAAAAATACTTGTTTCTCACCTTTCTGAACTAGTATGGTCCAGTTTTCAGGTTATTGCTTAATCCAGGGGTGTGTTACAAGTTTCTGTGTTGCCCATACTTTACTTGGATAGAAGGAAGTTTCTCTGTTCACCTGTGAGAGAGGGGAGCTTTGAGCAGCCTATCTGTCCCTGGAGGAGTGGTTTCAGCCCAGAAGTTAGTAGTTTATCAGTCATTTTGGGCTAATTTCTATCTCTTTCACTTCCCTGCTATAAAAACTGCATTTGCGCAGTTTTTGCACTTGTATTCTGCTCAGCAAGTGCCTTCTAGGTGTTCTGCAGAGTCTACAGCAGCAGAGAAACAAAAGAGTAACTTTGGAGTGATTATCATTTTTCTGCTTTTCTTGCTGTCTTAACTAATTCCGCCTAAAATGCCAGTTTATGTTAGCAAATCTGTGATTTGAAAAGTTTGTTATTGCAACATATTGTACTTATTTGCTGCCTGCACTTGAATTGTCATTTTTGTGTTTAAATAATCTGTTTAACTGTTGTAGGCTACACACTAAAGTGCGATAGCCTTTTCTGTGCATTTAAAGTGTTGTTTTGATTGTATCTACTCTATTTTCTGAAAAAAAAATATATATACTTGTTACCCACCTTTCTGAACTAGTATAGTCGAGTTTTCAGGTTATTGCTGAATCCAGGGCTGTGTTACAAGTTTCTGTGTTGCCCATACATTACTAGGATAGAAGGAAGTTTCTCTGTTCACCTGTGAGAAAGGGGAGCTTTGAGCAGCCTATCTGTCCCAGCAGGAGTGGTTTCAGCTCAGAGGTTAGTAGTTTATTGGCCATTTTGGGCTAATTTTGATTGTATCTGCTCTATTTTCTGAAAAAAAAAACAAAAAAACAATACTTTTTCACGCCTTTCTGAACTAGTATAGTCCAGTTTTCAGGTTATTGCTGAATCCAGGGCTGTGTTACAACTTTCTGTGTTGCCCATACCTTACTTGGATAGAAGGAAGTTTCTCTGTTCACCTGCGAGAGAGGGGAGCTTTGAGCAGCTTATCTGTCCCTGGAGGAGTGGTTTCAGCACAGGAGTTAGAAGTTTATTGGTCATTTTGGGCTTATTTTGATTGTATCTGCTCTATTTTCTGAAAAAAATATATACTTTTTCACACCTTTCTGAACTAGTATTGTCCAGTTTTCAGGTTATTGCTGAATCCAGGGGTGTGTTACAAGTTTCTGTGTTGCCCATACCTTATTGGACAGAAGGAAGTTTCTCTGTTCACCTGTGAGAGAGGGGAGCTTTGAGCAGCCTATCTGTCCTTGTAGGAGTGGTTTCAGTCCAGAAGTTAGTAGTTTATCGGCCATGTTGGGCTAATTTCTATCTCTTTCACTTCCCTGCTATAAAAACCATATTTGTGCAGTTTTGTGCTCCGGGCAGCGCTGTTTAGCTAGAGTTAAACTATTCTCAGCTCCACGAAGTCTACTCTTCAATTTTTCCCTCGGAACTAGACAAACCTTCAACTTTAGCACTCAAACCTATTTCTCGGAGGTACAGGCCAACACGGAAGGACTGTGGCTGACCAAGTTCGCAGATGACTGCAAACTGGGCGCCATAATCGACTCTTCAGCCGACACAAGCATCCTCCAAAAGGGCCTCATAGAAACAGACAACTGGTGCCAGAGCCATGGCCTCAAGCTAAATGCCAAAAAGTGTATAGTCATCCCCTTTGGCAAAAACAAAGTGCCCACAAATTACCACATAGGTGGTAATCCATTAAGTACAGAAGAAGTAATTAGGGACCTGGGGACCCAAGTTGATAGCAATCTCTCATTTGACAACCATGTGGCCAAAGTGGTTAGAAAAACATTTTATATAGCCCACCTAATCATGAAAGGATTCACATCTAGATCAGGGAGGTCATCATGCCTCTTTACTCATCCCTCATCAGGCCCATAATTGAGTACAATGCCCCTTTTGGGATGTACCTTACCAGACACCTGCAGCAACTGGAAAGACCCCAAAAGTACCTCACCAAGAGGATCAAAGGCTCAAACAGATGCCATATGCTGCCCGGTTAAAGAAACTCCAGCTCTACTCAGTGGCATACCGCCTGTTCAGAGGCAATCTGTGCCTGACGTATAAAGCCATGTCCAACCCGGAATTAATGGACATGCTGCACCTCAGAAAATCCAAATCCCATCGAGCTCGTGCTCGAGAGACTTGAACCTCAGCACTGAAATAAATAGGACATGCTGGAGGGACAGATTCATAACCCAGAGGCTCCCTTCGCTCTGGAATAAAATCCCAGTCCAGGTTAGGCAGAGTCCCTCATTGACTCTCTTCAAGAGGAATCTTGATGAGTGGATGGGAGATCGTAGGTTTACCCCGGGTATCACTTCTGTGTCACTGTTAGACAGAGGCACAGTATACTAACCACGAAAAAGGGCATAACAAAATAAATTTAAAATGGGTGGCGAAAGCCAAACACATTCTGGCTAGGCTTATAAATGCCCTAGGGCAGATAGCCTAGTATGACCCTATGAACCTATGAACCATTCATTTCACAGTCAAGCACTTGCTTAAAACTCAAAGCAAGCACTAATTAACCCTAGCACTAGACCCCCCTATACTGTCCAGAAGGACAAGACTCTCTATTCGTCCCCCACCTGCCAATAAGAAAAACAGCTTACTCTACCTATTCAGGCATGTCCAAAGGGCAGTTTCCGGTGTACTCTCCAGTCCAACTGGTGAATCTGGGCATTTTGAGGCAATGTTACTACTGCCTCATGTACACAGATAACCCTCCTACCACCAAACACTAATATATGCGAGAGATGCAATTATACAGCCAAACTGGAGTCAAAGCTCTCTCAACACAAGACTGGAACTGACAGTCAAGAGGAGAAGGGTAATACTTGCAACACACCACCAGTCTCACACAGACCTAATAAACCAACACCGGCAAATAACACACATGAATACAAGAAAACATACTCGGAGGCTCTAAATAAAAATCTGCAAAAGCAACAGAGACCTCCAAAGCAGACATCCAAGCAACCTCCACACCCCATCACCAACCATGAAACACATACTTCACATAATCAGTGTGCCACACAATCACAGCCCTTAACACAAAATAACATACCCAACACACTAGTAATAGGCAACTCTATAGTCAGGCACACTGATGTCCCACTAACTAAGCTGGACAAGGAGAAGGTTACAGTTAGCTGCCTGTCAGGTGCCAATATCCGCCACATAACACAAGCACTTAGGTCATTCCAGAACAACTGCAAATACAACTCTGTCATTGTCCATGTTGGTGTGAATGACCTGAGACGTACCTCCCTGGACTACATGAAAATAGACATGGAAGAGCTCTCTGATCATGTAGTCCAGGCCGGTATGACCCTGACCCTGAGTAGCATCCTGCCCTCACCAAGAATGATGCCACAGTATAAAGAAAAATGATCAATTTCAACAATTGGCTAAGTTTCTGGTGTCATTCAAAGGGGATCCAGTATCTGTCCGCCTGGGATGACATGCTTGACAAGCCATGTTGCTTCGCAAGAGATGGCTTGCACCTGTCACCCTTAGGCTTTTGAATACTGTCCAAGGCTCTTGCCACCCCCATAGTGCCTTTTTTAGGCAAGGCTCAAAGACAAACCCACCACCATAAATAGCACAGGTAATCAAAAACTGAGGGTAATGCTACTCAACGCCAGAAGTCTAAACCTCAAAAGGCTTGCACTCGAGGCACTCCTCAGTATGGAGAACATAGACTAATCACTCTGGATATCCACATTCCGCCCCCATCCCCAGTCAAGGAAACCACCATGAAAAACTTTTCAAAAGCAAACTTCACATTACTTAAGATAGAGGTGGAAAGGTTCACAGCCTCCATGCTAAAGGACAATGCTGTCCAAGCTGCTGAAACCTTTACAAAGGCACTCTATGAGCATCTGCAGGAATGCATGGATTGTGCTATCCCAAGTAAAACCAAGACTCACTCCTCCAAGAAATGTAAACCAGTCTGGTGGACCCCTGCCATAAACAAGCTATACAACAGAAGGAGGAAACTAGTACAGAAAAGAGTAAAATCCCAAGAAGGAAAGACATCCCTGATCAGTATCAGCAAGAAACTACAATCCCTCATTAAATCATCCAAGGCAAGTTTCGAAAGAAAGATTGCCAAAGACTGCAAAGATAACCACAAAGCATTCTTTAGCTATGTCAAGAACCTAAGTGGAAACTCTCAGATCCGCTCTGGGTTAGTGGAGAATGACACAAAATACACTGAAGCAACTGATATTGCCAACACTCTGGTAGACAGGTTTAGTGCAAACCTCACCCCCCTCTCACCCCCTAAAGGGCCCATAACCATACCAGAAGAATGTAGGGCCCCATCAATCACCGACCCTATCCAAAGCCAAAAATACAGCTTCAGTGGGACCGGACGGTGTCCCAGGCTGTGTCTTACAAGAGCTCCAAAATGAACTAACCTCTCACCTAAATACACTGTTCAAACTCAGCCTCTCTACAGGCTACTTACCCACAGAGTGGTGCACAGCAACAGTTATCCCACTCCACAAAGGTGGAGCCACAACGGACCCTGGGAACTATTGCCCTATAAGCCTGACTAGCCTGATCTGCAAGGCTATTGAACACATCATCGTGGAACTCATTAACAGAGACATTGGGAACATCCAAACCTTGGACCCTACCCAGTTTGGCTTTTTTAAGGGCAGATCATGCCTCCTAAACCTGGTGGACTTCTTTGAGATGGTTACCAAGGCATTAGATGAGGGAAAGTAGGCCCACACAGCCTACCTAGACCTCGCAAAGGCTTTCAACACCATTCCTCATTCTAGTATTATAGACAAGCTCACCAGCTTGGACATAAACCCCTACGTCACGAGATGGATTGCCAACTGGCTCGTGGATAGAACCCACATGGTGAGAGTTGCAGGCTCTATGTCCGACTCTAAACTGGTTACAAGGGGCGTCCCCCAGGGATCAGTCCTAGGACCCTCCTGTTTGGTATATACTTCTCAGAGGTACAGGCAAGCATAGAAGGACTATGGCTGACCAAGTTCACAGACGACTGCAAACTAGGAGCCATAATTGATTCTCTGGCTGATACAGACACCCTCCAGATGGGTCTCACTGAGACGGATACCTGGTGTCAAAATCATGGCCTCAAGCTAAATGCCAAAAAGTGCAAAATCATCCCCTTTGGAAAAAACAAAGTACCAGTGAACTACCACATAGGTGGTAGTCCCCTAAATACAGAAATGTAATAAGGGATCTGGGGACCCAAGTAGATAGTAATCTTTCCTTTGATAATCATATTGCCAAGGTGGTTAGAAAATCCTTCTATGTGGCCCACCTAATCACAAAAGGGTTCGGATCTAGAACAAAAGAGGTTATTGTGCCTCTCTACTCATCACTCATTAGACCCATCATATACTACAATGCCCCATTTGGGATTTACCTTACAAGACACCTGCAACAGCTGGAAAGACCACAAATGTACCTCACCAAGAGGATTACTGGCCTCAAACAGATACCCTATGCAGCCCGACTTAAGAAACTCCAGCTGTACTCAGTTGCATACCGCTTACTCAAAGGTGATCTCTGCCTGACATACAAGGCCATGTCCAACCCAGAATTGATGGACACGCTCCACCTAAAAAAAACAAATCCTGGAGAGCCACACACTCTAGAGATATAAACCTCACCACAACGATAAATAGGACATGCTGGGGGGATAGATTCCTATCCCAGAGACTCCCCATGCTTTGGAACAGGATTCCAATATACATCAGGCAGAGCCCCTCACTAACACTCTTCAAGAGAAACCTTGATGGATGGATGGGAAATAGAAAATTTACCCCGGGATCACTGCAGTGGCTCTGCTGAACAGTGGTGCAGGGAACTAATGGCTCTGCTGGACAGAGGCACAGGGAACTAATCTAAGGGGGTGGTGAAAGCCAACACATTCTGGCTAGGCTTATAAATGCCCTTGGGCAGATAGCCTAGTACTTACCTATGAACCTATGTGATATATCTGCATCTGTTGCGTGTGATACACAGACATATATATGGGCAACAGATAACATATGTCAAGCATACACACACATAGATGTGGGGAAGTGAGACACCGACAGTGATAGAGAGAGAGACACAGGGGGACACAGACAGAGTGAATCACACACATGGATACCCTGAATGGCATACAATGATGTCATGCTGTGGACAGTGGCATACCAGTTGCAAACAGTTGCACGTGCCAGCATAAAATTTGAGCCCGACTGTGTAACAGTACTAAGGCTAGGTTTATAATATCACATCACCTGCGTGTGTGTGTGTGTGTGTGTGTGTGTGTGTGTGTGTGTGTGTGTGTGTGTGTGTGTGTGTGTGTGTGTGTGTGTGTGTGTGTTTGTCCATAGGTTTGAGTATTAGGAGACTGATCCCACTCACTACACTTCACATTGCCCTACTTCACAAGATATGCTGCTGTCATTCACCTTAGAAGTACCATTGGACACCTATCATCCCTATAAGCTGTGTAGCACATGGGATAACTGCGTAGCACTATAGTACAAATAGCTAAATAGGTAGGGCTTCTAATCTCAATAATGGCAACTGTGTTTGTGTGTGCAAAAGTAAGGGAGTGTTTGTTTATAGGTGAAACAGTTTTAGGTCATTCCCAACCTGTACACTTCCCATCACCCTATTTTACAAGGTCTGATGATGTAATTCACCTTAGAAATACCTTGGGATAAGGTGAAATCATATAAGCTCTGTGGCACATCTGATAACTGCATAACACTATAGTATAAATAACTAGATAGGTAGGGGTTCTAATCTCAATACTGGCAACTGTGTTTGTGTGTGTCTGGGTGAGAATCATATCCTTTGTGGGTTATACCATTTTGACGTGTGTGGCATCCACGAATGTTTGCCACCTCCCGATGTGATTACTTTATATAGTATGTTAATGGCATCTGCCTCGCATGCAGCATGGTAAACCATTGTACAGGCCATACCAGTCGTGTCTATGGATGTCTATGGAATATCTAGATGTTTACAACCTATATGTAGTCTGTGTCCTCTAACAATGGCCATGCATGTGATAGTGTTGCCAGATAGTGTAGTGACACACATGCCAATATCAGATATCATACCTGAGTGAAACATCATGCTGCTACAACGTTGGTTACCCTATCAGTTGTCCAAGCTTGTAGGAGCAATAAATGACTCCAGTTGCTATTTCTGGCAGGTTATCTCACCATCCATGAAGGCATTCACAACATTACATGTTGTAAGAGGTAGTGGGTTATGTCCCATGCATATAATCTATGTGGTGCATGTCATGTGTATGTAGCACTATAGTAAATTAAAATGGATATTTAGATTTATGAGTGTCTATTGCCAACTTTGTTTGTGTTACTGTATGCACATCCCCTGTATCAGTAGTTACTGTGTGTATGAAAAGGATATACCATTTTTGTCTCCCTGTTCCACCCTGTGAACTCAGGAATACATACCACAAATCTATCATACACAGTACCATGCATGCCCTCATCAACTGCATCAGGGTTGAGTGTATGGAAAATAAATGGCAAGGGCAACAGATGCTAACATGTGAATCTCTTGTGGTCAGTCTAATGGCTAGGCATGTGAGGGACCTACTGAAAGCACTCCAGTAACTTGTTCCAAATGTATGAGCCTGTGGTACTACACAACACTGAGGTGACATGTCTGAAGGCTACCTGTCTGTGACAAGGGGTATGTATGCAAGGTCACACTGTCTGACAACAGTGTCCATCATACACTGTTGCAGGCAAACATACCTGGTAAACGTACATATAAAGCTGTACCTTGGCTATGAAATGGTTGGTGTATTTCCACTCTGCCATACTCCATGTTGGTAATATCTGCAGGGCCACAGCCTGCAGACACACAGACACCTGGAACACAAACAGAATACAGCATGTCAGACTACATTCAGTCAGTGGTACTAACAGCAATAATGAATCATGACTAATAAGGTACATACACCTTTATGTATACCCATAACAAATGCAAGCAGACAGCACCTTACACAATATTACATAGCTACACTTTACTATATTCACCCTGTGCATCAGACCCATATTAGCATGTCCCTGCATCGATGGTATGGATGACAGGGATGTGGCACAGGTATCATCAAATACACAGGGTATGGTGTGGGTTTGACTGAGGCCTAGGCTGGGCCATATGGTTGACATCCATGTGTGTGTGTGTGTGTGTGTGTGTGTGTGTGTGTTTGGAATGGTATCCTATAGATGGTCTGTGCAGAGGTGCTGTGTGTGTCCGGAGGTGACCTGCCTGTGATACAGATGTGTGCGTGCATGTATGCACACAGTCACACCATATGGCTGCCCTACACAGGGGTATGTTGGACAGCTGTGGACCGTACATGGCAGGGTGTCCAGTTCACCATCTTCGGCCCTGGACACATGAAATGGTCCTGCCAGGGGTCTCACTGGCACCACCAGGCCCAAGGCCAGATGCAATACTGCTTCTTGATGGTGACTGCTGTCTGCTGGATCTGTGTCCCTGACAGGACTGGCCAGGACCATGTGCCTATGGCCTGCTCTGTTGTGATGTAGACAGCAACCCCCGAATTGGTAGTGCTGGTGGCACTGCCACTACAGGAGTGTAAAGGTGCATGGCCCCGTAGACTCTCAGCTGAAGTTGGTGCTGACCTACATTCATGGGGCCAATGCCCATCTCCCACCACATGCTCTAGCACACACATGCCACGGTTGAGTATTGCCAAGGTCTCACCCCACCGTCTATTCATGACCTCAGTATTTTGGCATGTGGCCTCAACAAGGTCATGTATATTGCCATGTAAATCAGGAAGAGTTGCATCCAACAGTCTGAGTATTTGTCTGGTGTTGTGTTCACTATGTGTCTGTGCATCCAAGACAGCCAGAAACATGCATCTGGTGACATCTGCTGTGGCACTTGCGACAGCGGTTTGATAAGAAGCAGTCCTTCTGCAATCACCCCTGTCCATCTGCCTATGTGGGACCTCGCCTGCACTCTGGCTATGGCCAGTGTCTACACTCACACCTGCCATAGTCACCACACTAGCCTGTTCCATGCCACCACCTACTAAATGTCCACCATCTGTGGCTGCTGGGGGCAGGGCATGTATGGGCATTGTGACTGTGTACAGGGACATTATGGATGGCTGTGGGATGCCAACCGATGGCACAGATTCAGCCCCTGCAACACCACCTGTGCCTATGACCATCATCATTGCCAGAGTCTGCAGAGACACTGACATCAGATTCTGAATGGGATGGACCATGACCACCATGACCACCTGTGGGGGAAATACAACATATGTAAACTAATACTTGCACTATACTGTTTGCTGCTACACACACACACACATGCATACATACAGGTGAAGTGGCAGGCAGGCATTACACAGAACTCACAATAGCCAACTGGTGATATTCACAACACAGTCAGACCACTACATACACACCCTGGACAGGCCCTCAACATCATGCAGTACAGCCCTTTCCACTTAATGTTACTACTTATATACACCTCTGTGATACGTGAATAGTGTTAGTAGGTGATGGGCCTTCAAGTGATATTGACATCCTACAGAATGCCCTCATTGAGACCAATGACTGGTGTCAGAACCATGACCTTAAGCTTAATGCCAAAAAATGTGTTGTCATCCCCTTTGGGAAAAACCTGGTTCCCATGAATTACCACACTGATGGCAGTCCACTGAACACAGAAAGCATTATAAGAGATCTGGGAACACAGGTGGACAGCAACCTCTCTTTTGATCACCACATTGCCACTGTGGTTAGAAAGTCCTTTTATGTGGCACATCTCATTACTAAGGGTTTTGCATCCAGGAAGAAAGAGGTCATTGTCTCGTTCTACTCTTCCCTCATTAGGCCAATCATCAAGTACAATGCCCCATTTGGCATGTACCTCACTAGACAGCTGCAACAACTGGAGAGGCCACAAAAGTACCTCACAAAGAGGATCTTAGGCCTTAAACACTTGTCCTATATGGACAGACTCAAAAAACTCTAACTAGTCTCTGTCTCATATCACCTACTTAGAGGCAATCTCTGCTTGACTTACAAAGCCATGTCTGACCCAGCTCTGTTAAACTGCTACATCTAAAGAAATCCTAGTCCCTCTGCATGACATGCTCCAGAGAAATTGGTTGTGGATATGCACTTTCACACTGGTGTCTGTTTTTCAGTGTAGTTACATCCCTGTAGTGCCTGATATATTTGCAAATACATGTGTAATTTCCCATAGCAGATTTGGGTTGTGTTGTGCATTCTGACTGTAGTTTGGACAGTGCTTGGTGTCATGTTTAGCAGCTGAGTGTAGTTTCCCTAATGTGATGTTATGTCCAGATATTTGTAGGGTGTACTGTTGCCTGGCCCCCATAAGTGTTGTGTATTTCTGACACATCAGTGGGATGATGTGAGGATTTAAGTCACTAACTAGTGAGAAGTAATTGAGTGTTAGATTTGTGCTATTTCAGTCAATATATGTTAGGGCAGACAGGAGGGTGTTACTGCAGCAACTGTGTCAGCTTATCTACTACAGTATTTCAGATATGTCCCTATTTTCATGGCTTTCTCCCCTTACTTTGTCAGGCTTGGTTTAGATTTGTTGCACTAAGGGGTTCTGGGCATACCTCTTGACTGATGGATTGTTTCAGAATGTCCAGGTTTACTGCACATATTTCTGGTCTGTTCCGCAGATTCATTATTTTTATTTCCCTGGTAAACCACTGTGATGATCTGAGGATTTCTGTCAGTAAATGATGACATACATTTCAGTTGCAAAACTCACATCCTTCTGAACATGTATGTTGAAACAAACCCTGTCACTCTGGCAACATTCTACATTTATAAGAGGAATATTTAAAATCTGTCCCTAGTTTTGGCCCATTGACCCCCATTTTGACAGCCTTTGGGCAGATTTCTTGCACTAAGAGGTTGAGAGGTAGAGTTCTGAGGTATGACTCCATTATATGTTATGAGTATATATATATATATATATATATATATATATATATATATATATATTTTTTTTTCTTTATATATTTATATTTATATAATATATATATATATGTGTGTGTGTGTGTGTGTGTGTGTATATATATATATATATATATATATATATATATATATATATATACGTATATATTTTATATGAATATCTATATTTATTTCATGTATATATTTTCCATATATATGCATCTCCAGACATATATACATGTGTAAATGTATATTTACAAAATCTGACTGATTCTACAGAATCTTTTTCCTACTGTTGAATTACTCTACTACATGATATATGTGAAAAAGCATCAGCAATCCCTACAGCTTAAATGGTGTAGTGGTACATTGCTCTGACTATGGTGTAAAGGGCTCTGGGTTCTTGACTTGGCAGGGCTGATTATTTTGTTGCTAGGCAGAACAGTGGCTGATGGAGACAGAGTGATTAAAGCAGTTTTAAGCAGTTGTAAGCAGATTTGTGTGGGTTTGTGTGATGCTAAGCAATGCCAACACATGGTTAACCATAGAGATGCTTAATCTGTGTTGGCTTCACTTAGCATTGTGCAAACTCAGTTACTCCCACTTACACCTGTGCTAATTTCTTTAAAAGAAAAGAAAAATGGGTGTTAGGAAAGTGGTGAAAAAGAGGCATGCAGAGGGAAAAACAATATGAAAGATAGCTAAGGATGTGCAGGATTGGTGTAGGGAAGGTCCATAGCTGTCCGTTCCTTATACAGCAACAGCTGTGCAATTGTACAGAATTTGGAAAGGAATTTGGACAGTCAACCCCCAGAGAGGGGGTGAGGAAAACAGAAATGTGTTGTAAAGCCAATTGGACCAGATTACATGTGTTCAGTGGACACGTGTGCAAAATGGACAGCTATATATGAGGGGATTTTTTTTTTAGGACAGACGCCCTTTTCTTTTTTTTAAGGTGAGAGTGGGATGCTGGGGAAGGATTGTAGGTATGTCTGGGGAGGTAGGTTGGGCATGGAGACAGACAAGACAGACAAGACAGCAGACAGGGGTGGTATATGACACATGAGGGGGTGAACACATTTGAAGGGGAGGGTGGTTGGGAATCCAAAGCCCATGGGCCCCCATATGGTTATAGTGGGACTGAGATCCCCACCCATGGGCTGTCACCACTGCACCTTCACGGCCCCAAAGGTGGCTGTGCTGGGGGCTGAACAGGTGGCCTGCCCCTTGAGATGCACCATTCAGCCCTCAATTTAGCACAGCTGCTCTCCAAAGTCAGATCAAAGGGTGCTGCTCACCAAACCCCAGACCTGACCATGGGTGATGGCCTCCTGTCTGTGCCCACTCCCAGGGGCAACGGGCCTTGTCCCCTGCAATGGTTCCTCCTGAAGGTGGTGCAAGACCAGCAGATGAAGGAGATCCAGGTTGGGTCTCAGATGTGCTGGGGTCCGGTGGTCCACCCAGATGAGGTGGGACAAGCGGATCCACTGGGATCTGCCTTCCCAAACGCACTATGGTGTTGAGGTTTTACAAAATATGTTAATTAATCATGAACAACACATTTCAAGATTAGTTATAACAGCATGAGTGGGCGTTCCAATTAACCCCATAAAACAGATTTGAAACAGTTGCATAGCAAACAGAACACATGCATAAATGGAACAACAGTATGCATTGTAACAACATGCCAGTAACATTGACGAGAACAGGCCACCAACAATGGTATTTGAGCAAGATATGTTAACATGCAAACAATCAAACATATTAACAATAATATAACACAAGCCCCATTAGGGTTGGAGCACAACATACCCGTAGTATACGGGTAATAATTACTGATACAGATGAGGGGTGGGGGGGGAGACATAAAATCCATTAGCAACTGTTTATGCTTCTATTTTCCACAACAGTACTGTTCAATACTCTATGTGTCTGCCCTAACTTTACATCTACCTATGGCCATAGCTTCTGTAGTACAAACACACCTATTAAACTGTCAGCCTGGAATGGTATGAAGCAAACTGTGATAACTCTGGGTACATGATTAGAAGGGACTTGTACATGTCAGGGTTACATATCTGGTACAGGAGGGGTACCCTGAACTGCTGTTATGTGAGTGTGCTACTGGCATACATCAACTGGTTTCCTATCTGTGTCCAGGATTATTTACAGCAGTGACCACTAGCTGTGGCAGCATGACACTTGAGAGACATGTATCAAGAACATACCTCTCAACCTCTTAGAACATGACATCTGGACAAAGCCATACATAAGAGTTGGATAAAGGCCCATAAATATGGACAATTTTTAGATATTGCTCTTACAAACTTAGAACGTTGATAAAACAACAGGTTTTGCATTTGCATGGCTTTTCTGATGGATATGACATCTAACACTTGAATGTCTATCATTATTTTCTAATTTCAGTCTGTAATAGTTTGCCACTGATTTGCCATGACACCACTACTTTATGTAAAATGGACCAAAAATCTGGGACAAATATCTGGATATTCAGTGAATATCTGTACAGTTGAGAGGTATGCTTTGGGAAGAGTGCATATTGTATGTACCTACCCTGCTGTCATTTGCAGGCATGTGGTGGGACAATTGAACAGTTGTACACAGTTTATTAGTATACAATTCATACAGCTACTGGCAACATTTACTTACCTGTAAACCATATGGGAAAATATCTGTTAATATTGCCTGACTGTTTTTGCATTTATTCCTAATTCCTTTGTATGTAGATATGCACACATCTTAGTACCAGTCCCTGGATTTGAACTGTGTCTGTGTATGCAAAAGTATCAACTAAGCTATTTCTCATCACACTGAAGTACTAGGGAACTGCTGTTTCTTCTTTCAATGGTTTCTGCCTAATAGTCTCTTGGTTAGACAGTCTGAACTTGCAATCGTGTGATGCATGCATGACAGATAGTTATTGTACTGTGCATTACTCCTTTGGATTACTACAATCTGGAAAGGAAAGGTTAACACAAGGCAATGCTGCATGGTACGCACATTATACTTGACATATTACTATTCAGTGTTCAGAGCTTAGTGCATTATATATTTCACATTTAATTTATATCTCATTTTACAGCTACACCATCTATGGTTTCTACTAACAGCTTGTTCACAGATGAACCTCAGTTAATGTATACTGTCACAGCCATATTTGCTGTAAAGTATACATTCTCTAGATGTCTACAACAACATATCAGAATAAACACAACCATTTTTAAGGGTCTTTATTGTACTTCAGTATTCATCAGTCATACCTTTTTATTTATTCAGCTCACACAGTAACAGTATACCTACTAGCAGTAAGTAATGTACTCCTTCTTAGCTATTTTAACACTATACTGCAAAATAGATTTGTACTCACCAGCCTGTCAACGCAGCCTCAGCAGTCTGTCAGTGTGGGCTTCTATGTTCACAGTCCTCTCTGCTGCAGCTGTAGGGGAGAAAAACACACATTATGCATATCTATCTATCACATTCTCAGGCTAGTATTTGTTACAAACTACTTGATAGTGATACTTACACACTACTGGAGTATTCTCTGCCCATCCATCTTGGATCCACTGGTCCAAGAGCATGCCCTTCCTATGCTTTAGGCCGGCATAGTAGTGCCATACCTGCTCACTAGTCCAGGGGATGCCAGTAGCACTGGTAAGGTCACATGTGAGATGGTCCCAGGTCTCTGCTTTGTATAAGGAGCCCTGGTATTGGCCCTGTAGCATTCTCTCCTCATGGCTTTTAACTAGGAGTCCAACAATGACCCTGGACTCCCGAATGCTCAAGCATTGTGCCCCAAAGCACACTCCCTCTCCTATGCCAGCCATTGTATCTGCACAGAAGGACTGTAACAGATTATGGCTGCATTCCCACCTGTACCATTTAAATAGTGTGATATTCCTACCCTTTGCTGTCATTGGACCATTTTGAAAAGGTTAAGCTCCGCCAAGCAGTGCGCAAATCCGCTAAGCCGGTTTTAACATTGCTTAAAGGGGAAGCTATTGAGCAGTGTTTAACAGTGCACAAATCCACTTAGCTGTGCTAGCTGCTGTTAGCATTCATGTCTTAGCAATGAACTAGCTAAGCTTAGCTGAGCATTACTAACCATTGCTCACTTTTAATTTTTTAAATATATCAGAGGACTGACTTTATTAAGTGTATATGATGTACTTCACATGACATCCCCCTTTGTGCTGTCCTTACATTGGCAAGGGGTGTGACTATACTGTATGGGACACTTGTGTGTACATGGGTGGTTTCACATGTTATATGCACTCACACTTACACTGTACACCAGCTACACTACACTGGTTGACAAAAACAGTTGCTATATAATTTAAGTTTAAAAAAATAATTTTAACACAACTTTCCCATATAAAAATAACTTGTCTCTCTTGGTACTCAAACCATGAACCCCTGTATGTAAATCCAGGACTCTAACCACTACGCTATCTCAGCTTGGAAATTTTACCTGTATATTTGTATTTATCTCCTATGGGATGTTTAAGCTATGGTAAGCGGAGGGCCATAACCCGCACACCCGCTTAGCTATGCTTAAACATTCCTTAGCCTAGAAAAAATGTATACTATTATTATTATATTATTATGTTATATAGTGAGTATTGTGGTGGTCTGAAAAGTCATTGAGG
The DNA here is from genome assembly GCF_019279795.1 of Protopterus annectens. Lineage (NCBI taxonomy): Eukaryota > Metazoa > Chordata > Ceratodontiformes > Protopteridae > Protopterus > Protopterus annectens. The sequence continues at coordinate 374,130,266 of NC_056738.1, read as the reverse complement.
ACTGCATTTGGAAAATAATGGCTTACATTTGGCTTTCAGGCTTCTATCCTTCAGAGATTCCTGAAAATACATATCCTGTTTTCTATCAACTTTCTAAGTGTGTGAGAGCAATTTTTCAGAAGTGTCCCTATTTTTAGTGCCCCCTCCATTATTTGTGCCTTTGTCCACATGGACTGCTGTCAGGGAATATTGGCATACATTTTCTTTCAGACTTGTATCCTTCGGTAATTCATGGTAATGCATGACCTGTTTTCTATCAACTTTCTAAGTTTGTGAGGGCAATATGTATGATGTGTCCCTTTTCAGGGATTTATCCCCATTATTTGTGCATTTGTACACATTTCCTGCTTTAGCATGTTAAGGAGGTATCATATGGTACTTTTACAATGCAGGGGGTATGTCACAGAACCTGTCACCCACCCCTGCATTGCTTTCCTGCTGTTGTATGTATTTCAGTGCCGCGGACACTGAAATGATCATTTATTTCATTTCAGTGTCTGCGGACACTGAAATACTGGCATAATATTAGAGTAATTTTTTAATATTATGCCAGATCATATTAGAAAATGCCATACGGCACTTTCTGAGTGCAGGGGGCATGTTCAATGTCTGTGCACTACTTAAACACGCACCCTGCACTCGTTCACGGTTTGTGTCCATGTAGGATAAATAGCTGCACGCCTTCATGAATATGCAAGGCGTGCTGCTGTGCTACATGGACAGGGTTCACTCCATGCAGGAGTAGTGCTAGTCCTGCATGGAGTTTATTGAATTCCACTCATTGCATTTAACATCATAAACTAAGATATCTAACATCACATTCAGATCGACACCCATTTTTTTATCATGAGGAGATAATGTCTACTACTTAGTCTAGTAGAAATCTTTGAGAAGGTCACTGAGGCAGTCGATAGTGGTCACTCTGTCCACACAGTCTATCTGGATATGGCCATGACATTTGATACAATTCCCCATGATAGTTTTATTAAAGAAAATTAAGAGAGCTAAACATTGACACTTACATGGTAAGGTGGATGGCAAACAGGCTGACATGCACCTCCTCAGAAAGTAACTAATGGTGTATGTCAGGGCTTAATGTTGGGAATCATCCTTTTTGATACCTACTTCTCTGATCTTCAAACCATAGAGCCAGACTTATGACTAACAAACTGAGAGTCAGAAAATGCAGATATACTTGATACCAAGCAACCTGTGATAACCATTCAATACAGCATGAACTAATCCCACTAACCAACAGTGTAGAGAAGAAGGGCTAAAATTAAATGCAAAGAAGGGCAGTAATGTCACATTTGATAAACAGTTCTCTCAGCATATAGCCCATTTCCCATGACAAGGTTGTCGTGGATCTTGATTCCTGAGTCAATAACACCATCTCCTAAGACCACTCATATAGCATCAGTAATCAGAAAAGCACCTCTATTTACTATCTAAAAGCATATTGCCTAGATCAAAAGAAGATATCGCCCCACTGTAGTCAGCTCTGATTATACCAGTTTTAGAGAACAATACTTCCTTGGGTATGTACCCTGTCTAGAAACATCAATCAACTAGAAAGGCGCTAAAGGTTCCCAACAAAAAGGATTACTAGCCTAAAGACCCTGATAACCAACACAGACTTGAAGCTCTGCCTCTGTACTTTGTTTCCTACAGGCTCTTAGGTATGATTGATGTCTTGCATTCTGAGCCATTAGGAACCCAGCTCTCCTTGGTCATGTACACCTCCACAAGATCAGCAGCTATAAAAATCCTAGAATGAAGGACTTACATCTCTGCCAACATATAGCTATAACATGCTGAAGGGACAGTTTTACTACCCAGTGTTTACGCCATGTCTGAAATGAATTACCCCTGCATGTTAAGCAGAGTGATATGCTCTCATCCTGCAAACCTTGATGACTGCATGGATATCACAAATCTATTCCTAACAAATTTGCTTTCCCGCAAAGACATGAGTTGGAGGTACAACATAACAGTGGGCAATGGCAAAGTGTCTTATAATTCCTCTGATCTGATGACACTATGATCTTGTTAGGTTTCCCTCACTTGTACTGTTTCACATATTGGTATAAAATATAATACTATGGCATATTTTGCCTCACTTCTGTATTATAGTCATTCATCACTAACTTATTAGGATTTATTTGTCCAATAAAAGTATTATGGTATTACTCTTGAGTCCTGTAAAGCAGTGACGTATTGCTGCATTCAGTTAACATTTCATTTCACCATTGTGTTGACAGTACATTATTAGCCACAGCCACCCACACAGTTCTTGGTTTGCATGTAGTTTTTCATGGTAGAAGTCTTGCAAAGAAACTGTCAAAAGTGTCAAGTTTTTTACAAATGTTACCACATGTGTTTACAAATGGTGCCTGAGAGTGATAGAAAAATAATGCTTGAAAAGGTAAAATGCCTTATTCTTCAGTCTTAAATCCCAATTTGTCATGGTATAGTGTTTTGTATTAGCATATCTAAGTGCTTTACATTTTGGAAATTTCAGATTACCAAATCAGCAAACAATACAGTTTCCAAATGCAAAACTTTTCCTTTGGCCTAAAGGTTATTTGACTGATTAATGAATAAATTAATTAATAAGTGAACTGAACCACTGAGGCCCTTTATCAGTTATGACATAACTACAATAACAACATTAATACCAATATGGAAGTCAAACTTCACTGGATGTGCTTAACAAGTGAAAGGAGGTTTTGATAACAACAAGCACTCTCAAAAATCTAGTAGAAAGAGGCAGCAAGCTTCTTGATGAAGAAAATTCTTTAGATGCCTGGAGAAGACAGACAGTGCCTTTGTGGGATTGGCAGGGAGTGTCAGACCATTATTGCCCTGACAGAAAAAGATGTTAATTGTACAGAACAAACAACACTGCAGAATTTCTAGTGTAACTGTGTTTCATTTTGTTGATCTTTGGGCTCCTGAAGTAAACTTGATTGAGATGGCACGTTGCAAACACTTGCAGTGGTCAACATTTAGCACCTTGTAGATTAAGGTGTTGCAATGGTTTGTATCTATAACAAGGTTTTGATCATATGTTAATTCTCTGATCTTGAATATATTATAAAATAAACCGATTTTTTAACATTATCTTGTAGACCACTATGGTTTCACGGCTTTTAATGAAAAAATATTTTCTGCAGATTTAGTAGGTGTAGCTGATGTGTGAGTTAATCATTATTTTATTTCACACATTAAACCCAGCTGTCAGATCTTAAACATTAAGCACATATGTCTCCAACAAATTAAATAGTATATGTTGATTAACTACTTATACAAAATGGCATCAAGCATATCTGTACTTCTGCCTTCCCTTTTATGCAGGTCAGAAAAATATATACACACACACACACACACACACACACACACACACACACACACACTCACACTCACACACACACACACACACACACACATATATATATATATATATATATATATATATATTACAAATAGATATACATTATGTTTATATGTGTGTGTGTGTGTGTGTGTGTGTGTGTGTGTGTGTGTGTGTGTGTGTGTGTGTGTGTGTGTGTGTGTGTGTGTCTGTGTGTGTGTATAATATATATATATATAAAAAAGACTCCCAAAAATTAAAATTGTGAAACTCCCTACTGTTCTGGACCCAGAAACAAGAACTATCATGAGTCCAGAAAGGGGTGGGGTGGGCTGGTGATTCTGGAAATTTGGTATTTTTGATTTGCAGCATTGCAAGTTTTAGTGTTTTCCTGGTGGAATTGCCCTTTTCAACATTCTGATGATCGCAATTCTGACTGCAAACCTATATAACTATATATATATATATATATATATATATATATATATATATATATATATATATATATCTATACATATATGGGTCTACTGAAATTTGTCAACCCTAACATTGGTTGATATCTGTTTAGCCGACAAAATTTAATTGACGACTAAACAGATGGTTGAGAAGTGTGTAAGATCACACAATTCTCGGGGTAGACAAATATGCCATTTCCTAAAGACTGTGTGAGCTTGGAGTTAGATTATATAATCAGATGATGTAGGGGAATGTAGGGTTGCTTGGCACCCTGCAAAAAGATGTTTTATTATATTTTTTAAACTGAAGTTTTGTATGCACTGAGAGTATCAATTAGTGCATACGTTTGCAAAGTCAATGTTTTGTGGTTGACTTTGTAAATGTTGATCTTTGGGTGTTTTGTTCAAGTTCAATATATATATATATATATATATATATATATATATATATATATATAGAAACATGAGAATGCCGAATGTTAGTTGGCTGATTTCCATATTGCCAACTTTCAATTCTGAGTGAGCAATGTTTCATATTGAGATCGTGGGACAATGCGGTTCAGGAGATTTACCCTTTTTCACACTGTAGTACATTTTCGGAGTTGGAATATATAAGTGGCAGGGGGTATGGGGGGGTGCAGGGGGCTTGCCCCCTTGCAAAAACATTACTGTCAGCGCTGTGCAATACAGGTCTGGTCCATACATACTACTGCAAAGCGGACAATGGACTTCCGAAGTCGAATTCGACTTCGCCTCAGTTAGGTTGCTGATATTCGAACCTAATTAATATTCTGCACATCAAACATGTAAACCCCATTTTTGAATGGTTTACCTTGTGCTGCTTGATGTTTTAATAGTCAACATATATATATATATATATATATATATATATATATATATATATATATATATATACATACATATATATATATATATATATATATATATATACATATATATATATATTGATATAGATATAGCTAGATAGATACCGATACGCACGTGTGTGTATGTATGCATGTATCTGCACATATGTACACTAACAAGTATTTAATAAAACTGCTTTACTAATGAGCTAATATATTCCTTAGAAATAAACATGCTGTTTTTGTTTTCTTTAAGAATAAAGGTTTTATTGCAGATGCACGATAACTCATTATAATGGTAATCATTTCTTAAGCGCTTTATTACAAAGAGTACTACAGTTAGCAGACAACATGAAGGGTGTGTGTGTGTGTGTGTGTGTGTGTGTGCGTGTGTGTGTGTGTGTGTGTGTGTGTGTGTGTGTGTGTGTGTGTGCGCGTGCATGTGTATTCATGCAGGTATTTGTGAACATTGTTACACTGCCTAGTAGCACTTTTGTATTCCCTTAGTTTTAGAGGCAGTAGTAAATTGTAAAACAATTGCTTTGCCTTAGAAAACAGTGGTGATGATAGCCAAAAATGGAAGATATTTAGAAGTGAATGATTCTTATGAGTTGATGTGTTTCTATTATTTTTCTCTGTCGTTTTTCTCCCTTCAGTTCTATTACATGTAGATACTTTATATATTGTGTTGTAATATGGTGATCAAGCTAATTTTTATTTTAGTTTCTTTATTACTACTTCTCAGGTGGGTCACTGTGAATGGGCCTGTGTATCTCAGTGAAACCATTAGCTATATTGTGTAGAGATACCTAAGATGGGCAGTTCATGGCAGAAAGATTAGGTGAATGATGGTCCACTGGAAAAGTTATTGGCAAACAGCAAAAGTATTTTTGCCCAGAAAACATTATGAACAAAATCAACTAGAGAAAAGTCAAAATTATACCAAAATATGAGACCCATAGTTCTGAAAATGTGGAAGGGCAGAGGACAAGTATGAATAGTGCCAGAGTTTATGATGTGGATGGATTAAAGCCAAATCGTTAGCCATCTACTGAAATGCTTAGAGATGAAAGGAAAGGGAGATGCTACAAAGAGCTATACACCAGTGAAACTTAGAATGTAGGAACACAGCTTAGAGTCCAGGTAAATATGATGTGGGTAAGGATGAGATGGCAAAAATGAATTGATACCTTGGCAATTAGTGAACAAAAATGTATATGAATGGGTCATTTTATATCAGTTAACCATCTGATCTTTTACTGTGGATAGGAATCTTGCAGAAAAAATGGAGCAGCCCTCATAGTTAAAAAAAGTGTGTCAAAATGGTGTTTGTTAACCAGGAATGTTAGAATGATCTCAATCAGACTACAGGGCAAGCCGTTCAACATTACAGTGATACAGGTTTATGTTGCGACTTGGCATGCTGAAGAGGAAGAAGTCACTCGGTTTTATGAGGATTTGAATTACTTTGTGGAAATAACAACAAAGGAATTATATTTATCATAGACGGCAGTAATGCTAAAGTTAGTATTCAAAGTACAACTGGAATAACAAGCAGGTTTGGACATGGAATACCAAATGAAGTAGGGCGCAGACTACTACAATTCTGTGGTTTTACTATAAGTAGTTGAGTAACAGTTTTCTACTGAAGCTTTACGTTGGAATTGTTGCCTGAAATTTCAGGAAGCAATGGAAACTGTAGGTCAGGTCCCAGAATGTCAAATGGAAGCCATTCCAATAATGTCAGATGATCTCCACTGAAATTTGATTCTGGTAGGTCTTTTTGACTGTCTGCCCTCCCTTATTTTGTGTACAAGATGGGACAGACTAGGAAGAGATCTAGCATGCCACAATGTCACCAGAAGAAAAAAAAAGTTCTGCAATTGTAGATATAAAATCTGGCATGCCGGGATCCATTTATGACACTGTGGAGAGTTAAAAGCAAACTCATATAGAGAGCACCGGTACAAGGGGTGCTGTCTTTGGGGCTGTGTGGTAAAAGGTCTTTACTCTGTATGGGGAGAGCTGTCAACATTGGAACAGCTGCTGTGAAGGTTCTGCTAAGGCATGCAGCCCATCTTTCCTCACATCCACAGGAGGTGTCAGCAGTATGCTTAGTGAATACTATAAGAGAGCAGGGTAGTACCATGACAGATATTCCAGCCAGGACTGTTGACAGGTATGCTCAGGGTGCTGATGAGGAGGAAGTCCAGCAGCTACCCCACAGGAGACTTCTGCAGAAGCTTATTCAATGGACTTGATGCAGAGCAAAGCCAGCGCCAACATGAACCACAATGAATCCGGCAGATGTTCCTCCTTGATAATGTACCATTGCATACCAGAACAATTCTGGTAAGGCACAGTCAGAGGGGCAGGGGGGATGATAAGGCTATGTTGCCTTACCCTTTTACAACAGAAAAAGGAAAGTCACTAACAAAGCACTCAAGGTGATTGGGAGGTGGGTTCAACAGCAAAGGAGGGGTAACCAACAGTCCAGCACAATTCATTCCACATCATCAATGGATTCACTATAATTAATTGTCTTTTATTTAATCAACATATGATTAATCATAACTAAAACATCTCAGTTTTTGTGAGGTTCCAGCATTAAGGAGTTGCTTATGTTACACAAGGCACATAATTACTTTTCTTACCTTCATATGTCTTCTAACGTGAGTGCAAGTCCCCACCCCTTTGCTCTCTAAAGTACTTACGCTTTGGTTGCACAAAGTTGCCACCATTTGTTTCTTTTCCTCATAATAAAGTCAAGGTGTGAACTACAAAGTCCCACTTTAGTGGAGAATTAAATAAAGGAAAGATATGATCTTTATGTTTGAAATTTTGAAACTCGCTATCCTATGATATAATTTTATATAGATTTCCCATCAGCAATATGCAAGGTGCAAAGTATAATATATGGGGTATTTATTTTATTTTATTTTAGGTTTGTTTGTTTGGGAGTACCCTGATCACAATAGATCATTTGCAGGCACAGCCTGGGTGAAAGTCACAAAAAAAATCAAAAAAACCCAGAACTAATTCACAAACATTGAGTAATCACAGAAGGTAGAGTGTCCCACAGTCAACCAAAACAGACAGCAAATATTATAGAAAGTAAAAAAACAAATGTGAATTACTATTAGTAGTAAATATGTGAGCTGAGCATTAAGTGATGACAGAGTGTCGAAGTAGAAGTGATACAGGTGTGGGGGGGGGGGGGGGGGTAGGTGATGAGTCCAATAAAAAAGCATCTGCAATCAGATTTTTGATGGAGGTACATTTTGAGATGTGCACCCAAAGTGGTGAAAGGGGGGATTTCTTTTAGGTGTGAGGGAGGATTGCCAGAGTTTGGGTTCAAGAATGGAGAAGGAAGGTTGGTACAGTGAAATTCGGGTTGGGGGTCTGGAATGAGGGAGTTAATAGGTAGAGGTTCCATAGGTTGTAGTGGTTGCACCTGGTTAAAGAAGTTTGGAAAGAAGAAACCCTACAAGTAGCTCAACTCTGTAGGACAAATGGCCTTGAAGAGGAGGGTGCAGTGGTGTTTCTAGAGGGGGGTTGGAAATAAGTAAGTAGATTTTGTTTTCGGTGGATTGTTTAGTGGCTGAATTTGTTTTTTAGAGGTTGTGGATAACATGGGGAAATGTATTCAAGATAAGCAAAGAGGACTCCTTTGCTTATTGCTGCTCTTGGTAGCCTGGAAAGGAAGATATTTTCTAGGACCAGAATAAAAGAGAATGGAATCTTGTCTTGGTGTTTTCAATGTTCTTATATAAGTTAAGTGACTGGACCAGCCATACACCTAGGTATTCAAAGGATGACCATAGCATTGTCATTGTGTTCCAGCCATTCCGGAGTCCATGCGGCTTAAGAGTAAGCAGGTGGTATTGTTGGATGTATGTGGACAGTTGGTTACAGATAAGCTTATAAAGTACTTCCCCAAGTGTAGAGAGGATGGAGTTAGGATGGAAAGTGGTAGAGAGGATGGAGTTAGGACAGAAAGTGGAAGGCATTTTCCATCTGATGCTGTTTGGAAAGGGCCTTGACAACAGCCTTTGTGTTTAGAGTTAAGGAGAAGTTGTAAATATGCAGAAGAGGTGTGGTAAAGAAGTCTTTGCAGAGAGAGGGAGGGACCATGTGAGTAGGTTGTCATACCAGGGGTTGCATCTATGGATATGTTTTCTAGTAGAAGGTCAAGTTCTTTGTGAGTAATTTTCTTAAAATAATAGAAGGGGCTAAAAGGTGGGAGACTAACTGAAGCAGGGGTAGAGGGAGAGATTGTGGTACTCAAGGAAGTCTCAAAAGTTGAGAGTCAGCTTTGAGAGATCTGTTTGGTGATAGGGAAGCAGCTCGGGTCTGTGAATTTTTGGCCTGTGGTAAGATTTATTTCCTGGCAGAACTGCTTGGGTTTATATAGCATAGTAAGTTGCTTGTGTCTCAAATAGTTGGTTTTGTGCCTGCATGTGGCTTGCTTTGTGAGGTTACATACAAAGCTTAAAGCAGTATGACTTTCTGGTGAGGGAGTTTGTCTACATGAAGACCATACATTGTTCCTAAGTTTCAGCAGAGATTTCAGTTCAGTGGTTAGATATGATTTTGTTGTTGTATTTGAAAAGGTGCTGTTTGAGAGGGAAGAATTTGTATTGAAGTTGAAGGAGGGTATGTAAAAGATCTGTGACAGCTGAGATGAGGTTATGTTAGTTGTATATATTCAAATGCCAGTGACTTAGCCACAGAAGTTGCATGTCATGTACATTTTCTAGTGAAAGTGACCTGTTTAAAGTCCTTCATAAAGGCTGAAGCTCATCCATCCTATTTATGTTTTTCATGGCTCATTCTGACAAACACCCATATGCCACACTTGGAAGGGGTAAATATTAAAGCTAAAAGCAGTACACAGCTGGCCTGCACACAGTACTAAATATATGTCACCTATAAGGGACACCTCTGTCGGGCATGCATTGGTGCAGGTCAAATTACAGTGACAGCAATCTGTGGGTCTGTGCTCCACATACACTATATGGAAACTTTAAAACAAAGAACTGAAGAACAATCTACTGTATACAGAGATGATGGCTCCTACAAGAAGATGATCACTCATGGTCATGGTTCCATTCCCTCACCAGTTTCCCTTGGCTTGCAGCTCCTCTCCTACTGCATGTGGGAAATGACACTGCAGGTATTTAGGCTGCACACCCAGGTAATGTATGCACAGCTAGTTACCACATGCAGGGGGGGGGGGGTGTTCCTCCACTGAACTCCGGCACTGAGTTTAATAGGTTAGTTAACTTTGTCACTGGTGTTCAGTTCAATAAAAATTGAGAAAAGACACACCAACAGTACCACACTGTCCCAAATCCAGTTCCTGTTTTTGGGGTTCTTTAAAACATAATTAACAAGCTGAGTGAATATTAATTTATTGTCACCCCCCTCCAACACACACACACACACACTCACCTATTTAAAACTACCTGCTAATCTCTATTTCTTTCATTATTTGGGTCTCAAAATACTTGACCTTTACAAACATTTGAATAAAGGTTTTCAATGCATTTAATGACAACAAACTTATAAAGTTGGAACCTTACCTGATGATGTGAGTGATCATACTTTGACTTACATTGCAAGACAAAAGAATGACATTCCTAACCCCCCACATTCATTATTTTAAGGTCAAATAAGCATTTTAACCCTATATCTTTCCAAAATGAACTTGACGCCTGTGACTGGAACCCTCTAAAAACTCTCCCTCTTGAAGAGGCTGTTAAATATTTCAACTCTAAATTCCTAACAATCCTAGATGAGCATGTACCCAAACGAACTATTAGAATGAAGTCTAAGACTGCCCTTAGCTGTCAAAAGATACTAGACAAAAGATATTACTAAGGAACAAATCTTGGTCTAAATGGAGAGCTACTAAATCCATCTCTGATAATCAAACCTTTAGACAACTGAGAAATATCACAAAAAGAGCTATTCTCACTAATAAAAAGAACTACTATTGTAAACTACAGCAAACTCACCATAATAATTCTCAAAAGTTCTGGTCAAGCTTAAATAGACTACTTAATCTGGGTCACTCTAGCACATCATCCCCACTAGAAGCTGATAATAATACCCCCCAGCAAATTGCCAATGCTTTTAACACCTTTTTTACGACACTATACAATACTTAGCCCATCAACTATCCATAGACAGCACTATTCTCCCTATCCCTTTACCTGACACTCTACCTACCTTCCAACTTCAACACACCGCTACTGCCTACATCCAAAAAATCATCCAAAAACTTAAGCCGTGCACCCCCTCTGCAGACCAGTTACCGCCAGAATATCTGCAAAGAGCTGCTAAATCAGTAGCCTACCCTATATCTATCCTTATAAATAGAACCATTAATGAAGGAATCATCCCAGACATATGGAAAATCTCCCATATAATCCCTTTACATAAAGGTGGTAACTCTAATGATTATTCCAATTACAGGCCTATAGCTCTCTTATCACCCCTAGCTAAGGTTATGGAAAAATGCATTCATCACCAGCTAATGGACCACTTAACCCAACACAATATCTTAGCAAACTGCCAACATGGCTTCAGGCCCTACCACAGCACCACTACTGCTCTCCTTTCTTTCACCGACTCCATCAACCGTAACCGTAATAGCAATAGCCTTTCCTCAGCACTTTTTATTGATTTATCTAAAGCTTTTGATATGGTTAATCAATCCTTGCTTATAAAGATCCTTGAATCCCTCTCTCTAGACAACAAGGCTATCCTCTGGTTTAAATCCTACCTTAATAATAGGCAACAAGCAGTTCTCTGGGAGAATGAGTTATCCTCCCACTTGTCCATCTCCCTTGGAGTCCGTCAGGGCTCCATTCTAGGTCCTCTCCTTTTCTTCTTGTTCATCAATGACCTCCATGCTGTAATCCCTCAAGCAACCACTATATAATATGCAGATGATTCCACACTCATATGTACTGCCAATACTTCATCTGAACTTCAAACCCTAACCCAGAAAGTCTTTAGCACAGTAAAAGCTTGGTTCTTGAAACGCTGCCTCCTGTTGAACGCTAAAAAGACCAAGGTCTTGCTCTTCTCACCTAAAACTAAGCCCCCCCCCATTGATTTCTCAATAAAATCCACTAATGGCACCCTTATATCCCCAGACTCCTCCACCAAACTGCTAGGCATCACAATTGATAACAATCTCACCTTTGATAACCATATTAACAATACCATTAAAACAGTAAATGGGAAAATAGGCTCCTTATATAGAATAAAACCTTTCTTAACCTCAACATCTAGAGTTAAAATTGCTCACTCCCATCTAATCTCATCTCTACTGTATGCTTCACCCATATACACTAACCTAAAAAAAAACTAATCTTGTCAAACTAGCCAACTCCTGTAACAATATAGCCAGATTTGCCACTGGGAGCCATTTTAGAACTCACCATTGTCTGAACCTACAGCAACTTGAATGGTTAGAACTCAAAAACATTTTGATACTTTCACAACTTACCATAGTTCATAAAATATTTTACCAACCAAACAACACCCCTATACTTTCCAACCTTATTACCCCTTAAAGAAATTTCAGTTCCTTACGATCTTCCAGGAAACTTCTTGCTAACACAAGCAAGTCTAATAACCTGGCAGGTGACTCCTTATTCAACAATACCACTGGAAAAAACTGGAATATGCTGTCACAAGAGCTAACTATACTTCCCTCGCTGCCGCATTTTAAACAAAGACTCAAGAAACACCTTAAGACACACTGGTTATGCTCCTGTTCCATCCCTGACTAATCCTCTGATTTCCTCTACTTTACCACTATACTGTATACTCTTCTATAGCCCTTTTAAGTAGTGAATATTTCAAGTAATTGTTCATAAGTCTTGTCATGAATGTTCTGTCTCAGTTCTTCTGTATATTTTGTTCTGTCTCAAGCCTTCTGAATATTTTTTTCTCAAATAACACTTTCTAAATGACCTTTCCTATTTTCTGTATAATCATTGGAAATAAATCTTTTCTTTCCTCAAGAATTAGCTGATATTTAGCATGATAACATAATTTCCTTGTATTATGTGTGATATGATCTGGAAAAAAAAAATTGTTTTTTATGATATTGTGATGTTCTTACTGTATCTCTGTGTTCACAAATGGAGTTTATCTCCTCGGGTCTCCACTGAAAATGGACATACAATCCAGCTGGACTAGCCCAGTTAACAAATGTAAAATAAATAAATACATAAAATAAATGTAATGCTTACTTACGTTTGCTACACATTGTGCTACTTTATATAAAACTTGCTGAACTTAATTCTAATCCCTTCAGATGGTTATTATAGGACTGCTTTTGATGCTAAGTCTTCTGTATATACACACACACACACATATATATATATATATATATATATATATATATATATGTGTGTATTTATACATGAATGCTGGGATCTTTAATATCAGTTTCTCAGTACACAACAACTAACAGCAAATTACTCATCCACAATGACTTTTGCCTTCTTTATATTTTTGTACTCGTATCATCTATACCTCTCAACTGTCCAGATTTTCACAAAATGTCCAGGTTTTTGCCTCATATTTTTGGTCTGTTCCTCATAAAATTTGTGGTTTTCTGGCAAATTACTGAGGAGTGAAGTCACTAAATAATGACAAACATTTGAGTTTCAGAATTCATGTCCTTCATAAAACCCATATTAACACAACCCATGTTATTCTAGCAATTTTCTAAGTTTATAAGAACAATGTTTAATATGTTCCTTTTCTGGGCCTTTTTCCCGTTGTTAATTTATGTTTGCCCAGATTTCTTGTAATAAGAAGTTGTGAGGTATGGTCATCTGCGTTTTTCATCAACTGTATTACTCTCTTTTCTCTTCCTGAGATTTAACTCTTCTATATGTGATTATTCCTTTGTTCCTTATTTTAGGCACCTCACTGTGACCTTCTTTTTTGACTATAACCCATAAACCTTACTTTTACTGACTCTTCTACTTCCTTGGGAGAACTGGACTATATTTTTTATCCATCATTTAGCAATGAACAACTGCTGTTTCCGTCTTTCTAAAGGTTTTAGTTTCTCCCATTCTGCAATGCAGTCTCAGTTAATACATTTTTTTTAATCTGATTGAATTGTAAAGGCCAGCCCGCCCACCAGGCAAACATCTACTATTCTTTTCTTTAGCATGGCTTTGGAACTTCCTGCCACCTCTTATCCGTACCACCAACAGGCTCTCTACCTTTAAAACCTTGCTTCACTCACATCTAATATCCCTTTGGGAATGTTCCTGGTCCCACCCCACATAGCTCCCTTAGCAACTCACCCTGTTTTTCTCACTCTCCCTCCCTCTCTCTTTTCTCACCCCAAACTAAGCTATCTACCTGCCCACCTCCTTCTTTACTCTCTTCCTCTCCTACCTTTTCCTCTCTGCTCACTTCTCCCCTGTTTCACTACCCCATTAAAAACTCTTATAGGTTACATATGTATTTCTTGCCTCTACTGTTATATTTCTACAATAGGAACAAATATATTTGTAAATATTTACTAATGGTTTTTATAATTTTATAATTTCTCTTTTTGGATTTTAGTAAACTGTACTTTTAAATTCCATTTTTACCTGTACTTCTGTATTACTATATTACTAATAATGTGTTTACTATGTACATTGTCTTTATGGAGCTTTTCTCCCCAGGACTCCATTGAAAATAGGCTCTTCTTGGCCCAATGGACCATCCTGCCAAACAAACTGCAAATAAAAAATAAATAAATAAATAAGAACATCTTGTTTCATCATAATAATTTTATAGAATACAGTTTTCTTAACCACCTACTAAAATGATCTTGTTCATGTTTTCAAGACAGGGATATTGAGAGGTATGATCATCTGCCTTTTTCATCAACTGTATTACTCTCTTTACTCTTCCCGAGACTTAGTACTTCTATGTGCTTAAAGGGTGGGTTTAGCCTAATGGTTAAGGCCTTTACCTAATAAACACAAGGTAAAGGATTTGATTCTGGCCTCGGGTTATTGGCTAGGCTTAAAATGGCCCTTGAGGGCCATTAGCCTAATATGAACCTATGCTCTTTCAACAGGAGCTGGTCAACGTTTGGCAACTTTTGCCAGAGGTTTGGAGAGATTCTGCTGAAATCCAAAGCATCCACTGCAAAAATAAATAAAAAAGTACTTTTTGAGTTTCTTTTGCACTTTGCTGACTGTATTTTATCATTTTGCTGTCTCATTTTGCTGATTTTTACAGCATTTTCTGCACTTTAAAAAATAACATGTTCTGTAACTTTAAGTAGCTAGCATAGATTAGATTCAGAATTGCTGAATCTAGACTGTATTGTAACACTTGAGAATTATTCCAGCCATCTTAAATTAGGAGGGTTATATTTGCACCCTTGTGGCAGAAGTGTGTAGTCTGAGCCTCATTTGAGTTGGAGATTACTGGAGGAAAGATCATTGTATGCTTTCCAATTAGTAATTTAGCTTAAAAGTGTTTATTCTTGCTTGTATTTAAACTAGTGTTTGCACGGAGCTATGCACCATGCAATGGGGTTTAGTGGTACCCTGTACAAATGCAAATGCCTTAAAATACAATTTTTCACTAGACATATGTTAGAGGAACCCTCCCAAACTCCCCTGCTGCATTGCAGACAACTGCACACTGAGAAGCATTGCCATAGTTTTTTTCACCTCTAGCTTTCAATAGAATAAGCCCCTTTGTTAATCCTAGAACAAAATCTGGTCAAACTAGCCCACTCCCCAATAGTAGATACAGCAAAAACCTGCCATAATGGATGGTCAGTTTCCAGCCATTTATCCAGCTAGCCTGATTGACATGGGCATCTTGAGGCAATGTAGTAATTGCCTCATGTATACTGATAACATATGTGAGAGATGTAATTACACTATGAATTTGGAATCAGTTCTCTCACATAACAACAAACCGGACATCAAACAGGTTGCAATCACACACACATCACCTCTCACGCAAAACAAGGTCATAGCACATAAACCCACATATGGAGAGGATGCCTACCAAAAGATCAGAGACCTCCCAAACATAAACCACTTGCACATACAGCAAAGCAAACATAATCCACTACACATAATACACACACCAGTGTCTCAGCAAATAAGCCCCTAAGGCAAAACACCTCAAAATGAAATGAACTGGTCATAGGTGACTCCATTGTGAGACACACATATGTCTGTCTCACCAGGCTGGACAAGGAGATGGTCATAGTCAGCTGTCTGTCAGGTGCCAGGATCTGTCAAATCAAGCACATACTCAAGTCACTCAACAACAATTATCATTATGACTCTGTCATAGTACATGTTGGGGTGAATGACTTGAGACTTACATTTCTGGACTATATGAAGAGACACATGACTGAACTCACAGATTATGTGTCCCAAGCAGGTACATCCCTAGCCCTAAGCAGCATCCTACCTTCACCCAAGGTGATGCCACAGTATAGACAAAAAATGACTGACTCCAACAATTGGCTTAGCTTTTGGTTTCAGTCCAGGGGGATCCAGCATCTGTTAGACTAGGAAAACATGGTTGACAGACCACACTGCTTTGCCAGAGATGGTCTTCACCTGTCTCCTCTAAGTTTTCTGATACTGGCAAAGATGCTTGCCTCCCCCATAGGGCTTTTTTTAGACAAAGTCAAAACAACATAATTCCCGAGGTAAAAA
Organism: Protopterus annectens; assembly: GCF_019279795.1. Lineage (NCBI taxonomy): Eukaryota > Metazoa > Chordata > Ceratodontiformes > Protopteridae > Protopterus > Protopterus annectens. Next base: position 374,113,840 of record NC_056738.1, on the reverse strand, counting down.
AATCCACATGAAACAAACTCAATGTCATGCTGCTTAATGATAGGAAGCTAAACAGGAAACTGCACTTCATGGAAGCACTCCTCACCTTGGAAGATGCTGACACCTGTGCAGTCACAGAGACATGGTTCAAGACTACAGAGAGCACCCCAGCCATACAAGGTTACAATGCCTTCCATACATTCATACTCCAAAACAAGTGTGAAAGAACCAAAGGTGGAGATGTATCCATCTTCATTAAAAACAAATACACGGCAAGACTGGTTAAACACTATAACTGTCTTGATCTACCCCAGGTCCAACCAGCTACAGCTAGGACACCCTACCACATTATAGCTAGCTACAGATCTCTCACCATGAACCAAGAGAAGCACACTACAGTCATTCACTATTCATCCAAACAGTGAAAAAAGACAAAAGGAAAAACTGTTGCAAAACACAAAGATGCCAAACAAGAACAAAAGGATGAGCCACTCCACAGTAAAAAATGCACCTTTTCAGGCCAAATTCAATAAAACCAATTCTGGACTTTATTGAAGAAAATAAAACAAACGATAAGCGCTTTCATCCTGACCACTTCAGAACTTCATCTAATGAAGTTCTAAGAAAGGAGCAAGCTCAGTGCAGTACAAGCATGAATCAGCAAAACCCAAATCTAGCTTTATTATTAACTGTAGCAATTATGGTGCCAATCATGAGTCTAAAAGAGAGAAGTGCCTAGCATTTGGTCTGCAATGTCACAAGTGAAAAAATGGAACCATTTCCAAAAGCTTTGCAAATCAAGTAAGCCTCACACAGCTGTAAAAAAAGGTCAGACAAAGAAGCAAGTTGATCAAGTAGAGACTCAGCAGTCAGCTTTCTATGTAGATGGTGCATCAGTGCTTGGTGAAAGAGCTGATGCAGTGAATTTATTAGCAAGAAGCAAAGTGTTTTGTCCAGATTAATGGAAAATCCACCGACCTTAAAGTAGACACTGGTTCAAAATGCAATGTTATATCAGCAGACACATATGCTAAAGTGAGAACTAATGAACAACTCAATGTGGCCAGTTTTGCAAAACTTGTTGCTTATGGAGATGAAGAAATTCAAACTGAAGGCTCAGTGATGCTTTCATGTTATTTGGCCAAGAACTGTTACAAGTTGTTATTCTATGTAGTCTGAAGACCAGTACAGTCTTTACTGGGTCTCAAAGATAGTTTGAGAATGAATCTGCTTTCTTTTGCTAAAGAGGCTAACCACATAAGTGCATTTCCGAGTTCTAATTTTTCTGAAGCCATTTTCTCAGAGTATGTTGATGTTTTCGATGACAAGTTGTGTATTTCATGTAGTTAAACCCAGAGATCACTCCAGTAGTCAGACCAGCGAGAAGAGTTCTGATACCTATGCAGGATAAAGTTGAGGTTCAGTTGGATAAAATGGTGCAGCAAGGTGTGATTTTTCCAGTCACAGAACCAACTGAATGGGTGTCGTCCATGGTGACAGGAAGGCTCAGACAAAATCAGAATATGTACTACACTTGATCTTAGCCAAAAGACCGAGAAGCGAATATATATTGACCCAAGAGATTTGAACAAAGCACTGAAGAAACCATATCATCCCAATGTGCACAGTTGCAGAAGTTGCAGTTCTAATACCGAATGCCACTGTTTTTTCTGTCTTGGATGTAAAGAGTTCATTTTGGCAAGTGATGCTTGATCGCAAATCCTCATTTCTAACCACTTTGGGTACTCCATTTGGCAGATGCAGATTCCTAAGGATGCCATTTGGAATAAATTATGCAAGTGAAGTCTTTCAGTGTGCAATGGATCAATTTTTTTTGGATTACCCTTGTGCCATAATAGTAGATGATTTATTGGTTGGAGGCAATGGTGAAGCGGAGCATGACAGAAATCTAAAGAAAGTTCTAGACAGAGCATGTGAAGTAAACTTAAACCTCAATCCTCTGAGGTGCAAATTCAGACTTCCAGAAGTTACATATGTAGGTCATTTATTTACCAGTACTGGCTTGTAACCAGACCTGACCAAGCAAGCAGCTATTTTCGAGATGTCAGCACTAGACAATGTATAAGCTCTACAGCATCTTCTAGGTATGGTCAACTATTTAGGCAAGTTTATACCAGACTTCAGTGAGTTGACAGCACCTTTAAGAAAGCTAACATGCAAAAATGTTGTATGGTCATGATTGGAACAGCATCAGAAGGCATTTGAAGGCCTTAAATGGAAAATTGCCACCCCGCCTACATTAAGATACTATGATGTTAACAAACTAGTTACTCTTTCCTGTGATGCTTCAAAATTTGGTCTTGGTGCAGTTATACTTCAAGAGGGCAGACCAGTAGCCTATACATCTAGAACACTTACCCACACTGAGATGCAGTATGCTCAAGCTGAGAAGGAGCTTTTGGCAATATTATTTGCATGTTGCAAGTTTCATGATTATATCTATGGTCGAGCTATTCAGATTGAAACTGATCACCAACTTCTAGTTACTATTCTAAAGAAGCCTATGCATTCTGCTCCTGCGAGATTACAAAGAATGATGCTCAGATTGCAAAAGTATAATTTTGAAATGGTCTACTCGAAAGGCAAATTGCTCTATCTGGCTGATACCTTATCCAGATTGCCCAAATATGATGGAACAGCTTGATGCAGAGAATTTTGACTTTGACGTGATGGCAGTACGTAATTTTTCTACTACTAGACTTGATAAGTTAAGAGATCACACAATGACTGATTCAATTTTGTGAAAGCTCACTCACTACATTAATGTTGGATGTCCGTCAAAGCAATCTAGCCAAACTTATTTTCCTTACAGAGATGAATTGTTGATGGAAGATGGCATTATTTTCAAAGTTCCTAAAATTGTTGTTCCTGCTTCCTTACAACAAGAATATGCCCAGATTTTGCACTGTGATTACCAAGATTACGTGTCCACTAAGAAAAGAACAAGAGAATTGTTGTTTTGGCCTTCAGTACTGAAAGACAAGTGCTTTATTCTTGTTTAGTATGCAATAGTACTAGACCACATTTGCAAAGAGAACCATTTCAGCTAAGTCCAATTCCTGAACTATCTTGGTTAACAGTAGCCACTGATATCTTTGAGTGGAACAATCAACACAACTTGGTTTTGGTAGACATATTTTTGAATTGGTTTGAGATTGATTTGCTACCTAACCTAACATCCAGTGCTGTTATTACTAAGTTGAAACGACATTTCTCAGTTCATGGTAGTCCACACAAAGTTCTTTCTGACAATGGTACTCAATTTACTAGTCAGTTGTTTCAGAAATTTGCAAGAGAATGGGACCGCACATGTCACTAGTAGTCCGGAATATCCTCAGTCAAACGTCTAGCTGAACATGCCGTGCAGAGTGCAAAGCAATTACTTGAGAGGTCAAAGCGTGACAATACAGATGTATTCTTGAATTTGCTTAATCTCAGAAATATACCCTGTGATAATATTCTTGGCTCACCTGCTCAAAGACTACTATCCAGGAAAACTAGAACTATGCTACCCATTAATTCCAGTTTATTGAGACTGAAAGTTAAGAACAATAAAACCATCAAGGCCCAATTGTTTGAGACGGGTAATATCCAGAAGTCCAGTTATGACAGATAGAGCAGACTACTTCATCTGTTGAGGGAAGAAGAGACGGTACAAATCCAGACAATGAAAGGTTTCTACCAAATTGGTCAGATTACAGGCACCTGTGCCAAGCCAAGATCTTATCTGGTAGACTCCAAGGGTATAAAGTATAAGAGGAATCATAGACATCATCATCATCATCATCATCATCAAAACATTGTTTCTGTGATGTAGACTCCAAATCTAAAAGCAAACCAGATGTTAGTCCCATCCCAGAGTGTATACCAGAGTGTGATCAAACCTCTGATTCCATTCCTGAAAATGTTCCGAACATTCCAAAGTTCAAACATTTTGTAGAGACAGTTCCAGTTGCTAAATCCAATTTCCAGTTTTATGTCACATGATATGGATGAATATCTAAGTCCAGTGTGAAATACTCAGCAACATGAACTTAAATATATATATATATATATATATATATATATATATATATATATATATATATATATCTATATCTATATATGTGTGTGTGTGTGTGTACCTAGTCTTGTATAATGCATGACAAAAAATTACTTGTGACATATGCATGCCAAATAGACTCATAACATTGCATGATCTATTTCTCAAAGAGGGCAGATGTAGATCAGAGTGTAAGCGATGTGTGCTGTGTCTTTAAGAAGCATGTTAAAGAATGTATGTGCATGTATGAATTCCAGACACATGCAATCCCTAGTGCCATTTTGAAAGAGTAGCCAGAGAGTGAGCACACATGATCACAGTTGTTAGTTTGTATATAAGTTACTTAAGTTAAAGTCAGTAAACTTCTATAGTGATGTGTTTGTATAAAATAAAGCTGCTTGAACAGAACCCATGAAGACTCTTCTATTGTGTCCAAAGTAGGAGAGTGACAAGTACATACCACCTATCTTGATTTTGCCAAGGCTTTTAACACAATCCCCACTCTGGTAGCATTCATTAACTCTCCCAGCTGGTGATTAACCCATATGTCACTAGATGGGTAGCCAACTCACTGACTAAGGCTCATACTGTCAACGTTGGGGAGTTCACCTCTAATAGCAGACCAGTTACCAGTGGTGTGCCACAAGGATCTCTGCTGGTTTTTTTACTGTATGGAATCTATTTCTCAGAAGTCCTGGAGAAAGTAGACAGCCTGTGTCTTATCAAGTTTGTGGATGATTGCAAACTGGGTACAATCATTGAGTCCCCCAACAATGGTAACATATTACAAAAGGGGCTAACACAGACAAATGATTGGTGCCAAAGCCACCGACAAAAACTAAATGCAAAAAAGTGCATTATTATCCCCTTTGGCAAAGAGGAAGTCCCTACAAATTACAATACTGACAGCACCCCCTAAGCTCAAACCTAGTGTTGTGAGATTTGGGAACACAGGTTGATAGCAACCTAAACTTTGATCACCACGTGTCTACAGTGGTAAAGAAAGCCTTCTATGTTGCACATCTCATAAGTAAGGGCATCACATCCAAGACTAAGGATAACTCCTTTGTGCTCAACCCTCAGACCACTAATAGATACAACACTCCCTTTTGCATGTACCTTAGCAGACACCTGCAGCAGCTGGAGATACCACAGAGGTTTCTCACCAAGAAAATTCAGGGCCTCCAACACATGACCTACATGGAAAGACTGAAAGCCTTGTCACTGTACTCTGTATCCTACAGACTGCTGAGATGCAACTTGTGCCTGGCCTATAGAGCAGTCTCTGACCCTGCCCCAGTGGAAATTCTGCACATCTGCAAATCAAATGGTGGCAAGAGTCACTCGCTCCAGGGATCTCAGCCTAGCCTGTGACATTAACAGAACATGTTGGAGAGACAGATATATCTCCCAGAGATTGCCACTCCTCTAGAAATACTCTCAATTCACAGGAAGAAAAGCTCCTCAATGATCCTATTTAAGCACAACCTAAACAATTGGATGGGGACCATAAATCTATCCTGGGATGGCACCTATGTCTCTCATGGACAGGGGCAGTCAGTACTGATCATAGCCTCACCCTACAGATAAGGACCAACTAACCATGTTCAATTAAGGAACATGGTTAAAACATGGTTAGGCTTGTAAAGGCCCTGGGGCCATTAGCCTAGTAAACGCCTATGAACCTATGAAAACCTTTGCTAGTGATGCTGTCCTTTTTTAATGTAGAATTCTATATGTCATCTGGCTTAAAAGTACTCAACACTTCTTGTTATGGATGCAGTATATACAAGTTCTACAGGTACTGTCCTGGGAAGACGTTCTGTATGAATTCCTTTCAGTTTCTTAAACTGAAAGTGGCACTAGATACTTTGGTCACAGAGAAGATAGCACCACTTTCTTGATTCTGCTTGCCTGATTATTCTGCTAAGAACATCTCCTCCAGTTTTTACTTTCTACCAATGTTTCCTATAGTCTAATACTTTATCACCATTTTAATTTGTGTTGTGTCAGTCTCTTTTACCATACCTGGACTTCACCTTACCTACTTGAATTCTGCACTAAAGTATCATGGCTAAATCATATGCTGTGGCAAGTGTCAGACATTGGAGGTACCAGCAGTGTGCAGTATAATAAATCTGTGATAGCATATTGAGAATTAACTGTTTTTTTCCTCTGAAAACAGGACATGCACTAACATAATGGAATCTATCCACCCTTGAACGTTAGTTAGTATAAACTGTGAGCTTTCCTTATAGCCTGTTCCAGCAGTGCAAATTGGATGCTAATACTTCTGTTCACAGTCACACCTGAGCTGTTACACCCACCATTCCAATTTTGTGTCATCGGTTTCACAGTTTAATTCCTATATATATATATATATATATATATATATATATATATATATATATATATATATATATATATATATATATATATATATATATATATACATATATACATACACACACGCGCGCACACACACATACACACACACACACACACACACGTATGTATATGTATAGTATCCATATAAGTTAAAATCCTACATAAATTCTATTGCAGTAATATAAAATGACTACATCTAAATTACCATAGCCATAGATAAAATATTTCACAAATCTCTCATATAATAATACCACATCCCAGTTTATTGAAGTATCCTTTGCTAAACAGTGTAAGACTATAAAGCTATATTTTCATTACACTATATTCAGATAATGAGGACTTGACAATCTTGCAGGGGTACTAGCTTGAAATTCATGTGACCTGCACTCTTTTTCACAGATCAGATTTATATTTGCTTCTCATCTGGGACAAGAATGGGTGTTAATCTCTGTTTCTCATTTTATTAACCTAACTACTTTGTTCCACTGTCTCCCAGAAATAGTAAAAGTTACTATCCCCATCTCTTTTCTCTTCTTCTTCTAAAAAAACACCCCTCATAATTTGTCTGTTGAGATATCTTTCTTATGCAAAACTTAATCCTCTATTTTGAACTCTCCAGTATTTCTCCCCCTTTCCAGTCTTTAGCTATTTCTGTTTTAACCAACCTTATGTTTACTAGTAATTCCATTTGTATTTAGTATTCCACTGACCTTTATAGATTCATAGACTTATAAATTGCTACTAGGCTAATGACCGGGGGGGGGGGGGGGCTTTCTAAGCCCAGACAAGTTTTCCAAAAAGAATACTGATGCCCTGTATCCAAATAGGACATTGAGGGCCAGGCATTTATAAGCTAACTCTGTCCATAAGGGACATGGGTGCTAGGCCTGGTGTAAATTTTCTATTCCCTATCTATTGGTCTAGGTTGCCCTTAATCTGGTTAATAGACAAACTCTGCTTCACATGGATGGAAAGCCTGTTCCATAGGAGATGCAGTCTCTGGGAAAGATGTATGTCTCTCCAGCAAGTTTTATTTAAGTCACAGACAAAATTCAGGTCCCTAGACCTTGTATTTCTGGTACTCTTTGACTTATGAATATGCAGGAGATTCATAAGTATGGGGTTTGCAAATGCCTTGTAAATCAGGGATAGATCACCCCTCAGCAATTTATAGGAGACTGAGTAGAGGGAAAGGGCTTTAAGGTACTCTTCATAAGGCAGGTTTGTTATGATTTAATTATTTTTGTAACATCTGAGGTCACTCCAGTTGCTGCATATGCCTGATCAGGCACATGCCGAAGGGAGCATTGTACTCTACGACTGGTCTAATAAGGGTGGAGTACAGTGGAATAATAACTTCCCTGGACCTAGGTGCCATGCTCTTACTTATAAGCTGCACAGTGTAAAAGGATTTCCTCACCACTGTAACCACATCTTGGTCGAGGGTAAGGCAACTGTATATGTTTGTACCCAGATCCCTGACCACTGGGTCAACTCTTAGAGGCATATTATCAACATAGTAATTAGCCAGGATGGTTGACTTCCCAAAGGGTACAATTATGCATTTCCTAGCATTGAGTTTAAGACCATGGTTTGGGCACCATTTGTTAGTCAGAGATATACCTTCTTTAAGAATGCAAGTGCCTGCAGGGAACTCGATGATAACCCCCAGCTTGCAATCATCTGCAAATTTAGTCTGCCATAAACTTTCAGAATTTGCTTCCATTTCAGAGAACTAGATGCCAAAAAGGAGCAGGCCCAGTACCGAGCCCTGGGGGCTCCACTAGTGACTGGCCTCTTGGTGGTGGTGGCCTCACCTAATATGACCTCCAGAGTCTTATCAGTGAGCCAGTTCATTATCCAGAGGGTGATAGAAAGGTTTGTACCAAAATTAGTGAGCTTGTCTACAACATCTGACTGAGGTATTGTATCAAAAGCCTTGGCCAGGTTGAGGTGAGCTGTGTGCACAGTCTTGCCTTCATCCAGTGTTTTGGTGACTCTCTCAAAAAAGTCCACCAGATTTAATAGGCATGACCTTCCTTTAAGAAAGCCAAACTGAAATGGGTCCAGCATTTGCATGTTACATATGTCCTCATTTATCATGTTCATGATGATTCTTTCCATGGCCTTACATATGAGACTGGTAAGACTCATGGGCCTGTAGTTAACCAGATCAGTGGTTGGACCTCCTTTGTGCAGAGGAATGATTGTTGTCATCTTCTATTCTCTGGGCACAAAACTTGACTGTAGGTTCCAGTTTAAAAGTGATTCATGTAGACCAGAGAGGTCTCTCTATCTCTATCATTATCCTCTCTATCCCCCCTTCTCTACTACCATAACTCACTTAACAACTACACTGTATTGTACAATTACTCTCTGAAGATAACCCAATGTGTTATGTAAATTCATTCAAATGTTTTATTCTATATTTTTTTGCTGTATGTTTTCTTCATTGTTATAATGCCTCTTACTAGATTGTACTGTGGAGCTTTATCTACATTTACTTAACTGTTTTATTGTAAATTTTCATTGTATTCATCTTCAGCTTTATAAATTCCATTGCTTACTTGTACTGTGGAGTTTTTCTCCATGGGCATCCACTGAAAAGGGGCTTTTGCTCAGATGGACTAACTAGGTTAATAAATATCAAATAAATAAATAAGTAAATGTTTATGCTATTTATTAAACATCCTGGGATATTATTGGTGCCCATTGATGCGGTGTATTTGGCCTTGGAAAATGCATTGATGAAATGTTCCTTAGTAATGATTGAGAGTATTGAGATATGTGGCATTTCCTTTGGACTATATGGAGGTGGGATTGGGGGGTGAAATTTGAGCTATACTTGTCAGCCAAAAGGTTGGCAATGGTCTCTGTTTTTTCTTATTAATTTCTCCAAATCTTTTGGGTTTCTAATACCATGATGGAAATTTACCCCATTCCCTAAGTCAAAGTATAATTAATGTTCATAGGTTCATAGGTAGGTACTAGGCTATCGGTCCTGGGGCCTATACAAGCCCAGCCAAAATGGTACCCTGGCTTTTGCCACCCAAAAAAACTATTTTCCTGTGCCACTGTTGAGCAGAGCCACAGAAGTGATCCCCGGGGTGAATTTCCTATTTCCCATCCAATCATCAAGATTTTTCTTGAAGAGTGCTAATGAGGAGCTTTGTTTGATATAGATAGGTAGTTTATTCCAGAGTATGGGAAGTCTCTGGGACAGGAATCTATCCCTCCGGCATGTTTTGTTTAATGTGGTGACAAGGTTTAGGTCTCTAGAGCGTGTAGCTCAGAGGGATTGGGATTTCTTTAAGTGGAGCATGTCCAACAGCTCTGGGTTTGACATAGCTTTGTATGTTAGGCAGAGATCACCTCTGAGTAAGAGATATGCGACGGAGTAAAGCTGGAGTTTTTTGAGACGGTCTGCGTAGGGCATCTGTTTGAGGCCAGTAATCCTCTTTGTGAGGTATTTCTGCGGCCTTTCCAGTTGTTGTAGATGTCTTGTGAGATACATATCAAAAGGGGCGTTGTACTCTATAATGGGTCTAATGAGTGATGAGTAGAGGGGAACAGTGACCTTTTTTTCTGGATAAGAAACCTTTTGTGATGAGGTGTGCCACATAAAAGGATTTCCTGACTACTGTGGCAATGTGATTTTCAAAGGAGAGACTACTATTCACCTGTGTCCCAAGGTCTCTTATCACTCTTTTGGTGTTAAGTATACTACCACCTATGTTGTAGTTCATGGGTACAGAGTTTTTACCAAAGGAGATGACAATGCACTTTTTGGCATTGAGCTTGAGGCCATGGCTTTGACAACAGGCATCTGTCTCAGTGAGGCCCTTTTGTAGGATGTCCACATCATTAGGAGTTTCAATTATGGTTCCAAGTTTGCAGTCATATGTGAACTTCATTAGCCAAAGACCTTCTGTGTTAGCCTGTACTTCCGAGAAGTAGATACCAAACAGGAGAGGACCCAGGGTTGAACTCTGTGTTACTCCACTTGTCACTGCACTGAAGTCGGATTTGGAGTCTGCTACTTTCACAGTGTGGGTTCTGTCAGTGAGCCAGTTGGCAACCCATCTTGTGACATAGGGATTTATACCTAGTTTAGTGAGTATCTATAATTCCAGAGTGGGGGATGGTGTCGAAAGCCTTGGCAAGATCTAGATAGGCTGTGTGAACCACCTTACCCTTGTCTATGGCTTTGGTGACTGCTTCAAAGAAGTCTATCAGGTTTAGGAGACATGTTCTGCCTTTTACAAACTCGAACTGGGTGGGGTCCAGAGTTTGGAGATTACCAATGTCTTTGTTTATAAGTTCCATGATGATACGTTCCATGGCCTTGCAGACCAGGCTCGTCAGGCTAATGGGGTAGTTCGGGTCCGTGGTGGCTCCCCCCTTGTGGAGTGGGATAACCGTCGCTGTGCACCATTCAGCAGGCACAAAGCCTGAGGTGAGGCTATGACTGAACATGGTACTTAGGTGGGATGCCAGTTCATTCTGTAGTTCATGTAGAACACAGCCTGGGATGTTGTCTGGTCCCATGGATGCTGTGTTCTTGGCTTTGGAGAGTGTGTTTTTTACCTGTGCAGCCGTGATTACAGGAACTTTGCATTCTTCCGGTATAGAGATGGACTGTTTAGGGGGTGAGAGGGGGTTAAAGTTAGCACTGAACCTATCTGCCAGGATGTTGGCAATATCAGTTGGGTCTGTATATTTAGTCGCATTGTGCTGTAACTTAGAGCAGATCTGAGTGTTGCCATTGAGATTCATAGCTATAGAATGCTTTGTGGTTGTCTTTAGAATCAGTGGCAATTTTGTTTTCGTAACTAGCTTTGGAGGATTTTATCAGGGATCACAGCTTCTTACTGAGGCTGACTAGGGAGCTCCTCCACTCATGGGATTTTACTCTCTTTTGCAACAGTTTCTTCCTTCTGTTGTACAGTTTGTTTATGGCAGGGGACCACCAGACTGGCTTCCTTTTTTGGAGGATAGCGTCTTGGTTCTGTTTGGGATAGCACAATCCATGCACTCATGTAAGTGCTTATAAAGTGCAATTGTGTAGGATTTAGTAGTCGTAACTGTATTGTCCATCTGCATGGGTGTCATGAAGTTCACCACTTCTGTCTTAAGAAGCATGAAGTTGGCTTTGGAGAAATTTTTTACCATGGTTTCCTTAATGGGGGGGTGGGGGCAGGATGTGGATATCTAGGGTAATTAGCTTATGGTTGGATAGGACCAATGAGGCATTGACTTCAGGTGTGGAACACCGGTCATTCATGTTGATAATGACTAGGTCTAGGATATTGTTGCCCCTGGTGGGGGTGTGGATAAGTTGATCCAGGGCATTGGAGTTTATGAATTCCAGCAAGTGTTGAGTGAAGGTGTTGGTACATGAGTAGTTTTCCCAGTTAATGGTGGGGTAGTTGAAATCGCCCATTATTAGGGTGTTTGGTTGAACCCTAATATTTTCCAGTACATCAAGAAAAGAGGACTGGGAATCCTGGGGCATGCTGGGTGATCTGTAGCAAGCTACAATTTGGATTGAAGTTTTGTCCAGAGTTAGTTGCACTTGGATAACCTCAGCTGCATTATGCTGAGCAACTAGCCTGGAGGTGTGGATATCCTTAATGAATATGGATACATCACCACCTTTGGTGTTCCGGTCCAGGTTACATGGCCGAAAAGTGTGGTATGAGTTATAGCCTGATAGTGCAGGGGTGCTCTCTGGAGCCTTGAACCAGGTCTCAGTCACTGCACAGATATCGATGTTCTCCATTTTAAGGAGTGCCTCAAGTGAGTGCATTTTGAGATTTAGGCTTCTAGCATTGAGTAGCATCACCCTCAGGTTTTGCTTGCCTGTTCCTGTTATGGTGGTAAATTTGTCATTTGAACCTTGCCTAAAAAAGGCACTATAGGGGCAGCAAGAACCTTAGCCAGTATCTGGAATCCCAGGGGTGACAGGTGCAGGCCATCTCTGGCAAAGCATCGTGGTCTGTCGACAATGTGATCCCAGGCAGACAGATACTGGATCCCTTTAGAATGGCACCAGAAGCTTAGCCAATTGTTGAAGCCAGTCATTTTGTCCTTGTACTGCGGCATCATTCTGGGTGATGGCAGAATGCTACTCAGGGCTAGGGTCATACCTGCCTGGGCTACAAGATCAGAGAGCTCTTCCATGTCTCTTTTCATGTAGTCCAGGGAGGTATGTCTCAGGTCGTTCACACCAACATGGACAATGACAGAGTCATATTTGTACTTGTTGTGGAGTGACCTGAGTGCATGGGTTATGTGGCGGATCCTGGCATCTGACAGGCAGCTGACAATAACCTTCTCCTTATTTAGCCTGGTGAGTGGGACATCAGTGTGCCTGACTATAGAGTCACCTATTACTAGTGTGTTGGGTACGTTGTTTTGCCTTATTGGCTGTGGTTGAGTGGCACACTGAGTCTGCGGGCTATGTGTTATTTGGGTTGTGTTGGGGGGTGGAGGTTGCTTGCATTTCTGCTTTGGAGGTCTCTGTTGCTTGAGCAGATTATTATTAAGAGCCTCCGTGAATGTTTTTGTGTTTCTATGTGTGGATTTTGGTGGTGTAGATTTAGTGAGACTATGTGATGAGTGTGGTGTGGTGCAAATGTTTACCTTCTCCTCTTGACTGTCAAGTTCAGTCTTGATTGGAGAGAGCTTTACCTCCAGTTTGGCTAGATAAGTGCATCTCTCACAGGTTGTAGTGTTGGGTGGTAGGAGGAGAGGGTTGTCTGTGTACATGAGGCAATTTCTACATTGCCTCAAGATTCCCAGAATCATCAGATAGACAGGAGAGAACACTGAGAGCTGACTCTTGGACATGCCTGAATAAAAAACTATTTTCCTCTAGATAAGTGAGGAAAGTGAGTACAAGAGCTGTTTTTCTCTAAGCAAGTGAGGAAGGTAAGTACTAAAACTGTTTTCCTCTAGGTAATGAGGAAGGTTGAGTGCTGTAGTAATTAGTAGGTTATTTAGTGCTTAAAAGTTCTGAACAAGTGCTGATCACGAATAAGCAAATTCAAGTGCTAAAACTAAGAATCTGTATCTGGACTAAACTAGTTAAAGGAAAGGGGGGGAAACAAGTGCAAATGTGGGATTTTAAATCAGAAAGTTGAAAGAGATGGAAAAACTGCCCAAATGGCCAATAACTACAATTTCTGGGCCAGAACCAATCCTTATGTGGTAGATAGGTTACCTAGTGCTTACCACTCCCACTGATAAGCTAGAAGGCTTTCCTCCAACACATAAAGCTTGGGGGGGGGGGGGCTCAGAAGCTTACATACAGTCCTGGATACAGCAATTAGTATTGTTTCAATCTTTGATGTCAGCCAGATGTGCTCTTCACAGCACCTGCAGTGTGCCCATTAATGACTCCTGCAATTTGTACAGAGTTACATGTACTGGTAACATATCTAAATATGATTGTAGATTCTTCTTTATAAGAACGTTGCTTCTACTACTATTGGAACTGTCTGGGTTTCTTCCACATTGCTCTCGTTTCTGTCTGCAGATCCTGATATTTTATGACTTTGTGTCTCTCTGTATGCAAGACTCTGTATTCACTGGGTGTAGCGATTTCAATGATCAATGCTACTTTTGTCTTCTTTTCATGGACCACTTTTTCTGGTTTTCTCGCATCTGTCTTTTGAACTGTTGGGAATGGGTGATACCATGTGATGTAGACTTCATCATTTTCTATGATGCTTTGAGGATCATGTTTCAAGTGTTTTTCAGCTACTACAATAATGTTTGCACAGTCCCTAATGCAACAGTCTTGCTACATTATTTTGCCTGGGTGATGCCATTTACAATAATTTCTGCCCATTGTTGTGTATTTCCCCTGAAGTTAAGGATATAGCTATAGAAAGTTTTGTGGTTGTCCTTTGCCTGAGAAACTATTAACCCTCTTAGCCACCTGTTTATATTGGTCAGGGGGCTTTCAGTATGTATAGCTTTGCTCCTCCTACACTTGGCCAAGATTTGTTTTCTTTTGTTGCGTAACTGATTGATATTGTGATTCCACCAGAGTGGATTGTCTTTTGAGTTTGTCTTATTCTTAATACAAGTGGGCATAGGCCACTATTATACAGCTATCATGATGGTGTTACAGAGATTTATAAGCAGCTCAGCATATGCTATAGTGTTTACTGGGTTTAGGGGTGTTTGGAATTTAGTCAAAAGTGTTGTTCAGTAGAGAGAGGTTAGTCTTGGAATCGTTCCTAAAGGTTTTTCGTTTCTCTGGATCCCTGGATTTAATTTTTATTTCAAGAAATACTGCCTTATGGTCTGATCTGATGAGCAGAGACATTACATTGGGTTACAAACATTGGCCCCCCCATGTTCCTGAGTACAAGACCAGTGATGTTTGTACCCCTGGTAGGAGAATGAACCAACTGTTCCAAGATGCTGGTATTAACAAAGTTTAGGAATCGGTGGTCTTGTGCATTAGAAGTTGTATAAGATTCCCAGTCTATAGAAGAGTAGTTGAGATACTCCATGAATATCATATTGTGTTTAATGGTGAAGGACTCTACTCCCTTGAGATAGCTAGCATGGGTTTCCTAGAACACAAAGGGGGACCTATAGGTTGCAAAGATATAGTATGAGACCCTGTTTATGGTGAGCTGAGTTATACATGTATGAGTTCTAGTGGCTCATGCACTTTAACTAGTCTGGATGTGAGGTTGATTTTAATACAGACTGAGACTCGTCCACCTTTAGTTCCCTCTTCTGCAGTAGCTGGTCTAAAGGTGTGAAAGGCATTATAATCTTGCATTGCTGGGATATTGTCTATTACTTTAAACCATGTCTCCAATTTCTACAAAGATGTCTACACTCTCCAGAGAGATAAAGGCTTGCAAGGAGAGGAGTTTCTTGTTAAGACTTCTAGCATTGAGGAGGACCATGTTCAGATACTCCTTCATAGGTTCAGTTAAGTTGGAAGGTTTTTCAGTTTGGCATTGCCTAAAAAAGGCACTTTGAGAGTAGAAAAATCCAAAAGCCTAGAGGGGATAAGTGCAGACCATCCCTGGCAAAGCAGTGTGGTCTGTCAGCCATGTCTACCCAGGCTGTCAAATATTGTACCCCCTTGGACTGACACCAGAAGCTATGCAAAATTGTTAAAATCAATCATTTTCTGCTGGTATTGTGGCATCATCCTCTGATAAGGTAGTATGGTGCTCAGTGCTAGGCTCATACCTGCCTGAGACACACAGTCAGTGAACTTGTTCATGTCTCACTTCATATCTTTATTTATTATTTTATTTAACATTTGCTTACTGGGAAAGTCTGACTTGGAAAGAAGCCAATTTTCAGTGGACGCCCGGGGAGAAATGCTCCAGACACATGTCTTTGTAATGTTGTATTATTTTGTAATATAGTCAAGAAAGGTATGTTTCAGGTCACTAACACCCACATGGACTATGACTGTCATACTGGTACCTGTGGTTCATTGACCTGAATACTTGTGTGACTTGACAAATCCTAGTCAGGGATAGACAGCTAACCATGACTCTCTCCTTACTCATTCTGGTGAGAGGGGCATTGGTGTGCCTCACTATAGAATCTCCATTGACCAGGAAATTTGGCTGTGCACAAATATGCCTTAAGGGCTTAACAGTGTTATTATGTGTAGCTGTGAGTGGTGTTTTAACTGAGTATTTACATGATGGCTGAGGACCCTTTCTCTGATTGTAGTGTGCAGGAGGTCTTAGTGTTTTAGGAAGGTTACCTGTAAGTATAATGACATAAGTAATTTTATGTGTAGGGTCTTTATCCTGTGCAGTAGGTGGTCTGTGTCAGATGATTGACTTTTTGGAAACTCGAAAAAAATATCAAAGAGACCATATAATGGAGTTTCCGAAAACTCGAACATCAAAAAAGAAAAAACATAAAAATCTACCTGTTTTACATTTTTGCAGATGGGGCAAGCCCCCCTGTGCCCCCACACCCCCTGCAAATTATATGCACTAACTCCCAGATCGCACTACAGTGAGGAAAGGGTAAATTTACAGATCCTCACTCTATCACAGTCTCCATTCAAAAGCTTTGAGTTTTCAGAAACTCGATCATATGGAGTTCAAGTTTCTGAAAACTTGATCAACTGATATGGTCCCACAATAGGCATGGTGCAAGTGTCACCGACAACCTCTATCGGATTAGTTTTGGTTGTATGAGAAAGTTTTGTATCCAGTATTAAAGTGTATTTATACCGCTTGCATGCTTATCCGCTTTATTAAGAATGAGTGGGCTGTCAATGTACATTAGCGAATTGCTACAATGCCTCAGAATACTCATCTCAACTAGACTGGCCACAGAAAGAGTTGGGATGTGCATAGCCGTGACTATTGATCTACAAGGGAGGAGAGAGGGAAATTTTAATATTGAATAGGTCAATAAGACAAAGAACTTGATGAGCAATGCTCAGCTATGTGCAAACTAGATGGTCTAATAGTTAAAAAATCTGTGTAGACAGTAATGCCACAAGAATGTACACCACAAACCTACTTAATGTAAAATAAATGGGTTTGAGTCCAAGCACTTAACCAGAACTTTTAGAATAAAAGACACAATAAGCTTTCAAGGAGCAATTTCCAGTTCAGGAGGGTGTAGTCTATCTTCTCCTGCAACAAGAGTGTAGACCACAAACCTTCCTAATGTAAAATAACTGGTTTGGAGCCCAAGTGCTTAAATTAGAACAGACACTTAGAATAACAGGCACAATAAGCCTTCACTAGCAATTCCCAGTTCAGAAGGGTGGATGTTCCCCTCCCCTACCACAAGAGTGTAGACCATAAATGTCCACCTACTTCAAACATACAGAGTAGTTGGTCATTTGCTACTTCTTTATTATAATTTTTACTTAAAATCTTTTTGTATTATCCCCAGCTCTCCTTGCTTCCCTACATTCACTCCATATAAGTGAGTTTTCTGTCTCTAACTTAACACACCTCCAACATTCTGCCTCAGCCTGTTTCATGTCCTCTCTTTACTTCTTTTGTGGTCTGATATCATCTTTGTTGATTGAAAAAGACCACGGCTCTTAATATCTGCATGCAACTAAGGAGAAGAAATGCTTCTGCCTTGAGAGGAAAGAGATAGGAAAAAAGTGAAGAGGCTTTGTTAACACTGGTGTTTACTACGGCTAACAAAAAGTTGATTAATGTGGTGGACAGATAGCTAGAGGCAAGGATGGAAACTGAACATATGGAGCAAAAATAATTAAGGCAGTGTTAGACATAAACCAGCAGAAAAATTTTGGATGGGAAATAAGAAAGTGGGAGGCAACAGGTTTGAGGAAAATTAAAAAAAAAAGTGGCAGAAGGATGTAGCAGTAATCAGCAAAATTTGCAAAGTTATGGAAAACAAGTTTTACTTAAATGGAAATGAGACTGGTTATTGTTGAGAACCATACAACAAATAATAAAAAAGAAAAATCAGAGAACTTGGGAGCAGAATCAGAGCAATCATTAACAGCAAGTCATAATAAAAGAAGAATTACTTGCCCAAGGGAAGGGTGGGATAGGTTGCATTTGCAAACATCTGGGGGAGATAGAAGGTAAAACGTTTTAAAAAATAAGAAGGAGAGGTGGGCAGTTGAGAGTAGTGTCTAGCTGGATGAGGTTATCTTTAAGAAAGCTTTGGAGATGTGCAGTAGTTTAAAAAGAGTGATGTTGTATATGACTTACAACAAATAATTTTACAAGTTAATTTTTTGTCTTTGTGCTTTCATGTCTGAATGCTACACCAACCTTCTCATCACCAAGTGAATGTAGGCTCTGAATGTGATGTTATTTACTTATAAGAAATAGCAAAGCATTGTGTTTTCTGGAATATTTTATTCTTTCTCAGATATTTAGTAATGTGTGTGCCAAACTATGAAAGAATTACAATTTTTCACAAGGACAAGGACTCAGATGAATATAAAAAAGAAGGAAATTACCAAATACAGATTATATCAAACTACTGGTATAAGTAGATGAAATGCTCGACACACTCAAGATGCATTGTTTCTAATGGGAAATACAATGACATTTACCTTTTATCTCTGATGAAACAAAATGATAACATGGCTAGATGAGAATGCATTTCAACATTCTTTATCAGCATGAAACAGTGTGTGCTAGGAATGGATCTGTCTTAAGAAATATTTTTCCTGCAACTAAACAGATAAAACTGCTATGGGACATATTATGTTTCCGAAGAAAAAGAAGCTAAGCTCATAGCCGGTTACGGAAAATCTATAACAGCCTTGATGAACATACGACAGACCACATTATATATATATATATATATATATATATATATATATATATATATATATATATATATATATATATATATATATATATATATATATTAAAGTAATATACCATCTAAGTTATAATAAATCATTTCATTTTCTGAAAATTACACAAAGTCCTTAGATATGACGTTTGCAAAGAAATAAACATTAAATCAGTGGTGATACTATTCCACCATTTTCTGAATTAGATATCTTCATATCCTGGCTGTTGTAACCAGTGCAAACAAATTAGGAATTCCTGATAGAAGTACTGCTTTTATACATGCATTAAAAAGCTGTTTCCGTTTGGGGAGTGTGGAGCCTCCATGCCTTCCATGCAAGAGGCTGTGCTTCATATCTTCTCTGGCCAATGGCTAGTAAGTCATTTCAGATTACTACGCCAGGCCCGTATACTGCTGCCCTCCTCACCTTAGTAACAGTCACTCTTTTTTTGTCTGTGGAAATATGCAGCACATGTATTAACACTTTCATAGCAGACTCCATTAATTGGGCAGCTAGTAACATGCTGACATACAACCCTCTGGACCATACCCTTAATTGTACAGATTTTCACAGAATGTCCAGATTTATGCCTCATATTTTTGGTTTGTTTCTCATAAAATTGTGCTTTTCTAGCAAATCATTGAGAATTGAAGTCAGAAAATAATGGCAGATATTTGAATTTCAGACTTCATACCCTTCAGAAATTCATGCTAATGCAAAACCTGTTATTGTAGTAAATTTCTAGGTTTGTAAGAGCAATATTTACAAAGTGTCTCTATTTTGGGGACTTTGTCCCCCCATTATTTATGGTTTTGTCCAGAATCCTTGCTCTAAGAGGTTGAGAGAGATGTTCTAGACTCTCTTAACTTCTGTCTTGGCTCACTTGCATCCTTTTGTTTTAGTTAAGTGCTTAAATGGTTGAGTGAAATGGTACCCTCTTTGAATAACAATTTGTTCACTGTGGCTTGCATACTGTATACCTGCCCCCCCAACTTAATTAGCTATAAAATACAACCTTTCCATATGGCCTGATTCAGATGTATTAATGGAAGGCATTTTTTTCTTTTGCAGTGACTTCAGAGTAAAATGGTGTTTCTTGGTGAAAACAGTAATTTCCTTTTGTTGGTTAACTTGAAATAGAAGCCTGTCAGTTTTTTTTTTTGATGGTGATGAATACAATATACACCATGTTTGAATTGTCAATGCAACACTTGGCAGCAATAAGTAACTCACTTGAATCGGCATCTGTTTATTGAAGAATGAAAGTACTTCATTTTAACTTTGGCTTTTGTACAGCCTTCAGATATGATATGTTTCTAGAAGGATCCACTAGACAATGTGTGTCAGGAAGTAACAAACAGCCATGGGCTCACATAGAAAATAGTCTTTCAGTGAATAGCTACATAGAAACTTCAGGCCTCATGACGTTTTAGGCTCATAAATAAGAACTAGGCTAGCTGCCCTTGTGGGCCATTTTTATTCTAGCCATTCTCCATTTTTGAGCTTGAATTAACATATTCCATGCGGTTAGAGATTGGCCTTACCCATTTTATGGTTAATAATTATATATTACCCCTAATGAGAATAACTGTGATCATACCATAGTTAATCCGAGGGGACCCATGCATGGGATGAAGCACTTAGGAGCTGCCTTTGTCCATTAGTAGTACAGGGGGCAGTCCCTGGGTAAATTTTCTGTTTCCCATCCATAGATCCAAGGTGTGCTTGAATATGGACAAGCGTGAACTTTATTTTATGTGGACAGGGAGTCTGTTCCATAACAGTGGTATCCTCTGGCAGATATACCTGTCCCTCCAAACCATTCTATTGATGTTGGAAAATAAGTTTATATGCTTGGACCATGTCTTTCTGATATCATTTGACTTGCTGATGTGCTATAAATTCATCAGTACTGGGTCAGAGGATACCTGGTATGCTAGATACAGGTCACTTCTTAGAAGTTTGTAGGATACCAAGTAGAGTTGCATGGCTCTGAGTCTGTCCATATAGGACATATTATGCAGGCCTTGTATCCTTTTAGTAAAGTATGTGTGTGGGCATTCCAGTTGTTGCATGGTTCTGGAGAGACACATGCCAGAGGTGGCATTATACTTAATGACTGACCTAATGAGGGTTGAGTAAAGGGAGACAATGACATCCCTAGATCTATATACAATCCCTTTGTTTATAAACTGCGTAATACAGAAGGACTTTCATACAACAACGGACACATGCTGGTCAATAGTTAGGTCACTATCTATATAAGTTCCCAAATCCTGAATGACTGGGTCAGCTCTTAAGGGTGTATTGTCAATGTGGTTTTTCCCTGGGGTAAATGACTTTCCAGTGGATACAATAATGCAGTTTTTGGCATTCAGTTTCAGTCCATGGTTTTGGCACCAGTTATTTATTTGGGATAAACCTTCCTGCAGGATGTAAATTGTAAATTGTAATTACTTGAATGAATGAAGCACAGAACAGTGAGTTATATTCTACAGAGTATTGTAAACTAAATGGATGGAGGAAGAATCCATCAAAAGGAATAAAGGTTTGGGATTAAAGTTTATGGAGTACTGATGCAGACAAGAATGATTAGGTGTTCTATAGCCACTCGAGCCCCAGCTGATCGAATTCCACTACCCGTCAGCCAGGGATTCAAGAAGCTGTTAGCCTGTTTGAGCAGCTGCACATGCTCCAACTTAAACGGTGTCAGAAAGTGTTTGTGGGTGAGGTAAGTCAGGAAGGTAAACGGGAAGAGGGACTTTAGGTTTAGGAAGAGGGGGGCTGAAGGATTTTAGGTTTAGGAAGGATAATAAGTTATGGTTTAGGGGGAAATGGAGCTTTAGGTTTAGGAAGTGATCTGTACATTAAGTTTAGGTAAATGAATTGTAGGTTTTGGGAGCACCTGGGAGCTTAGGTTTGGGGAGTGGAGGGGGATTTTACATTTAGGGAGTGAAGGAGGATTTTTAGGTTTAGGGAATGATCAGTACATTAGGTTTAGTGATAAGTACTCTAGGATTAAAGAGAGCAGGGGAGGGGGACTTTAGGCTTAGGAAGTGGTTGGTACATTAGGTTTAGGGAGGGTAGGGAGATTTTAGAATTAGGAGTTTAGGTTCAGGGGTGGAAGTTTTTAGGGTTAGAATCAGTGTTCTGGTAGAGATAAAAAAAGGTCAGGCTTTGGGAGGGATGCTTAGTTAAGGGACATAAGTCAGTGGGAGTTAGTGCACTTGCTGAAATGAGTGAATAACAGCAAGGGTGTGTATCTCAGGCACATATAGTAAACCCGATTTGATTATTTACTTAAGTTTCTGCAAATGCTATCAGTACTGGACGTATGAAATACATGTGTCTATTTCTTTCATTAAGAAGTTTACAATTGTTAATATAGGCTGAATAGAGAAACACAGTAAAAAATGTAATATTTAGTCAGTAATATTTGTGTTTCCATGGTATTAACATATTTTAATAATGATTCAAAAGATTCAAAGATTCAAAGAAACTTTATTTTCATTTAGGACCACAGAAGTACAGCCTAAATGGAATTACAAATGTCAGCTCATGAGAGAAATGCAGTGAAAATAACGTAGATACAGCAGTATCAAAGAATAAGATAAGAAAGAAAATAACACATATTACATTACATCAACACATTCAATACCCATTATCCAATGATAAATAATAAATAAATACCCATCACCAAAACACTACACTGTTAAGATAGAGAATAAATAGAGACTAGTGAATAGCAGCTGTTTAGTTACCATATTGCACTTGTTAACCTCAGACGTAACTCAGTATAGCCATCACATTACATAATAGTAATGCTGGTGGTAATTGCTCTGAGCAGCAGGGTTAAATGAAAAAAAATAGGCTTCAAAATATCAGGCATTATGGTTGGTGTCCGTATTAATAAATCTCACAGCTGTAGGATACAAACTGTTCCTGAATCTGGTAGTCTTGCAGCGGAAGATGCAGTGCGTCCTTCCAGATGCAAGTTGTGAGAACCAGTTGTGGGCTGGATGGTTCAAATCAGCAAGTATTTTATATGTTGTCCTTCTTGCTCTTGTAAAGAAAAGCTCCTGAATAGAAGGGAGGTTTGTGCCCAAGATTTTCTCAGCCACCCTCACCACCCTCTGTAGTTTCTTCTTCTCAGCAACTGTGCAGTTGCTGAACCATGCTGTGACAACCGTGCCCTGGCCCAGCAATCAAGGAGCCTCAATCCTCACCACTAACACCAGGGAGGTCGTCTCCTAGAAGAGGAAAGGATAACTAATACACACAGTAAAGTACAATTTCCCTTAATTGCACACAGAGATCACAGTCAGTTTGGGGCTGGTTACTCCCTTGCTCACCAGGTCTCCAATAAGACTCCCCACTGGCACAGCTATAAAGTCCAGGTCTCAGCCTAACTGGGCAAACTAAAACCTCCAGTACCCTCTCTGTCCAACCAGTGCTTTGTGTCCCTGCCAAGTAATTGACACAACACATACACACACTTTGACATAAGTATTTATACAACTTCACAGACACTCCTGGGAAAGGCTGACACAGATTATCCAACTATGCCACTTTACCCAGACTATACAGTAGTAATTACTGCCACCACTCAGTTAATAATATCAGCTACTAAAAGGCCCTTAAAAGGATGTCCAATTATTACTGTGCAATATTAATATCCAATGGTAGTATGACTAACAGTTAAGGCTTACTTTAGAGTGGCCTTTTACAATAACCTCTATAAATATGCAATGTACTCTAGAGCTTATCTCTACACAAATCAGCCACAGGTAGAAGGTTTTAAAAATGTTTAATAATAAATAATTAAAACACAAGACAAAACTACTACATCATAGAGATATCTAAGAGTTCAGAGATCACACAGAAACTTAAAATAACAGTAGGACAGGTCTGATTTCAAAGAAAAATACCTAATTAATCTTTACTAGCTTTAACTATGCCTACAAGAAATCACAGTGCTAAAACTTACATGTGAGCATAAGGCAGAGTACTGATAAGTGGATGTCATAAGTCAAAATGCTTTCTGGTCTCTTGTGAGAAATAGTATTTAAACATTACTAACAAACATGTCTCTAAGGCCCTCGCAAAATTACATCATTTTTGACACTTAGGTTTTCCCAGTATTCATTTTGTATCATCTTAACACCTGGTCTGAGTTCTCAGGCCACAAACTGCATTATTTAGCAATCTAACACCTCCTCAGAAACTTACAACAATACATGGCATTTCACATATACATTCTAGCAGAAACCAGAGCAATAAAACACATTCCACATCTAAATTCTGGTCATAAACTTTAGGCTTGAAACAATGGACATGAAACCTTCATCCAGCCGCACTGGAACTGACTTGTAAAACATTAATAAGATCTTTTCAACTTAAAAAGACACATTTGAAATATTTGGCTTGGTTTTCCTTACAGCAGATGGCAATGTTACAACAATAATCACCACAAATCTCCGTACCACAGGATCCAATGAAGGCAGTCCCACAACTTGGTGTAAAGGCCAATGTGAAGAAAAACTTGGTTAATTCCACAGAAAAACTTTTTAGTCCACAAGACACGAACTCAAACGCTGTATAGTAGTAAGGTTTTTAATGACAACACAGCACAGCACAGCACGACAGTATTCAAAATGTTTCAAGCAGAATGCAAGCAGAAAAGATTTAGCGCTTTCATTTCCAAAACAGGAAACTTCATCAGAATAATACGTATATTCCTGCTTGCTATTTTATACAACTTCTGATTTCAATTAATTAATCAATTTGCTTTTAGTCTCTTGGTTAAAGTAACATACAGTTCAAAGCACCAAAAGCAAAAGCAAAAGCAAAACAAAAGACTTTTTTGGTCATTGTAATCCATGTACTAAAGACTTCTTTTAACAGGATTCCGTATAAAATCATCATAATAATCAATATAACACTAACAAAATAGTATTAATATTATATTTAATAATGTGGTTATAAATTTAATATGAATTGTAAGCAGATACGGTGTAATATACCTGTGTGTACTAGAATTAAATAAATTTAAAGTTCTAGTGATGAATACAAATGTTCATGTAAATGTAGATGTGATCAATGTAATAAATACAAATATGATAAATACATGTATATGAATATAAATATAAATATAAATATAAATATAAGTATAAATATAAATATAAATAAATGTAAATATATGTATATATGTGTATAGGATATAAAAATACCATAAATATGTAAAATCAATAAATAGTAATAACCAATAAATAGTAATGGTCAATAAATAGTGATGAGTTTAAGATTTTTTCTTTTTGTTTTTGTTGGTGTTTTTATTGGTGTTTTTAACTTTATTGGCCCTTAACCTTAGGGCTGGTAATATTGACACATAGTCATTCATTCCTGGGGGGGTGTTAGCATCCAGGCGCAATTGCCATATCAATTCTCTGTATGTTAAATGGTTTTCCCAATCCCCACCTCTGTTATTCCTAGGTAACATTTCCAATACCCAGAATTTAAAATTAGCCTGATCACAAGTCAATGTATGTCTGTAAAGTGCATTTGTTTCTTTTTTTCTATTCACATCATACATGTGTTCGTATATTCTTTGTTTCAAAACTCTTTCTGATTTTCCCACATAATAAGCCCAACAAAAAGTACAATATACTAAGTATACTATTCCTCGAGTATAACAAGTATAATGTTGTTTACTTTTAAAACTAATAGGAATAGTAGGAATAGTTAATTCATCAACGCTATTATAAAGTACATTGGGAACATCTTCCACACTTCAGAGTTCCTTTTTTCTTTGTGCTCCCATCATTCTCAGACTTATTCTTCTCAAAGATATTTTTGAGATTAGGACCCTTCCTATAACTGTAACATAAATTTCTATTAAATATGTCCAACTTGTTTGGCATACTTTTAAAGATGTTCCATGTCTTATATATAGCCTTTCTTATCATTTGTGTATTAGAATTGTAAGTCATAACAAAAAAATGTGTGCTTTCCTCTCCCTTTTTATTCGAAAGTTCATTGTTTTCATTAGTTTCTTCCTCCACACCTTTGTCTGTAAACTCACTACATGTAATATTGTTATCAAAATTTAGTATAGGTATATATTTAACAACATATCTATCTTATATCAATATATATATCAACAAGCCTACCCTTTAGGGCACGTTAATGAACAATTTAGAGATTTCAAGAGAGACATGTACCCACATGTTAAATATCAGAACCCAAGGTTTCAAAACAAAAAACAGCAATATAACAATGAAGAACAGAGTGTAGGGAATTTATACAACAACACTAACAACTACAATGATGATTATAATGAGGTTTACAACAAACAAGATGTCCCTTTAGGGCAAGAGGGACTCAGAAGATCAGAGCGGATACGGAATCTGCCATCCCACCCAACATATGCACAAGTTGCCAACAGATACAATCAGAGGTACCAGAACAATCAACAATTTTGATGGATAATGATACATCCACATTTTTAGATATTTGGGGAGAGAGAAGATTATGAAACACACAGCTCTAATGTTTGTAGTGAGGTCATTATAAAAGAAGATGGAGGTTTTTCCATTTACAATTATACAGACCTTATTATTGAAGACAGACATTTTTCACTGTTTAAAAAGGGTTTTACATTTGTTCCAACAAAAAAGATGGATTTGGCTGAAATTATGCTAGATATAAAATTATTTACTAGAAAACTAAACTTAGAAGTTTTAGCATCAGCAAATGAGCCCAACTATAACATGAATAAGAATGACGATGGACTAACAAGGAAGAGTACTTACAACCCCCCCTTACAGACTGACATTGCTAATTTTGAGAAAATAATTACAAAAGAAATAAGAGATATACATAACTACAATAAGAGTAGGTATGTCAATTTAAATCTCAATTTAGAAGAATGAAAAACTTTGGAAGAAATTAGACAAGAACATGCAGATGTCACAATTATGAAACCTGACAAAGGGGGAGGGGTAGTATTAATGAATAAGTGGACTTATTTTTCTAAGATGATGGATATCTTAAATGTGCAGGGGCGATATACAATTATTTCTAAAAACGAGCTTAACATAGCATATAAGAAAATAGATTTGATTATAGAGGACAATTTATTACAGGGGTTAATAGATGATAGACTTTATAGGTTTTTTAAGGTCAACAAACCACTGTTACCTACGATGTTCGGTATCCCTAAGATACATAAAGACATAGAAAATCCCCCATTAAGACCCATAGTGACTTCTGATGGATCAAAAACACAACCTTTGGCTATTTATGTTGATACTAAATTAAAGCCCTTTTATAATTATTACTCACATATTTTAATTGATTCCTGGGACTTGTTAAAGAAAATTAATACATTACAAAACCAATCCAATTATTCTTTTTTAACAGTAGATGTTAAGGATTTATTCTCTGTGATTCCACATGACACAGGGCTTGAGTGGTTTGAGCTTATGTTATTAGAATTTAAATTTTTAAACCAGAATGAGTTTAGACTAATTTTAGAAAATGCAGAAATGGTGTTAAAAAACAATTTCATTTATTTTCAAGGGGATATTTTCCAACAGTTGGATGGTGTAGCTATGGGGGCTGCATGTGCCCCCATTTTTGCAAATCTAGTCATGCTTTATTGGGAATTACATTATGTATTAAATACTCCATTTATGAATTATATAGAAAAATATTACCGTTTTTTGGACGACATATTAATTGTATGGAAAGGTACCCAACAAGAAATACCCCATTGTATGGAATATTTAAATAATACTACCCGTTTTCTTAGTTTTACATATGAATTTAATACGAAAGTAATAAACTATTTAGATGTAACCATTCAAAAGGATGATAAAAACAAAAAATATACCTCCAGTATTTATAGAAAAGCTTGTTTTTCTAATTCTTACTTACATTATTCTAGTAACCACCCACCACTGCAAAAGAAAAATATTATTAAGGGACAAATGGTTAGGGTGGCAAGGATGACATCAGAATACGCAGAATTCATCAAAGAGATGGATTATGTACATAAATTGTTTTTAGAAAGAGATTACCCAGACAGACTTATTTTACCCTTGAAGAATGAGGTGATCAAGGGAAGGGGTACCAAATATATACCTATACTAAATTTTGATAACAATATTACATGTAGTGAGTTTACAGACAAAGGTGTGGAGGAAGAAACTAATGAAAACAATGAACTTTCGAATAAAAAGGGAGAGGAAAGCACACATTTTTTTGTTATGACTTACAATTCTAATACACAAATGATAAGAAAGGCTATATATAAGACATGGAACATCTTTAAAAGTATGCCAAACAAGTTGGACATATTTAATAGAAATTTATGTTACAGTTATAGGAAGGGTCCTAATCTCAAAAATATCTTTGAGAAGAATAAGTCTGAGAATGATGGGAGCACAAAGAAAAAAGGAACTCTGAAGTGTGGAAGATGTTCCCAATGTACTTTTATAGCCAACGTTGATGAATTAACTATTCCTACTATTCCTATTAGTTTTAAAAGTAAACAACATTATACTTGTTATACTCGAGGAATAGTATACTTAGTATATTGTACTTTTTGTTGGGCTTATTATGTGGGAAAATCAGAAAGAGTTTTGAAACAAAGAATATACGAACACATGTATGATGTGAATAGAAAAAAAGAAACAAATGCACTTTACAGACATACATTGACTTGTGATCAGGCTAATTTTAAATTCTGGGTATTGGAAATGTTACCTAGGAATAACAGAGGTGGGGATTGGGAAAACCATTTAACATACAGAGAATTGATATGGCAATTGCGCCTGGATGCTAACACCCCCCCAGGAATGAATGACTATGTGTCAATATTACCAGCCCTAAGGTTAAGGGCCAATAAAGTTAAAAACACCAATAAAAACACCAACAAAACAAAAAGAAAAATCTTAAACTCATCACTATTTATTGAACATTACTATTTATTGGTTATTACTATTTATTGATTTTACATATTTATGGTATTTTTATATCCTATACACATATATACATATATTTACATTTATTTATTTATATTTATACTTATATTTATATTTATATTTATATTCATATTCATATACATGTATTTATTATATTTATTACATTGATTACATCTACATTTACATGAACATTTGTATTCATCACTAGAACTTTAAATTTATTTAATTCTAGTACACACAGGTATATTACACCGTATCTGCTTACAATTCATATTAAATTTATAACCACATTATTAAATATAATATTAATACTATTTTGTTAGTGTTATATTGATTATTATGATGATTTTATACGGAATCCTGTTAAAAGAAGTCTTTAGTACATGGATTACAATGACCAAAAAGTCTTTTGTTTTGCTTTTGCTTTTGCTTTTGGTGCTTTGAACTGTATGTTACTTTAACCAAGAGACTAAAAGCAAATTGATTAATTAATTGAAATCAGAAGTTGTATAAAATAGCAAGCAGGAATATACGTATTATTCTGATGAAGTTTCCTGTTTTGGAAATGAAAGCGCTAAATCTTTTCTGCTTGCATTCTGCTTGAAACATTTTGAATACTGTCGTGCTGTGCTGTGCTGTGTTGTCATTAAAAACCTTACTACTATACAGCGTTTGAGTTCGTGTCTTGTGGACTAAAAAGTTTTTCTGTGGAATTAACCAAGTTTTTCTTCACATTGGCCTTTACACCAAGTTGTGGGACTGCCTTCATTGGATCCTGTGGTACGGAGATTTAGGTTCATAGGTTCATAGGTTCATAGGTTCGTACTAGGCTATCTGCCCTAGGGCATTTATAAGCCTAGCCAGAGTATGTGTGGCTTTCACCACCCCTTAGGATGAGAATACTACGCATTTTTAGGGATTAGTTTATTGTGCCTCTGTCTAGTAGTGACACAGAGATGACCCCCGGGGTAAACCTACGATCTCCCATCCACTCGTCAAGATTTCTCTTGAACAGAGTCAGTGAGGGGCTCTGCCTAATATGTACTGGGATCCTGTTCCAGAGTGTAGGGAGCCTCTGGGTTATGAATCTGTCCCTCCAGCATGTCCTATTTATTTCTGTGCTGAGGTTTAAGTCCCTTGCTCTCGTGGCTCTGGTGGATTTGGATTTACTAAGGTGGAGCATGGCCATTAATTCCGGATTGGACATGGCCTTGTACGTCAGGCACAGATCACCTCTGAGTAGGCGGTATGCGACTGAATAGAGCTGGAGTTTTTTCAGTCGGGCAGCATATGACATATGTTTAAGACCCTTTATCCTCTTGGTGAGGAACTTTTGGGGTCTTTCCAACTGCTGCAGGTGACGGGTAAGATACATCCCAAATGGGGCATTGTACTCAATCATTGGCCTGATAAGAGAAGAGTACAGGGGCACAATGACCTCACTTGATCTAGATGTGAAACCCTTCATGATAAGGTGGGCAATATAGAAGGTCTTTCTAACCACTTTGGCAATGTGAGTGTCAAATGAGAGGTTACTGTCAACCTGGGTCCCAAGGTCCCTGATTACCTCTTCTGTACTTAATGGATTACCACCTATGTGGTAATTTGTGGGTACCTTATTTTTCCCAAAGGGTATGACTATACATTTTTTGGCATTTAGCTTTAGGCCATGGCTCTGGCACCAATTATCCGTTTCAATGAGGCCTCTCTGAAGGATGTTGGTGTCCGCTGGAGTATCAATTATGGCGCCCAGTTTGCAGTCATCTGCGAACTTTGTCAGCCACAATCCTCCTATGTTTGCCTGTACCTCGGAGAAATAAATGCCGAACAAGAGGGGTCCCAGGACTGAGCCCTGTGGGACACCGCTTGTGACTGGCTTAGAGTCTGACATAGCTCCAGCAACTCTGACCCTGTGGGTTCTGTCCTTGAGCCAGTTTGCAACCCATCTTGTGACATATGGGTTTACATTTAAGCTGGTGAGTTTGTCTATGATGCCCGAGTGGGGTATTGTGTCGAAGGCTTTGCAAGGTCAAGGTAGGCTGTGTGAACTGCCTTACCCTCATCAATGGCCTTAGTGACTGTCTCAAAAAAGTCGATCAAGTTCAAGAGGCAGGATCT
The DNA here is from genome assembly GCF_019279795.1 of Protopterus annectens. Classification (NCBI taxonomy): domain Eukaryota; kingdom Metazoa; phylum Chordata; order Ceratodontiformes; family Protopteridae; genus Protopterus; species Protopterus annectens. Next base: position 374,082,990 of record NC_056738.1, on the reverse strand, counting down.
GCCTTTGACAAAGCCAAATTGGGTAGGATCCAATGTCTGTAGATCCCCAATGTCTTTGTTTATGAGTTCCATAATGATTCTCTCCATTGCTTTGCAGACCAGGCTCGTCAAGCTTATGGGGCGGTAATTTCCAGGGTCCGTAGAAGCACCGCCTTTGTGAAGTGGTACCACTGTCGCGACGCCACTCTTTGGGTACGTATCCTGTAGTAAGGCTAAGATTAAATAGGAGCCTCATGTGCGGGTTCAGTTCCTCTTGGAGTTCATGTAGCACACAGCCCGGGACACCGTCCGGTCCCATTGATGCTGTGTTTTTAGCTTTAGAGAGGGCGGCTCTCACCTGGGCATCTGAGATATTAGGGAGGCTACACTCTGCTGGGATAGTTATTTCTCCTTTGGGGAGGGAGGAGAAATTTGCACTGAACCTGTCTGCCAGAATATTGGCAATGTCAGTGGGTTCAGTGTATTTTGTATCATTTTGGACTAACTCAGAGCATATCTGGGAGTTTCCACCCAGATTTCTAACATAGCTAAAAAAGGCTTTGTGATTGTCTTTTGTGTTTTTTGCGATTTTTCTCTCAAAGTTGGCCTTGGATGATTTTATGAGTGATCGTAGTTTTTTGCTAGTACTGATCAGAGATGCCCTCCCTTTTAGGGATTTTGCTCTGTCATGTAGTAGCTTCCTCCTCCTGTTGTAGAGCTTGTTTATGGCTGGGGTCCACCAGACCGGGCGCCTGCCCTTGGGGGAATGGGTCTTGGTTTTATTTGGGATTGCATGATCCATGCATTCCTGAAGGTGCCCGTAGAAGGCATTTGCAAAGGATTCAGCAGTGTGGGTTGTGGTTTCCACTAGCCCAGGGGCCTTGAAGGATACCACTTCAGTCTTAAGAAGTGTGAAGTCGGCTTTTGAGAAGTTCTTCACCGTGGTCTTTTGTGCAGGGGGTGAGGGCGGGATGTGGATTTCCAGTGAGATTAATTTATGGTCTGATCTTACCAGAGAAGGATATACTTCCGGTGTGGAGCATTTTGTCCCCATGTTTGTGATGATCAGGTCTAGTATATTGTCTCCCCTTGTGGGGATGGTGACCAGTTGTTCCATTGCATTTGAGTTAATGAATTGTAGGAACCTTTGGGCTAGGGTGTTGGGGCTTGAGTAATGTTCCCAGTCTATGTTTGGGTAGTTGAAGTCTCCCAATATAATGGTATTTGGAGAGACATTCATACTCTCTAGTGTCTTCAGGAAGGCTGTGTGGTGTTCCTGAGTTTGAGAGGGTGGTCTGTAACATGCTACAAACTGTAAGGCAGTTTTGCCTATGGTTAGTTGCACCTGGATGGTCTCTGATGCTTCGTGCGTTGCCACTAACCTGGAGGTGTGGGTATCTTTGATGAATATGGATACTCCCCCTCCTTTTGTGGTTCGGTCCAAGTTTTGGGGCCGGAAAGCATGATATGAGGTAAAACCTGATAGTGCTGGGGTGCTCTCAGGAGCCTTGAACCAGGTCTCAGTCACTGCACAGACATCGATATTCTCCATACTGAGAAGGGCTTCGAGGGCGTGCATCTTGAGGTTTAGACTTCTGGCATTGAGCAGCATTACCCTTACTTTTTTTCCACTTGTGTTTTCTAGGGAGGTGGGTTTGTCCTTTGAGCCTTGCCTAAAAAAGGCACTATGGGGGTGGCAAGAGCCTTGGCCAATATCCGGAAGCCCAGGGGTGACAGGTGCAAGCCGTCCCTTGCAAAGCAGCGTGGCTTGTCCAGCATGTCATCCCAAGCCGACAGACATTGGATCCCCTTAGAATGACACCAGTAATTAAGCCAATTGTTAAAACTGATCATTTTGTCTTTGTACTGTGGCATCATTCTTGGTGAGGGTAAGATGCTGCTCAGGGTCAGGGTCATACCAGCCTGGGCTACATAATCAGAGAGCTCCTCTATGTCTCTTTTCATGTAGTCCAGGGAGGTACGTCTCAGGTCATTCACACCGGCATGTACAATGACTGAGTCATATTTGTACTTGCTGTGGAGTGACCTGAGTGCATGCGTTATGTGGCGGATTCTAGCTCCCGACAGGCAGCTTACTGTGACCCTCTCCTTGTTCAGTCTGGTGAGCGGTACGTCAGTGTGTCTGACTATGGAGTCACCTATTACAAGTGTGTCTGGCATGTTGTTTGGCCTTAAGGGCTGTGACTGTTTAGCACACTGACTATGTGAACTATGTGTTGCATGTGCTATGTCTTCAGATGGTGTTTGCTTGGGTGTCTGCTTTGGAGGCCTCTGTTGTTTTGGTAGATTTTTAATCAGCGCCTCCGAGTATGTTTTTGTGTGTTTATGTGTTTGGTTTGCAATTGTGATAGATCTATGTGAGACTGGGCTTGTGGTGTGCGTGGTTACCTTCTCTTCCTGACTGGTCTTGCCAGTACTGAATTGAGAGAGCTCAGCCTCCAGTTTGGCTATATAGTTGCATCTCTCGCATATATTTGTATTTGTTGGAAGGAGGAGAGGGTTGTCTGTGTACATGAGGCAATTGTAACATTGCCTCAAAATTCCCAGATTCACCAGCTGAGCAGGAGAGGACGCTAGCAACTGACCCTTCGACATGCTAGAAATAGTGAAAAAGATTGCTGTGTAACTGAGTCAGAAAGGACCTATAGGGAAATGGGTGATCAAGGGAATTTAGGTGAATGAAGTACTTTCTTTTATTAAGAGTGCTTTACTTGTATAAAGAAATGCTTTAGGAGCAAGTGCTGAGCTTTTCAGATAGAGTATAGGCTGTTTAGATTGCAAGTAGAACAGTTCTAAGGGAAAAATTGAAGAGCAGACTTTACGGAGCCAGAAATAGTTTAAACTTGGTTAACCGCTGCCCTATGCTGCTCTATGGGCAACTTCGCGCTAAATCGCGCTAAAACGCGCTAAAGCGCGCAAAAGCGGGCTTTATAGCAGGGGGTTGAAAAGAGCCAGGAATTGACCCAAATGGCCAATAAACTACTAGTTTCTGGGCTGGAACCAATCCTCTAGGGACAAATAGGTTGCTCAGTGCTCCCCACTCCCACTGGTGAGACAAAGAAGCTTCCTCTTATCCAAATAAGGGTATGGATAGCACAGGAACCAAGACAAAGCCCAGAGATCAGCAAAATCTGAAGACTGGACTATTCTAGTTCAGAAAAGCGGGAAAACAAGGATATATTTTTTTTTTTTTCTTTTTTCACAGAGAAGGGAGAAAAGATGCAGTAACAAACAGTAAATGCTATAAAACGGCTAGTGCACTTTAGTGTGTTAGCCTAACAATTAAATTTGACAAAAATAACTTTTAAAAGTGCTAACAGTATAAATTCAACACAAGAACAGTAAAAACAATATGCAGAGCAGTTTTCAAAGCGAAATGCAGTCGAGATGCAATACTTTAAGCGAAAGCCAGAAAAATACTTATAAATCCAGGAAAGTCACTCTTTCACTCTCTGCTGCTTGTAGAACTCTGCAGGACACCACGAGGAGCTGTGCTGAGTCTGTTACAAGTAAAAAAGCACGCAAAAGCGGGCTTTATAGCAGGGGTTGAAAAGAGCCAGGAATTGACCCAAATGGCCAATAAACTACTAGTTTCTGGGCTGGAACCAATCCTCTAGGGACAAATAGGTTGCTCAGTGCTCCCCACTCCCACTGGTGAGACAAAGAAGCTTCCTCTTATCCAAATAAGGGTATGGATAGCACAGGAACCAAGACAAAGCCCAGAGATCAGCAAAATCTGAAGACTGGACTATTCTAGTTCAGAAAAGCGGGAAAACAAGGATATTTTTGTTTTTTTTCTTTTTTCACAGAGAAGGGAGAAAAGATGCAGTAACAAACAGTAAATGCTATAAAACGGCTAGCAGACTTTAGTGTGTTAGCCTAACAATTAAATTTGACAAAATAACTTTTAAAAGTGCTTAACAGTATAAATTCAACACAAGAACAGTAAAACAATATGCAGAGCAGTTTTTCAAGCGAAATGCAGTCGAGATGCAATACTTTAAGCGAAAGCCAGAAAAAATACTTATAAATCCAGGAAAGTCACTCTTTCACTCTCTGCTGCTTGTAGAACTCTGCAGGACACCACGAGGAGCTGTGCTGAGTCTTTTACAAGTAAAAACGCGCGCAAAAGCAGGCTTTATAGCAGGGGGTTGAAAAGAGCCAGGAATTGACCCAAATGGCCAATAAACTACTAGTTTCTGGGCTGGAACCAATCCTCTAGGGACAAATAGGTTGCTCAGTGCTCCCCACTCCCACTGGTGAGACAAAGAAGCTTCCTCTTATCCAAATAAGGGTATGGATAGCACAGGAACCAAGACAAAGCCCAGAGATCAGCAAAATCTGAAGACTGGACTATTCTAGTTCAGAAAAGCGGGAAAACAAGGATTTTTTTTGTTTTTTTTTTTCTTTTTTTCACAGAGAAGGGAGAAAAGATGCAGTAACAAACAGTAAATGCTATAAAACGGCTAGCGCACTTTAGTGTGTTAGCCTAACAATTAAATTTGACAAAAATAACTTTTAAAAGTGCTTAACAGTATAAATTCAACACAAGAACAGTAAAACAATATGCAGAGCAGTTTTTCAAGCGAAACGCAGTCGAGATGCAGCACTTTAAGCGAAAGCCAGAAAAATACTTATAAATCCAGGAAAGTCACTCTTTCACTCTCTGCTGCTTGTAGAACTCTGCAGGACACCACGAGGAGCTGTGCTGAGTCTGTTACAAGTAAAACAGCGCAAAAGCGGGCTTTATAGCAGGGGTTGAAAAGAGCCAGGAATTGACCCAAATGGCCAATAAACTACTAGTTTCTGGGCTGGAACCAATCCTCTAGGGACAAATAGGTTGCTCAGTGCTCCCCACTCCCACTGGTGAGACAAAGAAGCTTCCTCTTATCCAAATAAGGGTATGGATAGCACAGGAACCAAGACAAAGCCCAGAGATCAGCAAAATCTGAAGACTGGACTATTCTAGTTCAGAAAAGCGGGAAAACAAGGATATTTTTTTGTTTTTTTTTTTCTTTTTTCACAGAGAAGGGAGAAAAGATGCAGTAACAAACAGTAAATGCTATAAAACGGCTAGCGCACTTTAGTGTGTTAGCCTAACAATTAAATTTGACAAAAATAACTTTTAAAAGTGCTTAACAGTATAAATTCAACACAAGAACAGTAAAAACAATATGCAGAGCAGTTTTTCAAGCGAAATGCAGTCGAGATGCAATACTTTAAGCGAAAGCCAGAAAAAATACTTATAAATCCAGGAAAGTCACTCTTTCACTCTCTGCTGCTTGTAGAACTCTGCAGGACACCACGAGGAGCTGTGCTGAGTCTGTTACAAGTAAAAAGCAAAAGCGGGCTTTATAGCAGGGGTTGAAAAGAGCCAGGAATTGACCCAAATGGCCAATAAACTACTAGTTTCTGGGCTGGAACCAATCCTCTAGGGACAAATAGGTTGCTCAGTGCTCCCCACTCCCACTGGTGAGACAAAGAAGCTTCCTCTTATCCAAATAAGGGTATGGATAGCACAGGAACCAAGACAAAGCCCAGAGATCAGCAAAATCTGAAGACTGGACTATTCTAGTTCAGAAAAGCGGGAAAACAAGGATATTTTTGTTTTTTTTCTTTTTCACAGAGAAGGAGAAAAGATGCAGTAACAAACAGTAAATGCTATAAAACGGCTAGCGCACTTTAGTGTGTTAGCCTAACAATTAAATTTGACAAAAATAACTTTTAAAAGTGCTTAACAGTATAAATTCAACACAAGAACAGTAAAAACAATATGCAGAGCAGTTTTTCAAGCGAAATGCAGTCGAGATGCAATACTTTAAGCGAAAGCCAGAAAAAATACTTATAAATCCAGGAAAGTCACTCTTTCACTCTCTGCTGCTTGTAGAACTCTGCAGGACACCACGAGGAGCTGTGCTGAGTCTGTTACAAGTAAAAAAGCGCGCAAAAGCGGGCTTTATAGCAGGGGGTTGAAAAGAGCCAGGAATTGACCCAAATGGCCAATAAACTACTAGTTTCTGGGCTGGAACCAATCCTCTAGGGACAAATAGGTTGCTCAGTGCTCCCCACTCCCACTGGTGAGACAAAGAAGCTTCCTCTTATCCAAATAAGGGTATGGATAGCACAGGAACCAAGACAAAGCCCAGAGATCAGCAAAATCTGAAGACTGGACTATTCTAGTTCAGAAAAGCGGGAAAACAAGGATATTTTTGTTTTTTTTTCTTTGTTTCACAGAGAAGGGAGAAAAGATGCAGTAACAAACAGTAAATGCTATAAAACGGCTAGCGCACTTTAGTGTGTTAGCCTAACAATTAAATTTGACAAAAATAACTTTTAAAAGTGCTTAACAGTATAAATTCAACACAAGAACAGTAAAAACAATATGCAGAGCAGTTTTTTAAGCGAAATGCAGTCGAGATGCAATACTTTAAGCGAAAGCCAGAAAAAATACTTATAAATCCAGGAAAGTCACTCTTTCACTCTCTGCTGCTTGTAGAACTCTGCAGGACACCACGAGGAGCTGTGCTGAGTCTGTTACAAGTAAAAAAGTGCGCAAAAGCGGGCTTTATAGCAGGGGGTTGAAAAGAGCCAGGAATTGACCCAAATGGCCAATAAACTACTAGTTTCTGGGCTGGAACCAATCCTCTAGGGACAAATAGGTTGCTCAGTGCTCCCCACTCCCACTGGTGAGACAAAGAAGCTTCCTCTTATCCAAATAAGGGTATGGATAGCACAGGAACCAAGACAAAGCCCAGAGATCAGCAAAATCTGAAGACTGGACTATTCTAGTTCAGAAAAGCGGGAAAACAAGGATATTTTTTTGTTTTTTTTTCTTTTTTCACAGAGAAGGGAGAAAAGATGCAGTAACAAACAGTAAATGCTATAAAACGGCTCATTTGTGGTGATTATTGGTGAATTTTTTCTCCGTCATCCATTTTTTTAATTACAATGTTGCAACAATCTTGAAGTTCACATTTTACAGTGTTTTCTTACATTTAAAAACACAAGCCTGTATTTTACATTTATTTATACAGTTGATAGAATTATGTATAAAATTCTATTTGACTAAGCTGGCACCTTTGCCCATCTCTCCCCAATCATCACACATGCTAAGAAGTTGCTAGTGATTGTGCTCTCGATAGCTCTCCTGTAAAAAGTGGTAAGAGCAGACTGTGGGTGCCTGGCCTTTTTTAGCTTTCTCAGGAGGTGAAGCCTCTTTTTAAGTCTTGTTAACTATATGGTTGGTGTTGCAGCCCAGTAGAGATCATCAGAGATGCGAAGGCCCATGAACTTTGTTGTTTTTACTTTCTCTACTGCCTCCCCTTTGATAGTTGTTGATGAGCTGTTGTCTTTCTCCTGAAGGCCATAATCATTTCTTTGGTCTTATAAACATTCAGGTCCAGATGGTTCCTGTCACATCAGGCAATCAAAGTGTTCACCTCATCCCTGTAGTTATGTTCATCCCCACCACTAATGAGACCCACGACTGTGTTATTATCAGCAAATATGGTTTGACTTCTGTTTTGCAGTGCAGTAATGCATGAGGATGGTGAAGAGCAAGGGGCTGAGCACACAACCTTGGAGAACACCAGTATTCAGGGCTATGTGTTGAGAGGTGGTGTTTCCAGCACATGTCCACTGGGGTCTACCAATCAGAAAGTCAAAAGTCCAGTTACATAGGTGCTTGTTTATCCCGAGTTTTATGAGCTTATCCACCAGTTGCATGGGTATCACAGTCGATGTACAGCATCCTTACATAGTTGTTCCCCCCTTCTAGGTGTTTTAATGCAAGGTGTAGTGTGACCAATATAGCATCTGCAGTTGATCTTTTTGCTTGGTATGCAAACTGAAGTGGATCGAAGGACTTAGGCAGACTTGCAGATAGATGTTTCTTCACAATCCTCTCAAAGCACTTCATGACGTTTAAGGTTAAGGCAAGTAGGGTTGGGTTTCTTTGGAAGTGGGACAATACTTGTTTCCTTGAAACAGAAGGGAACTTTCTCCATAGCAAGAGATGAGTTGAAGATGTCTGTCAGTACCAGACATAACTGATCAGCACACCCATTCAACACCTTACCAAGTACGTTGTGTGGTCCAGCAACCTTCCTAGGATTCACCTTCTTAAGCTGATGTCTCACCTCCTCGGAGTTTAAGGTGAGCACTGTTTCCTCTTTGTCAGTGTTTGTTTTAGAAGGTACGGTGGTGTTCTCCTCAAATTTGCCAAAGAAAAAGTTCAGTTAATTTAGGCATTCCAAGCTCTCATCACATTGGGGTGATTTGGACTTATAGTCTGTGAGCTGCTGTATCCCCTGCCATAGGCTTCTAGTGTCACTCATGTCTTGGAAGCAGATCTGAATTTTCCTTCCATACTCCCGCTTTGCCTCTTTGATTGCCTAGTTCAGATTTGACCTGGCCACCTTTAACCTTTCTTTGTCATTTGCCTTGAATGATATGTTTCTCTCCTTCAGTAGCTCATAGACATTCCTGGTGAGCCAGGGCTTCTGATTAGCTCTTACAGTCATGGCTTTCATGGTAGTTACATCCTCCATGCATTTATTTATGTAGGCAAGAACTGATTCAGTATGGATGTCTATGTCTAACTGCAGGTTGTGCATAGTCACTTCTTTGAAGATCTCCCAGCAGGTGGTATTGAAACAGTCTTGAAGACAATCCATGGAACCCTCCTGCCAGACTCGGATCTGTTTAGTTGTTTTTTTTTTTTTCTCTGATCAAAGCTGTCTTATAGGTAGTCAGAAGCAGGATGGCAATGTGATCAGAGCTGCCT